>NC_142349.1:70090199-70413949 GCF_059441175.1 Urocampus carinirostris | reverse complement strand
TCCGCGGCGTATGCTGGGATTTATATACCGGCGTTTCATTTCCTAACCAATGTGTCAATCATCATTTGAATCAGTCACGATTGTCTTAAGTTATTCGGAGGTAAAGGGGGCGGATCCTTTTTACCATTTACAGGCTCGCATAGGCTAAAGGGACAAAACAAAGCCTGCAATTGGCCGAAAAAGATGAATGCGAATCACACCTTGGGTTGCACTACGGCATAGAGAAAACATTTTTTACTATTCTGTATTTGTAAATATTTTACTCTCCTGGATTTACTACACTCATGGTTGTCATTATTGAACGTGATGGCTGCAAGAGAACTTAGGTGAGCTACGCGGCTTTATATTTTCCCGGTATCTTGTTTTAGAACGATTTTGATGTTTTTGTGATGAGTCTATTTTAAAACTCAATTCAATTCCAAGTGTTTATTGTCATATGCACAGTAAAGTTGCGAGCGAAAAAGAAAATAGAAACTAAGGAATGGTTGGCATTTCTTGAATCCCAAGACTTTAACCTTCCGAATGATATTTGAAACGATGCATTTGAGTGACATCGCACGGACACCGCATCCGCACGTGTCTACGACACGTATTTGCTTCTTTGCAAGCTTTGGGAATGTTAAGGGGGTAATAAGTTGGACTGAACTATCTGACTGTTTTGTCCACGTTCCCATTGTAGCGCCTTATAATCCGGTGCGCCTTATGTATGGAAAATATAGGACCAAAAACTATTTTTTCTGGGGTGCGCCCTATAACCCGGTGCGCCTTATAGTGCGGAAAATACGGTACTTCTGCTCTCTAGATCCTCTTCAACATCCGCTCCTCATCCATCCTCTCCATGTGTCCAAACCACCCTAGTACTCTCTTATCCACACGCTTGCTCAGTTCCACTACTACTCCAGTTCTATCTCTCACAATTTCATTTCAGTTCTCAATCTAGTTTTTCTATTTTTTTCAGTTTTTATTTTGATAAAATGTTATATACTCTATCATTTACTATCATTCAGTCATGGAAAAGGATTCCACCCGAAAAATGTGGCTCTCTGTTACCGTGACAATCCTAGCTCCTAATCTCACTTTATGATGTCTCATCTCATCTCATCTCATCAGCCGTACCGCTTATCCTCATTAGGGTCGCGGGGGGGCTGGAGCCCATCCCAGCCATCTCCGGGCAGTGGGCAGGGGACACCCTGAACTGGTTGCCAGCCAATCGCAGGGCACACAGGGACAGACAACGCATTCGCTCACACCTAGGGACAATTTGGACCGACCAATTCACCTGAAATGCATGTTTTTGGAACGTGGGAGGAAACCGGAGTGCCCGGAGGAAACCCACGCAAGCACGGGGAGAACATACAAACTCCGCACAGGAAGTCTGGAGCTGGATGTCTCACAAGCTATGTTTTGAACATGAAAAGAACATCCTAAATAGAAGCAAACAGAATAAGTTTGATAAAATGAGTTTGCTGGTATCTGCTTGGCACTGTACCTCTACACTCAGATTAGTCAGATACAGTGTTAGATCAGGTTTTGTCCCATGGTCCAGGCCTTTACCACTGGCAGGAGGCCCTGGAGATGACCCTGGTTACACTGAGAAACAGTTTTCCAGCCCATTGACTGGTGAACGCCCCCAGATTCCTGCTAAACAGCTGGACATAGTGCTTGGTGAGACGTATGTTTGGGCTTCCATTCCCCAGATAATTGGAACAAGATGGAGAGATGAATGATGGATGGACAATAACATTGCAAGGATTACTAACAATGTGTGCTGCTGAATTCTATCTTTGAAACTTCGCCTGTTCAAATAGTGGAAGCGGGAATGATAATCGCCGTTTGATTGAATAATGATCCTTGTTAGTAGGGAGACTGATAGTTTATGCGGTGCAATTATTTGTAAACCAAAACCATGAGAACAACAACTTGTTCATAGGAAATTAACAAGCATGTATACTGGAACATAAAGGAGAAAGAATATTTCCTGGAAATAACACCTTCACTTTGGTTAGAGCTATTGTAAACGATGTTCAAGCTAAGGATATTGATTTCCTGGCCGATTTCCACCAATTAAAATAATCGAATACATATCATTTCTCATCTTACCTTACTCATATGTGATTCTTTTGAGTCAGACTGTGTTTGTTTCTATTTTTTTGGGTTTTGTCCCAATATTTCACCTATAATTTTTGATTACACATAAAAATTGGTAGCAAACAGTTGTAAGGACTTGAGCAGGTTGTCACGGTTGGCCATTGCCCTCACTTGGCCCCGCCTGTTGCCTGATTGGCTTCCCTTCTATTTAAACTCAGTGCTCCCATTCACTCCTTGTTAATCCATCAACGAACCTCTGCACTTGCAAGACTTGTGTTTTGACTCTGTCCGGTATCCTGCTCATGTATCCAGTATCCGGTATCGACCCCGTCTGTCTTGTCCTGTCCAGTATCTTGCTCCAGTGTCCGGTATCGACCTCAGCTGTCTCGTCCTGTCCGGTATCTTGCTCCCGTCTCTCTCCAGTATCCGGTATCAAGCCCGTCTTTCTCCTCCTGTCTAGAATCGGGCTCCAGTTTCCAGTATCCGATATCGATATCGTCTGTCTCCTCCTGCCTGGTATCTTGCTCCAGTATCCGATATCGACCCCGTCTGTCTCATCCTGTCCGGTATATTCCTCCAGTCTCCTGTATCCGATATCGATCTCCTCTGTCTCCTCCTGCCTGGTATCTTGCTCCAGTCTCCAGTATCCGATATCGACCCCGCCTGTCTCGTCCTGACCGGTATCTTGCTCCCTTCTCCAGTATCCAATATCGAACCTGTCCGTCTCATCCTTTCTGGTATCTTGCTCCAGTCTCCAGTATCCGATATCGATCTCCTCTGTCTCCTCCTGCCTGGTATCTTGCTCCAGTCTCCAGTATCCGATATCGACCCCGCCTGTCTCGTCCTGACCGGTATCTTGCTCCCGTCTCCAGTATTCAATATCGATCCTGTCCGTCTCATCCTTTCTGGTATCTTGCTCCAGTCTCCAGTATCCAATATCGATCACGTCTGTCTCCTCCTGCCCAGTATCTTGCTCCAGTCTCCAGTATCCGATATTGATCACACCTGTCTCATCCTGCCCGGTATCTTGCTCCAGTCTCCAGTATCCGATATTGATCCCGCCTGTCTCGTCCTGCTTGGTATCTTGCACCCGTCTCCAGTATCCGGTATCGATCCTGTCTGTCTCCTCTTGCCTGGCATCTAGCTCCAGTCTCCAGTATCCGATATCGATCATTCCTGTCTCATCCTGTCCAGTATCTTACACCAATCTCCAGTATCTGGTATCGACCCTGTCTGTCTCAACCTGTCCAGTATCTTGCACCAGTCTCCAGTATCCTGGATCAACCTCGTCTGTCTCCTCCTGTTCGGTATCTTGCTCCAGCCTCTAGTATCCAGGATCCATCCCGTCAGTCTCTTCCTGTCCGTTATCTTGGTCCAGTATCCAATATCGATCCCGCCTGACTCAACCTGTCCGGTATCTTGCCCCAGTCTCCAGTATCCGGTATCGACCCCGCCTGTCTCTTCCTGCCCGGTATCTTGCTCCAGTCTCCAGAATTCGATATCGAACACGCCTGTCTCATCCTGCCCGGTATCTTACACCAGTCTCAAGTATCCGGTATCGACCCTGTCGGTCTCATCCTGTCCAGTATCTTGCTCCAGCCTTCAGTATCCGGTATCAATCCCGCCTGTCTCCTCCTGCCCGGCATCTTGCTCCAGTATCCAATATCGATCCCGCCTGTCTCAACCTGTCCGGTATCTTTCTCCAGTATCTGGTATTGACCCCGTCTGTCTCTTCCTGCCCGGTATCTTGCTCCAGTCTCCAGTATCCGATATCGATCCTGCCTGTCTCACACTGTCCAGTATCTTCCACCAGTATCCGGTATCAAGCCCTTCTGTCTCCTCCTGTCTGGTATCTTGCTCCAGTCTCCAGTATCCGATATCGATCCCGCCTGTCTCGTCATGTCAAGTATCTTGCACCATTCTCCAGTATCAACCTCGTCTGTCTCATCCTGTTCGGTATCTTGCTCCAGCCTCCAGTATCCAGGATCAATCCCGTCGGTCTCTTCCTGTCCTGTATCTGGCTCCAGTATCCGATATCGATCCCGCCTGTCTCATCCTGTCCGGTATCTTGCCCCAGTCTCCAGTATCCGGTATCGACCCTGTTTGTCTCTTCCTGTCCGGTATCTTGCTCCAGTCTCCAGTATCCAATATTGATCTCGTCTATCTCCTCCTAACCAGTATCTTGCTCCAGTCTCCAGTATCCGATATCGGTCCAGTTTGTCTCCTCCTGTCCAGTATCTTGCACCATTCTCCAGTATCCAGTATCGACCTCGTCTGTCTCATCCTGTTCGGTATCTTGCTCAAGCCTCCAGTATCTGGTATCGATCCCGTCGGTCTCTTCCGGTCCGGTATCTGGCTCCAGTATCCGATATCGATCCCACCTGTCTCATCCTGTCCGGTAACTTGCTCCAGTCTTCTGTATCCGGTATCGATCCCTTTTGTCTCATCTTGTCTGGTATCTTGCCCTAGTATCCTGTATCGACCCCGTCTTTTCTGTCCGGCCTCGATCTCATCTGCCTCTAACTCCTCTGTCTCACTTCTTCGCCGCATCCCTGGCGTTTGTGTTCACGCGCATGACTTCCCCATTCCCGTAAAATTAAGCTCGTGTGAAAACGTTACGCGTCTGGGTCCTCTGTCTGTGTGGATTCTCACACAGGGTTTGATGTGTTGAGAGTGGAATCCATGATAACAATGATTTGGCAAAATTAGAAACGATTGAGGCAGCACGGCGGCGCAGTGGTTAGCGCATGTGCGGCACAGTTCAAGTCTTGGGAACCTCCTGCGTGGGTTCAAATCCAGCTCCAGACTTCCTGTGCGGAGTTTGTATGTTCTCCCCGTGCTTGCGTGGGTTTCCTCCGGGCACTCCGGTTTCCTCCCACATTCCAAAAACATGCATTTCAGATGAATTGGCCGGTCCAAATTGTCCCTAGGTGTGAATGAGCGAGTGAATTGTCTGTCCCCGTGTGCCCTGCGATTGGCTGGCAACCAGTTCAGGGTGTCCCCTGCCCACTGCCCAATGATTGCTGGGATGGGCTCAAGCACCCCCGCGACCCAACTGAGGATAAGCGGTGTAGCTGATGATGAGAAACGATTGATCACACATGCTAACAAGCTAAATTAGATATGGTAAAGGAATCAAGAACACAGAGGAAGATTAAAGTGTTGGAGTTGGAAAGAGTAACACGCGCTCGATTTGATACAGCAGAAGTAGAGCAAAGTAAGCGCCAGCATACTTTGAATCAGACCCAATTTGGAAATCAGTGGCCATAAACGGCGCCGGCTGCTTGGATTTAGTCTTGCAATTTACTACTTCTGCACCTGTACTTGGGTCAACACATAAAAGCTACAAAGAGTTTACTGTGATTTATTATACTTATTATGAGCCCTGCAACAAGTCCAGGGAGCCAAAAAACCTCAGCTGAGTTTGGCTCCATCCCACTCGGACGCCACACACAGAAGAACCACACCTTGCATGGAGTTATGCAAAGGAAGGTGTCAGTGGGCAGGGTTGGGTAGGGTTACTTTAACTGGATTACTTCCAATTACTTTTGGATTACTCCAATACCAAATATGCTAATAAAAGACAAAAGAAACTAAATATTAATAAAATGACTCACAACACGTGGTAAGCTTTCTCTCCTGGCTTTGATCCCTTTGATCTCCGGCAAAACTAACATAAAATGCGACCAGGGTTGGGTAGGGTTACTTTAACTGGATTACTTTCAATTACTTTTGGATGACTCCAATACCAAATATGCTAAGAAGACAAAAGAAACTAAATATGAATAAAATGATGACTCACAACACGTGGTAAGCTTTCTCTCCTGGCTTTGATCCCTTTGATCTCCGGCAAAACTAACATAAAATGCGACCAGGGTTGGGTAGGGTTACTTTAACTGGATTACTTTCAATTACTTTTGGATGACTCCAATACCAAATATGCTAATAAAAGACAAAAGAAACTAAATATTAATAAAATGACTCACAACACGTGGTAAGCTCTCTCTCCTGGCTTTGATCTCTTTGATCTCCGGCAAAACTAACATAAAATGCGACCAGGGTTGGGTAGGGTTACTTTAACTGGATTACTTTCAATTACTTTTGGATGACTCCAATACCAAATATGCTAAGAAGACAAAAGAAACTAAATATGAATAAAATGATGACTCACAACACGTGGTAAGCTTTCTCTCCTGGCTTTGATCCCTTTGATCTCCGGCAAAACTAACATAAAATGCGACCAGGGTTGGGTAGGGTTACTTTAACTGGATTACTTTCAATTACTTTTGGATGACTCCAATACCAAATATGCTAATAAAAGACAAAAGAAACTAAATATTAATAAAATGACTCACAACACGTGGTAAGCTCTCTCTCCTGGCTTTGATCTCTTTGATCTCCGGCAAAACTAACATAAAATGCGACCAGGGTTGGGTAGGGTTACTTTAACTGGATTACTTTCAATTACTTTTGGATGACTCCAATACCCAATATGCTAATAAAAGACAAAATAAATTAAATATGAATAAAATGATGACTCACAACACGTGGTAAGCTTTCTCTCCTGGCTTTGATCTCTTTGATATCTGGCAAAACAAACATAAAATGCGACAGAAACAAAATAAAAATAAATCCAAACGGCTTGCTAACATCATTTTTGCCGTTCCATGTATTCCGTTACTCCCCTAAACTGCACAAAATTGAGTCATTTTATTCATATTTAGTTTCTTTTGCCTTTATTAGCATATTTGGTATTGGAGTAATCCAAAAGTAATGGAAAGTAATCCAGTTAAAATAACCCTACCCAACCCTAAAAACAAACCGAATGTGTCTGAATCTGTAACTTCACATCTGAGCCTAAATATATGTTCTTCTCTCCAGAACTGTAAAAAGGGGAGAAAGGTACGAGTACATGATCCAAGTGGAGGTTGATGGTCTTCACAGCGATTACTCCCCCTCCCTTTTTTACACTCATGGGGAGCCCTACTGTGGAGATGGTGTCCTTCAAGGGTAAGGATATGCAGATCTTCATGAAAATGATCAAAATAGAAGAGAGAGGGAGAGAGCGTGAGAAGAAAATGAGCTATAAAGAGAAATAGTGAGAGGGGGAAAGAAAGAGGGAGAAAGAATGATGTCAAAGAGAAATAGAAAGAGAGAAAAAGAGAAGGAGATAAACAGGAAGGAGAGAAAAGAGAAAAAGAGATAGGGAGAAGGAGAACGCAAGAGAGAGAGAGATAAAGATCAAAAAGAGAGATAAAAGGAAAAAAGGAAGAGAGAGCAAAAGAAGGTAAAAAGACACAGAGAGAAAGAGACAAAAAGGAACAAAGAAAGAGAAAAAAAAAGAGAGAGAGAGAGAGAGATAAAGATCAAAAAGAGAGATAAAAGGAAAAAAGGAAGAGAGAGCAAAAGAAGGTAAAAAGACACAGAGAGAAAGAGACAAAGAGGAACAAAGAAAGATAAAGAGAGAGAGAGAGAGAGAGAGATAAAGATCAAAAAGAGAGATAAAAGGAAAAAAGAAAGAGAGAGCAAAAGAAGTTAAAAAGACACAGAGAGAAAGAGACAAAGAGGAACAAGGAACGAGAAAAAAAAAAGAGAGAGAGAGAGAGAGAGAGAGAGAGAGAGAGATAAAGATCAAAATGAGAGATAAAAGGAAAAAAGGAAGAGAGAGCAAAAGAAGTTAAAAAGACACAGAGAGAAAGAGACAAAGAGGAACAAAGAAAGAGAAAGAGAGAGAGAGAGAGAGATAAAGATCAAAAAGAGAGATAAAAGGAAAAAAGGAAGAGAGAGCAAAAGAAGGTAAAAAGACACAGAGAGAAAGAGACAAAGAGAAAGAAAGAGAGAGAGAGAGATTGAGATAAAGATCAAAAAGAGAGATAAAAGGAAAAAAGAAAGAGAGAGCAAAAGAAGTTAAAAAGACACAGAGAGAAAGAGACAAAGAGGAACAAAGAAAGAGAAAAGAGAGAGAGAGAGAGAGAGAGAGAGAGATAAAGATCAAAAAGAGAGATAAAAGGAAAAAAGAAAGAGAGAGCAAAATAAGTTAAAAAGACACAGAGAGAAAGAGTTAAAGAGGAACAAAGAAAGAGAAAAGAGAGAGAGAGAGAGAGAGAGAGAGAGATAAAGATCAAAAAGAGAGATAAAAGGAAAAAAGAAAGAGAGAGCAAAATAAGTTAAAAAGACACAGAGAGAAAGAGTTAAAGAGGAACAAAGAAAGAGAAAAGAGAGAGAGAGAGAGAGAGAGAGAGATAAAGATCAAAAAGAGAGATAAAAGGAAAAAAGGAAGAGAGAGCAAAAGAAGGTAAAAAGACACAAAGACAAAGAGGAACAAAGAAAGAGAAAAAAGAGAGAGAGAAAGAGAGAAAGAGAGTGAAAGAAATTCAAGTACAGCATTTTCTATATATAACCTGCAGCTCATTTTTCTCTTGCGCTTCTCTGAGTGTTGTACTGAAAAACGACTGTCCTGGATTGTAGGGCAGAAGGATGCGATGATGGGAATCTGTTGGACAGCGATGGATGTTCCAAGGACTGTCACACCGAGAAAGGTTTCAAATGCATTGGTGAGTTTTAAGTCGAGTAGCATTTTTGTTACTTTCTATCCATCTATTATCCTCAATAGGGCCGCGGGGGTGCTGGAGCCCATCCCAGTTGTCATCGGGCAGTGGGCAGGGGACACCCTGAACTGGTTGCTAGCCAGTCGCAGTGTTACTTTTTAATTTAGTCAAAGTCGTGCATCATGGGGGTAGCACGGCAGCATAGTTCTGAGGTCATGAGATCGAAGCTCCTGTGTGGAGTTTGCATGTTCTCCCCGTGCTTGCGCGTTTCCTCCCACATTCCATAAACATGCATGTCAGATTGATTAGCCGGTCCAAATTGTCCCTAAGTGTGAATGATCTGTCCCTATGTGCCCTGCAACTGGCTGGCTACCGCAGCCGCCCTGTGTGGAGTTTGCATGTTCTCCCCTTGCCTGCGTGGGTTTCCTCCAGGCACTCTGGTTCCCTCCTGTGAATGAGCGAGTTAGTTGTTGGTCTCTGTGTGCCCTGCGACTGGCTGGCCAGCAATTCAGGGTGTACCCTGCCTACTGCCAGAAGACAGCTGGAATGGGCTCCAGCACCCCCGCGACCCTACTGAGGATAAGCGGTGCAGATAATGGATGGATGGATGGATAGTGCATCATGGTTGGAGTTGATATATCTGGACACAAATTGAGATAAGCCGAAAGGCAAAACTTTTTGGCTTAGAAAAAACAAAAAAACAAAAACATTGTTGCAGAATATTAAGGATTGATCGTCAGAATATATAACAGAACAGCACTTTAAAAATAAGTTTATTATAAATCTACTTATAACCTTCATTGCATGTATATGACATCGCTGTTTTCAGTCTGCCATCAGTATGTACCTGTATTTACTCATCTTCATTAATGCAATGTTTGCGTTGCGTCGTCTTCTACAAGCCACGTGAACTCTTCCACCATGCTTTTTAATGTATGTTTACGTTTTGGAGCGTCATCAATTTTGTTCGCTTCTTTTGAATTTTTCCTCTGGTTCTGAGGTTTTGGCTTGATTCCTTAACCACTTATCTATTTTTCTTGTGTTCTCTGTGCGTCTACTTTGGAAAATGATATGCAAATGCACAACCTTATAACGCTCGGGAAAGCACGGAGTTCTTCGATGCAGGCTTCTGATTGGCTGCCGAGTATGCAAATGGCCAAACGAACCGAAATTTTGAAATTTTCAAACCGAACAAGGATTTCGAAATCGGAATAAACGTTTGATTCGAAAAAAAAAACAAAAAACGAAATATTTTTATTTATCATTATTATTTTTTTCCATGAAAAAAGTTGTCGGCCACCAGAGATGTTTTGTAAGTTGTACGCCCGACGTAAAAGATGCATGCCCCTGCTGGACGCATCAAAAGATGCATCAGACACTGCTGGACTGATATGTTTTTTTTACTCTTATGCTGGTTGATCAGACATCTGCATTATTTGCCTTTCAAGGTCTTGAACAGGGTTGGGTTGTGTTACTTTAACTGGATTACTTTCAATTACTTTTGGATGACTCCAATACCAAATATGCTAATAAAAGACAAAATAAAATAAATATGAATAAAATGATGACTCACAACACGTGGTAAGCTTTCTCTCCTGGCTTTGATTTCTTTGATCTCCGGCAAAACTAACATAAAATGCGACCAGGGTTGGGTAGAATAGAATAGAATAGAATATACCTTTATTGTCATTGCTACAAATGGGCTAACATATTGTGACAACGAAATTGGGCATGACACTCCAGTTTTACACATTCATAGTGAGGTATGAGCAAGAAGATAAAGGAACAGAGAAGATAATGTTATAAGACAAGGGGGATAAGGCTATAGTTATAATTTACATGGTATTTACACAAGAAATGTCAGCATGTGGGATGTTACATACAGGGTTGTTGTGATAACGTTGGTATCGTAACGGTTGTGCAATATTGCATTTGGTGCAAAGTCATCATAGTGCAAAAATAGTCAGCATATGCATTGGTGCAAACATAGACATCATAGTGCAGAAACAGGAAATGGTCAGACATTGTGCATTGTTACTTTAACTGGATTACATCCATTACTTTGGATGACTCCAATACCAAAATATGCTAATAATAGACAAAAGAAACTCAATATGAATAAAATGATGACTCACAACACGTGGTAAGCTTTCTCTCCTGGCTTTGATCTCCGGCAAAACAAACATAAAATGCGACAGAAACCAAATGAAAAATCCAAACAGCTTGCCAACATCATTTTTGCCGTTCCACGTATTCCGTTACTCCCCAAGCCTGCACAAAATTTCGTCATTTTATTCCTATTTAGTTTCTTTTGTCTTTTATTAGCATATGTCGTATTGGTGTAATCCCAAAGTAATTGAAAGTAATCAAGTTAAAGTAACCCTACCCAACCCTGTTCCTAGCATTGTCCTTCATTTTTTCATGTTTTTTTCCACTTTTATCTTTTTTTTGTTCTTTTGTTTATTTTTTCATAATTTTTGACTTCTTTTTTTTTGCTCTTTTGCTTCTCTTCTTATCTTTTTTTCCTTTTGTTCTTTAATTTTTTTCTTCAGTTTTCTTTTTTTTTTACTATTTTTTTCGTTTTTCCTGTTATTCTTTTTACTGGGGTTTTTCTTCATTTTCTTAGTTTTCTTTTCCCTGTTTCTGACTTTGCTTACTTTGTCTTTTCTCTCTTTTCTAAGTCTTTTTGAGCATAAAATTTACATAATAATGGTAATTACTCAATTAAAGCAACAAAAGACATCTGAAGTGTAGTTTGGGAGCTAAAAAAATGGCTCTTCTCTTTTCAGTGAGCCGAGCCTCAAAAGCCAGTTCTTTAAAAATAACCAGAATAAAATGATGACTCACAACACGTGGTAAGCTTTCTCTCCTGGCTTTGATCTCTTTGATCTCCGGACAGAAACAAAATGAAAATAAACCAAACAGCTTGCCAACATCGTTTTTGCCGTTCCATGGATTCCGTTACTCCCCAAGCCTGCACAAAATTAAGTCATTTTATTCCTATTTAGTTTCTTTTGTCTTTTATTAGCATATTTGGTATCGGAGTAATCCAAAAGTAATTGAAAGTAACCCAGTTAAAGTAACCCTACCCAACTCTGGATACCATAGATACTGAAGATACCATAGATAGATACCATATATACCATAGATAGATAGGTAGATACATACCATAGATCAGACCTGGGCAACTCCGGTCCTGGAGGGCCATACGTCCTGCCAGATTTTGAAGTTTGCTCTTCTTTAACTCAGGTGATACAAATTATAACCTCGTTAGCAAGCTAGCAAGTGCTCGTTAACGATACTGGTGATTGGAATCACCTGTATTGGATCAGAGAAACCTCAAAAATCATGCAGAACATATGGCCCTCCAGGACCGGAGTGCCCAGGTCTGCCATAGATAGATAGATAGATAGATACTATATATACCATAGATACCATAGATAGTGAAGGGTTTTATACATTTGACTATAAAGGATTTTATACGATTGAATAAAAAATTACATTTAATGCAAAAGATATTCACTGCTGGGCTGTGGTGCGAGGTCAAATGTTGTTTACAGGAACGGCTTAAACGGGACGTACGGCTGATAAGATAATCAGCACATCTAGACGCTGTTGACGCAGAAAGGCCCTGATGACGTAGAAACGCTCTGTGTTGTTTTGAGTACCCCAGACATTGGGTCGCTCTTCTACGAGGTGGTGAAGGCCAGGGGGCTTCCTCGGCGTGCCCATGGGAGGAGTCGGCACGCCATTATGCGGGGAGAAGATGGCCAAAAAGAGAAAGCTAAAGGACTTGAGAAAAAGGCTTCCCAGAGACTCCAACGTCGCTAATTCGTCCGTTTTCGATGGAGTACACTTAGTTAAATTGTCAATGAAATTAAATCTCGGTAGAAATGTCGGCTTCGGGAAAGCTTACCATGTATTGTGAGTCATCATTTTATTCATATTTAGTTTCTTTTGTCTTTTATTAGCATATTTGGTATTGGAGTCATCCAAAAGTCATTGAAAGTAATCCAGTTAAAGTAACCCTACCCAACCCTGGTCTTGAAATATTGTGACCTACTGTCCATTTGTCACAAAGCCTGACTTTATAGAGTTGATTCGGGTACCATTAACTGTGGCCAAAATTCAATGATGGACAGATCTGAATAAAATGTCCTGCCATATATATAAATCTAGATATTTATCCTCGAATAAATCTTCCATTTTATGCTGTGTTTCCAATAGGTGAACCCAGCCAATGCTACGTTTTTGACGGGGACGGGGTGTGCGAAGAGTTTGAACGGGTTTCAAGTGTCCAGGACTGTGGTTATTTTACACCTTTGGGTTACACGGACCAGTGGGCCTCCACTGCTACAGCTTCTCATCAGGATCCTGACCATTGTCCTGCCCACGCCGCCACCGGGGAACCATCTTTTAAGAACGTAATGGCATGTTAATCATTTGGTGGTTTGAGTTAGTTGGTAACAGAAGATCTAGCCAGCGCACAAAAATGAGGGCTCAAAATTACGAATTAAGAAGCGACTTAGGTCAAAGTTACAGTGCATGAAGGTAGAAATACACGGGTTCCCCCGACGTTGTGTCCTAAATGCGGTATTTTGAAGTCGAGTCGAAGTAGAATGAAGTTGAGTAAAGTTAGTAGAGTTTGCCGAGAACCGGCTTCTTCGGCTCGGCTCACTAAAAAGAACCGGCTCTTTCGGGTCCCAAACGGCTCTTCGGGTTGTTTTTGCTTCTTTCGTCCCAACATGACCAAATATTATGTAAAATGATGCGCAAAATGATTTAAAGGAAGCGGGGGAATAGAACAAAAAAGAAAAAAAATATCAAAATGAAAAAGTAGTGAAAAGCTGAGAAAAAAAGAAACAAAAAGAAGAGAAAAAATAAGAAAACATTTAGAAAAAAAGCCAGAAAAAAAAGAAAAGAAAGAAATGTAGGAAAAAAGTAAACAGGGCACAAAAAGAAAAAAGTAACAGCTCGGAAAAAATAAACACCATGAGATTTTTTTTAAAGGAATTTAAAAAAAAGTAGAAAAAAAACACGGAAAAAAGAAGAAAAAGTTTGTGTTGCATTCAAATAATTTCCAATTATACCGAGTCAATCTTGTTGCCAACATTGTACTTCCACTAAAAAATGTGATTACAGTTCTGTATCTTGCAACCGACTCAATAAGCCCCCCAAAAATGATAATATTATGCGACAAAATATATCAGGAAATAAAAAGAAATGGATATCTTGTGAAAGAATTGTAAAAACAAACGATGTTTGTAGGCCGTACAACCTTTGCAATAGTACATGAGTCAATTCATTCAAAAGAGAAAAATCATTTTGCATTGCCGGAAACTCAGCAAAATGTCAAGTTTCGGACATTTTTGATAATTAATGATCTTGCCACACTTGGGATTGCCGTTCCTCACTGTTGTTTCAAGCGTTGCTCGCCGACTTTGTGTGAACGCTCAGACCCGTAAGGAAAATCACAGGGAACATTGGTTGGTAACTTCTCTTAGGGCCTTTTGTGGGGTATTAAGTACCATTTTAATAGACGCCAGATGCTTCTACAACGAATCTACTTGCAACATAACCAGTGAGATTATGAAAGGACAGACTAAAACACACAAAATCCTTGTAACTGCGGTGTACCCGTCCCACCAAGGATCCACATCCATGTTCCCTCTAAGCCAGTGGTGTCCAAACTTTTAAGAAAGCGGGCCAGATTTGGGAAACTGAAATTGTGTGAGAACCGATCAAATTTTCTCAACCATTTTGTTGACACAATCCTCATTAAATTCACCCTCCAAGAAAGGTTTGCCGTGTCAGTGTGTTGCCCTCGTAGCTAGGGTTGGGTAGGGTTACTTTAACTTGATTACTTTCAATTCCTTTTGGATTACTCCAATACCAAAAATGACAATAAAAGACAAAAGAAACTAAATATGAATAAAATGACTCAATTTTGTGCAGGCTTGGGGAGTAACGGAATACATGGAACGGCAAAAATGATGTTGGCAAGCTGTTTGGATTTATTTTTATTTTGTTTCTGTCGCATTTAATGTTAGTTTTGCCGGAGATCAAAGAGATCAAAGCCAGGAGAGAAAGCTTACCACGTGTTGTGAGTCGTTATTTTATTCATATTTAGTTTATTTTGTCTTTTATTAGCATATTTGGTATTGGAGTCATCCAAAAGTCATTGAGTTAAAGTAACCCTACCCAACCCTGCATATGATTGCTAGTACAACAACAAGTACTTGCATCGGATCGATACTATTGTCCTGGGATGGATACTTCGCTCCTCCACCAATCACTTCCTGGTGTAATTTGTATGTCAAAGTAGTCTGCTACCGTGGCACTGCCACTCATTTACATAAACACGAGGAAGGAAAAAAAATCACCCCGCAGAGAGCAATGAGCTCTCAACAAAAATGTAAACATGTTACTGTTCCCGAACAAAAATCTGTAAATCAGTTGTCACAATGGCAAAGAAGCCATCGAGTGACAATTGACCAGGGTTGGGTAGGGTTACTTTAACTTGATTACTTTCAATTACTTTCGGATGACTCCAATACCAAAAATGCCAATAAAAGACAAAAGAAACTAAATATGAATAAAATGACTCAATTTTGTGCAGGCTTGGGGAGTAACGGAATACATGGAACGGCAAAAATGATGTTGGCAAGCTGTTTGGATTTATTTCCATTTGGTTTCTGTGGCATATTATGTTCGTTTTGCCGGAGATCAAAGAGATCAAAGCCAGTAGAGAAAGCTTACCACGTGTTGTGAGTTGTCATTTTATTCATATTTAGTTTCTTTTGTCTTTTATTAGCATATTTGCTATTGGAGTAATGCAAAAGTAATTGAAAGTAATCAAGTTAAAGTAACCCTACCCAACCCTGCTCGTAGCTCGCCTTTGTAGAATTTTCATTTGACTCGCGGTGTTCGTTTTTCTTATAGATTCCCACCAAAAGGGGTGCCAACAAAATCAGTCTAGGTATAATTTCCTTTATTGGATCCATCAACACCATTTAGTCATTCAAGTAGTCAGGTATGTTATAAACCGACAATACACATAATTTACTTACATTTTAAGCACCAAATATACAATGAATATACCTTTAATGACAATAAAGGTATATTCTATTCGATTCTATTCTATGAACAGGGTTGGGTAGGGTTGCTTTAACTAGATTACTTTCAATTACTTTTGGATTACTCCAATACCAAATATGCTAATAAAAGACAAAAGAAACTAAATATGAATAAAATTATGACTCACGACACGTGGTAAGCTTTCTCTCCTGGCTTTGATCTCTTTGATCTCCGGCAAAACGAACATCAAATGCGACAGAAACAAAATGAAAATAAATCCAAACAGCTTGCCAACATCATTTTTGCCTTTCCATGGATTCCGTTACTCCCCAAGCCTGCACAAAATGTAGTCATTTTATTCATATTTAGTTTCTTTTGTCTTTTATTAGCATATTTGGTATTGGAGTAATTCAACAGTAACTGAAAGTAATCCAGTTAAAGTAACCCTACCCAACCCTGCCAACAATACACATAATTTACTTACATTTTAAGTACCAAATATACTATGAAGCAGTTAAATTATATATATTTTAGAGCAACATTCACTATCTTAACTCCACAAACGTTTGAACAGAACAACTACAATACCCATAAATCACTGCACTGCAGAGGTTTAGTCATGGGACCTTGCCGAGTCTATGTATTTGAAAAACGCAAAACTGAACGAAACCGGCGATCACAAAGACAGCTATGTTAAACAGCTTAAAGTAACAAAAACCAAAGCGTGTTGACAGAAATAAAATGAAGGAGGACTTACTGGTGACGTTTCGCTTTTCTTAACTTACACTAACGTTTTAAGTCCTCTTGACCCGAGCTCCAAACCACAATAACGTGTGCGCTCCGGTTTTAAATTCCTGAAGCAGTTGTTTTGCATTTCACTAAAGAAAAACAACAACTCCAATTTCCACTTGTCCAGGAAGCGGCGGCCCTCACACTCAGCTTTCCTTTTTTATATGTGGGGACGGTGGCCAAAGGGGTACTGCCACTCTGGTGAAATTATGATCTTTTCTTTGTGAAATTGCATTTTTAATGTGGCCGACATTACTGGCAGGCCACATATTATTAATTTTATGACAGAGGCAGTGGGCCAGTAAATATTTGATCACGGGCCGTATCTGGCCCGCGGGCCGGACTTTGGACATGCCTGCTCTAAGCTGCTTGTGTGCGCAATTGCCCAGAAAATCTAGCCAGCTCACAAAAATCAGGGCTCGAAATTGCTAATTAAGAAGCGAATAAACTCAAAGTTAGAGTGCACGAAGGTAAAAATACACGGGTTCCACTGAGGCTGTGTTCTAAATGCGTTACTTTGAAGTCAATGTCGAAGTAGAACTAAGTTGAGAAAAGTCAGTAGAGTTTTTCCAGAACCGACTTCTTCGGCTCGGTTCACTAAAAAGAACAGGCTCTTTCTGGTCCTAAACGGCTCTTCAGGTTGTTTTTGCTTCTTTCATCCCTATATGACCAAATATTATGTAAAATTTTGCACAAAATGACTTAAAGGAAGGGGGAATAGAACAAAAATAGAATGAAAAAGTAGCTAAAAGCTGAAAAAAAAGAAACATAAGGAGAAAAAAGAAGGAAAATTTCAGAAAAAAAGCCAGAAAAAAAGAAAAGAAACGAAGAAAAAAAAGGTAATACAGAACAAAAAGAAAAAAGTAACAGCTAGGAAAAAATAAACACAGTGAGATTTTTTTAAGGAATTAAAAAAAATAGAAAAAAAACAGGAAAAAAGAAGAAAATGTTTGTGTTGCATTCCAATAATTTCCAATTATACCAAGTCAATCTTGTTGCCAACATTGTACTTCCACTAAAAATGTGATTAAATACAGTTGTGTATCGTGCAACAGACTAAATAACCCCTAGAAAATGCTAGTATCATGCGACAATAGATACCAGGAAAAAAAAGAAATCTTGTGAAAGAATTGTTGTAAAAACAAATGACGTTTGTAGGCCGTACAACCTTTGCAGTAATTTCCTGAGGGGTGTCTTGGGCAAGTACAGCCTGGTGTCAAGTATTCCTCTCCAGGCCTACACATGTTTCCACCCGGGTTCTTTCCCGTGTAAGGCGAATAAGCTAACCACTGCACTAGCAATGTTCACAACACATGTTCCTGACCAACGGCAGATCCATCGTCCAAAAAATGAGTGAATTTGAGCTGCGGATCGCCACCAACAGCTTCGTCCGAAATTGGAGTATTTTTGTCATCACGGAGTCTTGGCTTCCCCGACGCCGCAGTCCAACTAGCAGGACGCACGCTTTTCCGGCACGAACGAGACGGAGACTCCGGTAAAAACAGGGGTGGGGGACTATGCGATGCAATAACAGCCGAATCATTGACACACACCGCTCACCCGATATAGAGTTTCTAGCAGTATCGTGTAGACCAGGGGTGTCAAACTCATTTTAACTCGGGGGCCACACGATAGAACAAAAATTCTGTCGGGGGCCAGACTAGTAGATTAAAGACAAAGAAAAAGAGATAAAGAAATAAGAGAAAGAGGGAGGGAAAAGGAGAGAGGGTGGGAAAAAGAAAGAAAAAGAGAGAGAGGGAGACAGCGTGAGAAACAAAAGATAAAAAGGCGTGAGAGAGGGGGAAAACAGAGAGGAAGAAAGAAATCCAAAGAGAAATAGAAATACAGAAGAAGAGAAAAGAGAAAAGAAAGCATGAAGGGTATAAAGAGAGAAAGAGAAAAGAGGATAAGGAAAAAATGAAGTTAGAGCAAAAGAGGTTAAAAGACACAGAGAGTGAAAGAGACAGAGACAGAGAGTGGGAGAAAAGGTGTGGAAGAGAGAGAGAGACAGAGAGAGATAAATGAATACAAGTACGGTGTCTTTGAGAGAGACACCTGGCTTTGGCAACATCAAGTTGTCATATTTCAACCTGCAGCTTATTTTTCTCTTGCGCTTTTTGAGTGTTGTCTCGCGGGCCGGATTCAATCCCTTAGCGGGCCTGATTTGGCCCGCGGGCCGCCTGTTTGACACCTATGGTGTAGACCCTTCTATCTACCGAGAGAGCTAACTGTGGTCATTGTGGTTGCTGTTTACGTTCCACCGGATGTTAATGTTAGCGTAGCGCTAACTCTCCTGCCCGCTGCTATCAATAAACAGCAGCTTGCACACCCCGACGGAGCTTTTATCGTCGCCGGCGACTTTAATCGGGCATGCTTAAGGACTGTACTTCCCAAATCCGTTCAATACGTGGACTGAGCAAAACACTGGACCGTGTGTACAGTAAGATCAAAGATTTACCGTAAATTCCGGACTATAGAGCGCACCTGATTATAAGCCGCACCCACCACATTTTAAGAGGAACACCGATTTTGTACATACACAAGCCGCACCTGTATATAAGCCGCATGCGCCCACATTTAAACATGTAACACAAAATTAACCCAAACCCAACTTCAAGTCCCGCGATTGAAACTAAATGTCCTTCATTAAAGTCCACAGTCTAAAAATCATAGCCGGAAAAATGATACCGGTACTTAAGGTTTGATGCAGACCTGCAGAGTCCGGGTACTGTTGAAAGTAATCCAAGGAAAAGTGTATATTTCCAAAGGTACGGGTGGGAAAAATATATCAGATGAACACATTTACTCACGCAACTCCTTTTTCTTTAACCAACTTTTTACCCCCTCTTCTTTCCTTGTCTGTCCCTCACCTTTAGCGGTCCCCACTTAAACTCGGCACCCCGCGTTTGCTCCGCCCCTCATTTTTCGTTCATCCGTGCAAAACATAATAAGTGTCTAAAATAAATACAAATAAATACATTACAAAAATATACAGTTGCAAATACATATTATAGACAGACGGTACACCGAGAGAGTTTTCAAAGCTTTAATAATAATAATATAGCTTTGACAAGGCAGTTAATGGTAGCAACACTCGAGCGCCGCTAGCGGCCTTTAGAAAAATTACATAAATTGGCCGCATCACTGAATAAGCCGCAGGGTTGAAAGTTAGGGGAAAAAAGTAGCGACTTATAGTCCGGAATTTACGGTAGTTGGATCCGGCCATCTCTGTCTGTCCCTCACCCCCTCATACACCCCCGCTCCGGAGGTAAACAAAGCCTATGCAACAAGAACAGTACAAACATCTTCTTTGTTCCTTTATCTCTTTGTTTTCTTTATCCTCACTGTAAAATGTGGACCTGGAGTGCCACGTCCAATTTTGTTGTCACAATATATTCAACCCATGTTGTGACAATGACAATAAAGGTATATTCTATTCTATTCTATTCTACTACACTACTTCGGCTTCTGCTAGATTAAAACTGGGATGGGCTGGGATACTTGGGTTACAAAACGAACATCTAAAACCTGTCGTATACTTTTTATGTCTTCTGTAAAGCTCTGTAGGTACCAATATGTGGACGTGAGCGAAAAAGTGCCAACTGATGCATGGTTCCCCTGCACAGCGCATTCGGATGAAAGTAATGACCTCGAACATCCATTTTGGCTGAAGGTAAGCCCATGACTGAAAAACAGACCTTGTAACCAATCGCACATTCTCAGCGCACGAGGAAATCTAGCCAGCGCACAAAAATCAGGGCTCAAAATTACTAATTAAGAAGCGACTTAAGTCAAAGTTACAGTGCATGATGGTAAAAATACACGGGTTCCGCTGACATTGTGTCCTAAATGCGGTACTTTGAAGTCGAGTCGAAGTAGAACGAAGTTGAGTAAAGTTAGTAGAGTTTTTTCGAGAACCGGCTTCTTCGGCTCGGCTCACTAAAAGGAACCGGCTCTTTCGGGTCCTAAACGGCTCTTCAGGTTGTTTTTGCTTCTTTAATCCCAACATGACCAAATATTATGTAAAATTATGCACAAAATGACTTAAAGGAAGGGGGGAATAGAACAAAAAAGAAAAAAATACCAAAATGAAAAAGTAGTTAAGAGCTGAGAAAAAAAGAAAGAAAAGAAATAAATGTAGGAAAAAAGTAAACAAAGAACAAAAAGAAAAAAGTAACAGCTCGGAAAAAATAAACACAATGAGATTTTTTAAAAGAAATTATAAAAAAAAGTAGAAAAAAAACACGGAAAAAAGAAGAAAAAGTTTTTGTTGCATTCAAATAATTTCCAATTATATCAAGTGAATCTTGTCGCCAACGTTGTACTTCCACTAAAAATGTGATTAAGTACAGTTCTGTATCTCACAACCAACTAAATAAGCCCCCAAAAATGTTAATATTATGCGACAAAATATATCAGGAAATCAAAAGAAATGGATATCTTGTGAAAGAATTGTAAGAACAAACGACGTTTGTAGGCCGTACAACCTTTGCAAAAGTACATGAGTCAATTCATTCAAAAGAGAAAAATCATTTTGCATTGCCGGAAACTCAGCAAAATGTAACTTGATGTCAAGTTTTGGACATGTTTGATCATTAATTATCTTGCCACACTTGGGATTATGGTTGCTCACTGTTGTTTCAAGCGTTGCTCGCCGACTTTGTGTGAACGCTCAGACCCGTAAGGAAAATTACAGGGAACATTGGTTGTAACTCTTATTGTAGATGACCACAATCTGCCTTCAATCATATAGAGTATATGTTCCTTTTTATTTTTCCCCCTTACGAAATAGCCAGGGTTGGGTAGGGTTACTTTAACTGGATTACTTTCAATTACTTTTGGATTATTCTAATACCAAATATGCTAATTAAAGACAAAAGAAACTAAATATGAATCAAATGATGACTCACAACACGTGGTAAGCTTTCTCTCCTGGCTTTGATCTCTTTGATCTCCGGCAAAACTAACATAAAACTGGACCAGGGTTGGGTAGGGTTACTTTAACTGGATTACTTTCAATGACTTTTGGATTACTCCAATACCAAATATGCTAATAAAAGACAAAAGAAACTAAATATGAATACAATTATGACTCACAACACATGGTAAACCTTCTCTCCTGGCTTTGATCTCTTTGATCTCCGGCAAAACAAACATAAAATGCGACAGAAACAAAATGAAAATAAATCCAAACAGCTTTTTGCCCTTCCATGTATTCCGTTACTCCCCAAGCCTGCACAAAATTTAATCATTTTATTCATATTTAGTTTATTTTGTCTTTTATCAGAATATTTGGTATTGGAGTCATCCAAAAGTAACTAAAAGTAATCCAGTTAAAGTATACCCAACCCTGTTTGCAGATAGACTTAATGCAACATTATTATTTTTTACAATCACAGCAGACTTTTATTTTAACACTTGAGTTAAAAGCGATGATGTCAAGAACCAGAACAGGATTAGGACCCAAACGCGTGACGTTACTCACACAAGCCTTTTATTTTACGGGAAATGGGGAGTCATAAACCAATTTCACAAGTCAAGTCCCTCACAGACCACCATTACAAAATCCCCTAAAAAGATCGCTCTATTATAGAAACTGTTAAAAATGAGGTAGAGAAATATGCAACAATTAAATGTTGTCATGTATCAGAACAGGATCAGGACCCAAACGCATGACGTTTCTCACACGAGCCTTTTATTTTACGGGAAATGGGGAGTCATGCACGTTAGGCAGCAGTCTGGTGTGAAATGATAGGAAGCCAGAGGCCGACGAGATCGATACCAATTGCCTGAGTAGATACCGGACAGATGGGGTCGATACCGGACAGGACAGGAGAGACAGGATAGATAATGAATCAGGATATCAAAAATAAACAGGAGAAACTAGACAGGAACGAAAACTGGAGAAAATAATAAACAGGACAAAAATAGGACGGGACAGACATTTCTATCCATCTATCTATCTACCTTGGTCATATCCCTCAAGAGGGGTGACTGACAGCAAGACAAACACATACATACGGGACAGACATGATCGATAATAAAACAGGATATAGAAATAGGACAAACAAGACGGAAACAAAACCTGGAGAAAATAATAAACAGGAAAAAAATTGACGGGAACGAAACTGGAAAACAATACTAAACAGGACAAAAATAAACGGTAACAATAACGGTAATACAGGGAACAGGACCAAAGTCAAAACCCACGTCTTGCGGGGCAGAGATTCGTTGACGGACTGACAAAGGAAGAGAGAGCGCACTGAGCTTAAATAGACTGAAAGCCGATCAGTCAACAGGCTGCAGCTGGCGCCACACGGGCGGGGCCAATCGGGCGCCATGGCAACCGTGACAGATTAATTATAGCATTCAAAGTATTTTTTTTGACGATTACTTCTTTGTGAAAGAAATTTTTACTTGCACAGGTAGGATTCGCCCATTCCGGCGTGGCAGCTTCTGTCATGATCTATCTGGCTTCAGATGGCTCGTGGAGCGGAGACCACTGTCAGAGAACTGCTACAATTCTGCTTTCGGATACTACTGGAAAGAATCATTCATTAGGTAAAAACAAGAAAATAAAATACCATATTTATTTATGTATAGTGCACATTTTTTTTGTACCCTAAAAAGAACTCAAAATTTTGGTGCATGTTGTACACAAGGTCTTACTGGAGTACATTACCATTTTTGAGCAATGATTACACATTTTAACCAACATTGATGCAAAGGGATTCAAACCCTGATCGTGGTATTGAGAAGGCAGACTTTTACCCACTAGAAAACTAGGGTTATAGATGACATGAGAAAAGGCCCTAAATTTGATCTCATCATCGCACTATTTTTATTCACCGTCATGATTACTGATGTGACTCAGCTGTGCGGGTTATGATTGGCTCCCGTCACTATTCGAACCCAGTCCTGTCACTCTCCTGTTGTCAGTCCGTCTGCGAACCACTATTGATGCAAGGCAAGCCTTTTTCGAACCTGACTCCCACCTATTCCGTTTTTTGCTCCCGTCTGTCTCCGGCTACGACCCGTTTTGATCCTTACCACGTCTGCTCTCCCGTCCCCTCTCACGACCCGTTTTTGATCCCGACCACGTCTGCTCTCCCGTCCCGGCTTACGACCCGTTTCTAAAAAAATGAAATGAAATGATCTGCATTTCTATAGCGCTTTTCAAGTCAATGAAGACTTCCCAAAGCGCTTTAAAATGTGCTTCACATTTCCCAATAGCAGCCGTGCAGCCATGTAAGGCGCTAACCTGTTTATTGGGGGTATTAGGGGTTCAGTGTCTTACCCAAGGACACTTCGACATGTAACACAGACGAGCCGGGATTCGAACTGGGATCCCTTGATCCCAAGACGAGCGCTCTACCTCCTGAGCCACTGCCGCCCCAAAAAAACCCCGACTACATTTTTGCTCTCCTGTCCCGGCTATCGACCTGTTTTTCCGTCCTTGACACCGCCATCACTCGCTACGGGAGATCCCCTTCCGTTTTCGGATCACACTCCGAGTACGAAAGCAACTTGCTTCCCACGCCTTGGGTCCTGTTTCCGTTGTGGTCCTGACAATTCACAGTACCATGTTGTTGAATGCGCGGGGCCATGAAACATTCATTGACGACGTAAACTATCAACAGATTACCAAAATAAAATTTTAAGATATAGTTGAGTGTCATCTGCGTAGCAATGGAAACTCATATTATACTTGCGAATAATATCACCTGGAAGCATGTAAATGCTGAAAAGAAGGGGTCCGAGTACTGAACCCTGTGGAACACCACAGGTAACACTGAAGGGTTCTGATGTCATTTCAATTCCTTTTGTGAAAGCTGCATATAGTATGTCACAAAAATGGAACCTAACGACCAGTTTCCATCAAAGGCTCTCATAACCTCTCATGCCATCGGAACCCATTGGTGGTCAACGTGACCCACGATCTCTCTCAACCTTTCTTCCTGACCTCCTCGGTCATCCTCCTCTTCTCCTCCACATCTTTGGCAATCGGCGGCATCGCCCTGAGGACTTCCTGCCACTTCAGCACCTTCGCCGTGACTGGGTGCGCATCAGAGGGTGGGCTCTCCCACATCTACCTATTTACAACACATTTCATCAAAATAATAACTTTTTTACAGTACAGTGGTAACTCTACATACCATGGGCTAAACTAGCTCGTTTTTGGGGGTACTCAAGCAAATTCAACCCAAGCACCCCCAAAAATTATAGCATCTTTAAAACTCTCTTTCCCTTAAAAACCACATCTAAAAAAAAACTAAATAAAGTAAGTCAAAAAGGTAAAACAAAACAAAAATGTGAAAAACGCATTTATATAGCGCTTTTCAAGTCAAGACTTCCCAAAGCGCTTTACAATGTACTCGACATTTCCCAATAGCGGCCTTGCAGCCATGTAAGGCGCTAACCTGCTTATTGGGGGTATTAGGGGTTCAGTGTCTTACCCAAGGACACTTCGACATGTAACACGGACGAGCCGGGATTCGAACTGGGATCCCTTGATCCCAAGACGAGCGCTCTACCTCCTGAGCTACTGCCGCCCCTTTGAAATGGTTCAGTTCAATTGATTCCTAGCGGTGAACAGTACAGAGTCGTGAGCGCTCTCAAGTGGTAGCCTCTGGGACTGCTTTTTTTTGTAGAGAGTAAGGGTTTTGTTTTAAAAAAAAACTAGTGTATGCTGTTGGGAATTTATCTATCAAAATGTACCGTTTACCTAATAGTTCCAATTATTTATCTGACTCCATCAACCAAACACGACCTAAGTTCATCCAATAATTATGCGCACTCGTTTCTTGAGAGAAAAATGACCAGGAAGGCCGGCATTTTCACCCGGGGTTCATAATTCCTAACAGCAAATCTAAGTGTAAACAGGAGACGGCCCCCATCCCAGTAGTCTGGGATTATTTATACATTTCACCAAACAAAGCAAAGTCATCCCACTATTCCCCCATTGGCTATGTTCTCCCCGCATGATGGTGTGCTGGCTCCTCCCATGGGCATGCCAAGGTACAGCACAGGCCTCCTGTTATCCGAAATGTCCCAGACAAAACATCTTCCACACAGCCTGCCCTGACCTTGTACATTGAACTAAAGCACAGCCAGTGAATATCTTTATTGCATTAAACTGAATATATGTAACTTGTAGTCAATCGTATAAAATCCTTTATAGTCAAATGTATAAAATCCTTCAATGCACATTCTCGTGTATAGAGCTGCCTGTGTAAAGAGTTACCACTGTAATGCTCTAGGTTTGAGTATGGAGGCTGTAGCAGTGTGGATTCTAAGCTACTGTGTTTTTTGCGCATTTCTGCCTCGTTCCTGTTTAGCTGTTTAAGACAGACGTGTCAAATGGACAGTTGCAGCCCCCCTCAGATAGACCATGGCTCGGTCAGGTAATATTACCCTTGGTCATAAATTAAAATAGTAAAACCAGAGTCGAATAGAAATGTGTCTTTGCAGGTGTGTGGGAGGCGGCCAGTCTTCTCATTGCAATGTTCAGTGTCACTTTGGTTTCAGCGTCACTGTCCTAAACGGAAAGGAAATTCCACCACACAAGGTACAAAAAATAAAGTTTTCTGTTTTAAAAGTTTTCATGCTGTCTTTATACTGTAAACCGTGCACTTAAACTACAGATACAATAGATGGACTGGTTACGGCCATACCTGTCCCTCGGACGGACTGAGGAGATCATTTCTTCCTCATGCCATGAGGCTCCTTAACTCCACCCGGGGGAGTAAAAGCCCACATTAAACCCAATGCCCACATGCGCATGTTACCCTATTAACATGCGCCAAATGACCTATTTACGTGGTATTCCAAGGCGCTCTCACATTTATATACTAACTCTGCCTAGTGTCCCGAAACATGGGCGTTCCTAGGGTGGAGACTGTGACAGCGGTCTGTCGCTGAAGCTGCTTTTCTATTTGGAGATGATGCTGTGTAGTGGATGTAATGAATTGACCGCAGCTTGTTCAGAGCCTGTAACCTGAGTTGCCAACCCTACCGCCAACAATGAACCTACTATGTTTTAGTGTACATGTACTCATGTTGTCTCGACAGAATTTATAAAAAAAAAAGTTACAAGTAGAAGCTTTTTGAGCCGGACTACACATTAGTGAATAATCAAAATGTATTCCATCCAACCATCCATCCATTATCTGCACCGCTTATCCTCAGTAGGGTCGCGGGGGTGCCGGAGCCCATCCCAGCTATCATCGGACAGTGGGAAAAGAATACCCTGAACTGGTTGCCAGCCAGTCGCAGGGCACACAGAGAGACAATTCACTCGCTCATTCACACCTACGGACAATTTCCATCCATAATTTGCACCGCTTATCCTCAGTAGGGTCATGGGGGTGCTGGAGCCCATCCCAGCTATCTTCAGGGAGTGGGCAGGGGACAACCTGAACTGGTTGACAGCCAGTCACATGGCACACAGGGACGGACAATTTGTTTGCTCATTCACACTAGGGACAATTTGGATCGGCCAATTAACTTGACATACATGTTTTGGGAATGTGGGAGGAAACCGGAGTGTTCGGAGGAAACCCACGCAAGCAGGGGGAGAACATGCAAACTCCACACAGCAAGGTTCGATCTCATGACCTCAGATCTGTGCTGCACATGCGCTAACTACTGCGCTGCCGTGGTGCCCTAGGGGTAATTTGGACCGGCCAATTAACCTGACATGCATGTTTTTCGAATGTGGGAGGAAACCGGAGTGCCTGTAGGAAACCCACTCAGGCATGGGGAGAACATGCAAACTCCACATGGGGAGGCTGTGATAGCTGGACTTGAACCCTTTAACCTCTGCGATCTAGCCACCCAGCCGCCGTGCTGCCTCAAAATGTACTGTCATCGCTAAAACCTACCTGCAACAAAACTATCCCTTGTGCTTCTTTCAGAGACAGACAGACATGGAGTGCTTTCATGGTCTATGGAATCGTGCAGTCAGTTGTCAGCCCGTCGACTGTGGCCTGCCCGATCAATCTCACGTCTACCACGCCATCTTCAGTTGTCCCTGGGGAACCACTTATGGAAAACAATGCTCCTTTACTTGTGGATCGCCAGCTATACTTCAAGGTATCTGATCGTGTGTTTTACTGTCAGTTTCAGGATAATTTTGGGTTTTAGATAGATAGATAGATAGATAGATATTTTATTCATCCCCGTAGGAAAATTCATACTTTCAGCAGTATCCTTGTGTTGATTATTAACAGATTAACAGGATGGCCTCGGGGTGCTGTGTTGTAGTTTAGCAACAGCGGAGTGGATGGCGTTACACGCTAGGCCAAAAGTTCGACGTCCCTGCAGCAGATGGAAATCTTTGTGCCCAGGGTTACACCACCTCGTGTTCACGTAGATAGCCAGTCCGCCTCCTCTCCGCTTCCCGCAGGCTTTCGTGTCTCTGTCTGCCCTAACAGCGCTGAAGCCGGGTAGCTCCACGTTAGCGTCCGGGATGCTAGACGTGAGCCACGTTTCCGTAAAACACAGCAAACTGCAGTGCCTGTACGCTTTGACGTTTTTCACCAGCACAGCCAGTTTGTCGGTCTTATTTGGTCGAGAGTTCACATTTCCCATGATTACGGACGGTACCGAAGGCTTATAACGCCGCTAGCCGCTTAGCCTTAGCCACGATAGGGCCCCCTCATCACGCCGGCCTGAGAATTCTTCAGGGCAAGGAGTTGATTCCTCGATTAAACGCATTTTTGTGCGTTAAAACCAATAGCGATACGATAGAAAGTAATCCAAAGTGTAGTTGTCAGACGGGACGAAAAACACTGGATAGAAGCAGACAATTAAAACAATGAATCACAAAAAGAGCGGAATAACACGGAGCTGCTGGAAAGGCTGCCGTTCGCGGCGGCGCTTATAATGTTGTTATGTAGGAGCTACCACCAGACCTACAGACAGATACAAATAGTCTGTCTTCTTGTCCGTATCTTGTAAACCTGTCACCTATTGATTTTTCTGCCAATCTAAGCCTCATTCAGTGTGTTTTTTTACAAGTTCTTGGATTAGTTATCCATTTTTATACGCTTTGGGAAATTTGTGTTTGAAAAAAAAAGTTTTTCTATCCATGTTGTCAAGGAACGGACCAGGAGGCAGGAAGTGTGAACTCATTTTGCGTGTACGATCTGTCACTTTAATTTAGAAAATAAAAGTTGTCCAACACGCAGGGACCAAAGACAAAACAAAACAGGCTTAAAGGCAATCAAAATCACAAACAAGGCATTTACTCAGAACAAACAGGCATGAACAGGTGTTTCCTCAAGTTAAGCAATGGTCTGGCCACGGGCAGTCCCAAAAGGAGCGCTTAAGTATCCCACACGCAATCAAGTCAATGTGTCTCAGCCGGTGTCAAGGGAAAGGACCAGCTGGGTGCCATGACGACCGTGCAGGACATGACACATGTATCGATCCATCTATCCATCTATCTATCTAGCAAAACAAACACATACAATAACAAAGAAAATGAAAAAAGGAAAAAGTAGCAAAAAACACAAAAATCTTTGGACCATGGCCAACCCAAGTACCCAAAAACCCAAACAGGTTGGGCACCTCGGCACCTAAGTTGGTCATGGTCCCTCCAGATGAAACAAGACACAAGAAAGCGGCCATGTCACTCGGGTCAGTGTGACACAACAGAGAGAGAGAGAGAGAGAGAAATAAATACAATTACAGTGTCTTTGTGAGAGGCACCTGGCTCTCAAGTACATACAACATATTTCAACCTGCAGCTTGTTTTTCTCTTGCACTTCTCTGAGTGTTGTCTCGCGGGCCGGATTCAATCCCTTAGTGGGCCTGATTTGGCCATGTCACTTGGGTCAGGGTGACACAACACACTCTTTTGTTCAACAGCAGGGCCCGACAGCTTTCGCTGGTTTACCCCTGCTGCATCATACGGGTGCCCATCCCATCCTTAAGAACCCGTCCACAATCCCACTATCCTTTCACAACACCTCTCCACTCATTCCTATCACCAACAAGAGCTCTAGCTTCCACTCGATTTAAAGTTTACATTTAAAGTTTTTACATCTGGAAAATTTGGCAAATTGTATTCATCCGTACTTAACTTTTCATTGTCGTTTGCTACACAGTTTGACGTTAAGTACTAATACCATATTTTCTGTCTGTATTACACGGACTGCTCTTCTTTAATAATAAATACATTCTTGAAATGATTGGAATGAACAAAAAAGATGTACGCTAAAACTGTCTGTGGTTTAGGAGCCGCAGTGAACGCTCAAATATCACTGTGGAGTCAGCAGTAGGATTCCAGTTTTGTGATCTGAAAACAGAATGTTCGGATATAATTGAATTTGTGGCTTTTGGGTACAAATTTTTGGAGGCCTTTCTGTTTCAACCAGAGACCGGTGTGCTTGTCACCAGTCACAATAATATGTACCAACACCAAGTACAACCAGGGTTGGGTAGGGTTACTTTAATTGGATTACTTTCATTTACTTTTGGATTATTCCAATACCAAATATGCTAATAAAAGACAAAAGAAACTAAATATAAATATAATTACAACTCACAACACATGGTAAGCTCTCTCTCCTGGCTTTGATCTCCAGCAAAACTAACATAAAATGCTACCAGGGTTGGGTAGGGCTACTTTAACTGGATTACTTTCAATTACTTTTGGATGACTCCAATACCAAATATGTTAATAAAAGACAAAAGAAACTAAACATGGATAAAATGATGACTCACAACACGTGGTAAACTTTCTCTCCTGGCTTTGATCTCCGGCAAAACTAACATAAAATGCGACCAGGGTTGGGTAGGGTTACTTGAACTGTATTACTTTCAATTACTTTTGGATTATTCCAATACCAAATATGCTAATAAAAGACAAAAGAAACTAAATATGAATATAATTACGACTCACAACACATGGTAAGCTCTCTCTCCTGGCTTTGATCTCCAGCAAAACTAACATAAAATGCTACCAGGGTTGGGTAGGGCTACTTTAACTGGATTACTTTCAATTACTTTTGGATGACTCCAATACCAAATATGTTAATAAAAGACAAAAGAAACTAAACATGGATAAAATGATGACTCACAACACGTGGTAAACTTTCTCTCCTGGCTTTGATCTCCGGCAAAACTAACATAAAATGCGACCAGGGTTGGGTAGGGTTACTTGAACTGTATTACTTTCAATTACTTTTGGATTATTCCAATACCAAATATGCTAAAAGACAAAAGAAACTAAATATGAATATAATTACGACTCACAACACATGGTAAGCTCTCTCTCCTGGCTTTGATCTCCGGCAAAACTAACATAAAATGCGACCAGGGTTGGGTAGGGTTACTTTAACTTGATTACTTTCAATTACTTTTGGATTACTCCAATACCAAATATGCTACTAAAAGACAGAAGAAACTAAATATGGATAAAATGATGACTCACAACACGTGGTAAGCTTTCTCTCCTGGCTTTGATCTCCGGCAAAACTAACATAAAATGCTACCAGGGTTGGGTAGGGTTACTTTAACTGGATTACATTCAATTACTTTTGGATTATTCTAATACCAAATATGCTAATAAAAGACAAAAGAAACTAAATATGAATATAATTACGACTCACAACAGGTGGTAAGCTCTCTCTCCTGGCTTTGATATCTGGCAAAACTAACATAAAATGCTACCAGGGTTGGGTAGGGTTACTTGAACTGTATTACTTTCAATGACTTTTGGATGACTCCAATACCAAATATGCTAATAAAAGACAAAAGAAACTAAATAGGAATAAAATGATGACTCACAACACGTGGTAAGCTTTCTCTCCTGGCTTTGATCTCTTTGATCTCCAGCGAAACGAACATAAAATGCGACAGAAACAAAATGAAAATAAATCCAAACATCATTTTTGCCGTTCCATGTATTCCGTTACTCCCCAAGCCTGCAAAAAATGTAGTCATTTTATCCGTATTTAGTTTCTTTTGTCTTTCATTAGCATATTTGGTATTGGAGTAATCCAAAAGTAATTGAAAGTAATCCAGTTAAAGGAACCCTACCCAACCCTGCAACTAATACATTTGGATGGCATGACAGCCAGCATTTAAAATATTTTAGTTCAAAAAATTAAACTGAATACTTTTGAATGTTAGTAGTCTTCCCTCATGGGCAACATGAAAAATAAAGAATTGTTATTAACAACTTAGTTTTCATCTTTCTATTGTCAATAGACTAAGGTTTAAAAGGAAACCAGAATAGTATATGTGTCATGATTACTGATGGAAATCATCTGTGCCCGCTCTTTCGGCGCCAACCGCCGCGCGTTCTGATTGGCTCCCTGTCACTATTTGAACCCAGTCCTGTCAATCCCCTGTTGTCAGTCTGTCTGCAAACCTCAGTGTATACTAGGCAAGCCTTTTTCAACCCTGACTCCCACCTGTCCCGCTTTTGCTCCCGTCTGTCTCCGGCTACGACCTGTTTTGAGCCTGACCACGTCTGCTCTCCCGTCCCGGCTTACGACCTCATTTTGTCCCCGACTACGTCTACTCTCCCGTTATGGCTTACGACTCGTTTCCGACCCCGACCACGTCTTGCTCTCCCAGTCCTGGCTACCGACCTGTTTTTTCCGTCCCTGACACTGCTATCGCTCGCTACAGAAGATCCACTTCTGTGTTTGGATCACAATACGAGTACGAGAGCGACTTGATTCCCGCGTCCTGCGGACACCGGATCGTGGGCGCAGCCCTTCATCTTTCCTTCAATAAAACTTGTGGTACGCTACGCAATTGGGTCCTGTTTCCGTTCTGGTCCTGACAATCTGAGACAAATCAATTCACGATGTGAGCTACTTGTTCCTCTGTGTTTGATTTTGACTTAAGTTGGAGATTCCTGAACTGGCGGTTCTTGTCTTACAAGAATACAAACATTTTAAAGTGACATAGAAAACATAACAAGAAGAAACAGACACTCTTAACCAATACCAATGCATTCCTTTGGTTGAATATTTAGCAACATTTGTCATGGTTGCCATGGCACCCAATTGGCCCCGCCCGTGTGGCGCCAGCTGCGGCTCGTTGATGGATTGGCTTTCTTTCTATTCAGATTCAGATTCAGATTCAGATCTACTTTATTGTCATTCTAGTACACGTGTATACAGAACGAAATGCCCTCACTCACCGTTTGTCAGGCCATCAACCAACCTCTGCCCCGCAAGACGTGGGTTGTGACTCGGTCCCATTTCCTGTTGGTATTTCCTGTCCGGTATTGTTCCCATTTATTTTGTCCTGTTTAATATCGGTTTCCAGTTTCGTTCCTGTCTAGTTTGTACTGTTTAATTTCGATATCCTGTTTTGATATCAATCCTGTCTCTCCTGTCCGGTATCGACCCCATCTGTCCGATATCTGCTCTGGCAATTTGCACCCTGGAGTGTAAGTTGTTAACCCTATCTGTAGGGATGTTATTACCCATCACATTACGTGTGGTTGTGTTACTGTTTGTGTCAGAGTTGCCATGGCGCCCAAATGGCCCCCGCTCAGTGCTCTCATTCTTCCTTTGTCAGTCCGTCAACGAACCTCTGCCCCGCAAGACGTGGGTATTGACTCGGTCCTGTTTCCTGTTGGTATTCCCTGTCCGGTATTGTTCCCGTTTATTTTTGTCCTGTTTAATATCGGTTCCCATTTTCGTTCCCACCTAGTTTTGTCCTGTTTATTATTCTCTCCAGTTTTTGATCCCGTTCCTGTTTATTTTCGATATCCTGTTTCATTATCAATCCTGTCTGTCCCGTCCTGTCCAGTATCGACCCCATCTGTCCGATACCTGCTCTGGCGATTGGTATCGATCTCGTCGGCCTCTGGCTTCCTGTCATTCCTCGCCAGACTGCTGCCTAACTTGCATGACTCCCCATTTCCCGTAAAATAAAAGGCTTGTGTGAGAAACATCACGCATTTGGGTCCTGATCCTGTTCCGGTTCATGACAACATTAAATTGTTATAGGCATATTGCATATTTCTCTAACTTAGTTTTAACAGTTTCTATAATAGAACGATCTTTTTAGGGGATTTTGTGATGGTGGCCTGTGAAGGACTTTGAGACTTTTTATGATTAAGAGCAAGACCGACAAAAAATGTGACTCGACTTTGTGAAATTGGTTTAAAGTTGCTGACTGCCAATCTTTTGTAGCCTAAAGACATTAGATGACAAAAACAGCAGCGCGTCTATTAATGAGTGTTGACAGGTGCAGGGTTGGGTAGGGTTACTTGAACTGGATTACTTTCAATGACTTTTGGATTACTCCAATACCAAATATGCTAATAAAAGACAAAAGAAACTAAATATGAATAAAATGACTCAATTTTGTGCAGGCTTGGGGAGTAACGGAATGCATGGAATGGTAAAAATGATGTTGGCAAGCTGTTTGGATTTATTTTCATTTTGTTTCTGTCGCATTTTGTTAGTTTTGCGGGAGATCAAAGAAATCAAAGCCAGGAGAGAAAGCTTACCACGTGTCGTGAGTCATCATTTTATTCAGATTTAGTTTCTTTTGTCTTTTATTAGCATATTTGGTATTGGAGTCATCCAAAAGTCATTGAAAGTAAGTTGCTATCCTAATATCAATCTCACATGGTAATCACCACATGGACTGAATTAAGTTCACAATAAGTAATCTCTTAAATGTGTTTGGGATTACTTTTCCGACGTTATATGTGCCCTATGATTGGCTTACATTCCAAAGTAGAGCCCATCTTGAGTATGGTAGGTTATGATAAATGCTAGATCTCTGATTCTGTGAAAACCATTGATTATAGAAATCGGTGGAGGATTGATAGCCTTAAAATTGTCACGGTTGCCATGGCACCCAATTGGCCCCGCCGGTGAGTCGCGGTTGCCATGGTGCCCAATTGGCCCAGCCCGTGTGGCGCCAGCTGCAGCTTGTTGACGGATTGGCTTCCCTTCTATTTAAGCTAAGTGCTCTCACTCACCGTCTGTCAGTCCGTCAACGAACCTCTGCCCCGCAATACGTGGGTTTTGACTCGGTCCTGTTTCCTGTTGGCATTTCCTGTCCGGTATTGTTCCTGTTCCCGTATTTGGTCCCGTTTAATATCGGTTTCCAGTTTCGTTCCCGTCTAGTTTGTCCTGTTTAATTTCGATATCCTGTTTTGATATCAAATCTGTCTGTTCCGTCTGGTCCGGTATCGACCCCATCTGTCCGACATCTGCTCGGGCAATTGGTATCGATCTCGTCGGCCTCTGGGTCCCTGTCATTCGTTGCCAAACTGCTGCCTAACATGTATGTCTGCCCCATTTCCCGTAAAATGAAAGGCTTGTGTGAGTATTTGTCAGTATTTAAACTCTGTCCTGTCAGTCCCCTTTTGTCGGTCCGTCTGCGAATCTGTTTTTACATGGCAAGCCCTTTTCGCCTGCCCTGTTTTTTGCTCCTATTTGTCTCCCGTTACAATCTGATTTGACCTCGACCACGTCTGCTCTCCCGTCTGGAATTACGTCCTGTTTTGATCTCGACCACGTCTGTTCTCTCGTCCCGAATAACGATCCGCTTTTGATCTCGACCACGTCTACTCTCCTCTCCTGGCTTTCGACTTGTTTCCGATCCCGTTTTTTTGCTCTTCTATCCCGGCTACTGACCTGTTTTTTCTGCTCCCGACACCGTAATGGCATACTGTTGAATTTGTGTCTGGAGATTGGAGCTTTTAGATAATAACTGCACAAGAAGTGGCGTTGTTAGGGGAGTTTTTCTTAACATTTTGAAGCGAAAGTGCAGCTTTTTTTGATTAAGAAATCTCGAGACCCGTGGTCAAGTCAAAGCAAGTCAAGTCATGTATATTTACATAGCCCTTAATCAAAAAGAGTCTCAAAGTCCACAAATTATTGCAGATTATTGTTTCGATCCTGACCACGTCTGCTCTCCCGTCCCGGCTCATGACCTCTTTTTGTCCCCGGACTACGTCTACTCTCCCGTTCTGGCTTACGAATTGTTTCCGACCCCAACCACGCTTTGCTCTCCCAGTCCCGGCTACTGACCTGTTTTTTTCGCTCCCGACATCGCTCGCCACGGAAGTACCACTTTCGCGTTCAGAGCGACCTGCTCGCCGCGACCAGCGATCACCGGATCGTGTGTGCAATCCTTTTCCTGCTTCGCAATAAAACTTAGAAACGGTCCTGTTTCTGTTCTGGTCCTGACAAAAAATACATATAATGTTTGGTGAATACTTTCTGTGTTTTTAGGAGTGATCAAAATTGTTGACGATCTAATATGTCATGGTTTCCTTTTGTTCCTGTTTTTAGGTGACAATGACAGGTTGGTATGTTTGGAGGACGGTCTATGGTCTTTTCCTGAGGCCTACTGCAAAATCGAGTGCCCGGAGGTACCAAACGTCCCCAATGCCACGCTGATCACGACAGAATGCCTGGACTCAAGACACGATGTCGGCTCCGCCTGCCATTTCAAATGCAACCCGGGCTTCTATGTATTCGGGAGTCTTAAGAAGAAGTCCCCGATGTGAGTGTTTCGTTTTTCTAGTGAGGAAAAGTACTTCTACTCCAAATCAGGGCAGCAGGACCGGTATGGAGACCAGGCGCAAATGATGATTGTTTGAGATTCAGAATCGTCGTCACCTAGCTATTCTTGTCAGGTTCGGAAACGAGTCGCAAGCCAGAACGGGAGAGCAGACGTAGTCGGGATTAAAACAGGTCGTAGCCGGAGACAAACGGGAGCAAAAACAGGACAGGTAGGAGTCAGGGTCAAAAAAGGCTTGCCTTGTAAAAACAGAGGTTCGCAGATGGACTGACAACAGGAAAGTGACAGGACTGGGTTCAAATGAGCGGGCACAGGTGATTCACATCAGTAATCATGACAAAATTATTAATAGAAATACAACTTTAGGTTGAGATTTGTTTGCACATATGTCCAGGTTCTCGAGCAATTTCCTGCTTTTTAATAATAAAGCGAGAGAGCATTAAACAAGTCGCTTGCTTTGGCGGTTGCAGTCACAGGCTAGATCACAGGTGTCAAACAGGCGGCCCGCGGGCCAGATCAGGCCCGCTAAGGGATCGAATCCGGCCCGCGAGACAACACTCAGAGAAGCGCAAGAGGAAAACAGGCTGCAGGTTGAAATATGTCCACTTGATGTTGCCAAAGCCAGGTGCCTCTCACACTGTACTTGTATTTTTCTCTCTTTGTGTCTCTCTCTCTGTCTCTCTTTCTCTCTTCCACACCTTTTCTCCCACTCTCTGTCTTTTTCACTGTCTGTGTCTCTCTTTTTCTCTTCCTTTGTTGCTCCTTGTCTTTCTCTCTCTGTCTTATTAACTTCTTTTGCTCTAACTTAATTGTTTCCTTTTCTCTCTGTCTCTCTCTCTCTTTGTCTCTCTCTGTCTCTCTGTGTCTCTCTGTGTCTCTCTGTGTCTCTCTGTGTCTCTCTCTCTGTGTCTCTCTCTCTGTGTCTCTCTCTCTGTGTCTCTCTCTCTGTGTCTCTCTATGTGTCTCTGTCTCTGTGTCTCTCTTTGTCTCTGTCTCTGTGTCTCTCTCTCTCTGTCTCTCTGTCTCTGTCTCTCTGTCTCTGTCTCTTTCACTCTCTGTGACCCTTTGTTGCTCTTTGTCTCTTTCTCTGTGTCTTTCTCTCTTCCTACCCTTTGCGCTTTCTTTTCTCTCCTTCTGTCTTTCTATTTCTCTCTGGATTTCTTTCTTCCTCCTTTTCTTTTCCCCCTCTCTCATGACTTTTTATCTTTTATTTCTCATGTTCTCTCCCTCTCTCTCTTTCTTTCTTTGTCCCGCCCTCTCTCCTTTTCCCTCCCTCTTTCTCTTATTTCTTTTTCTCTCTGTTTCTTTCTCTTTAATCTACTAGTCTGGCCCCCGATAGAATGTTTGTTCTATTGTGTGGCCCCCGAGTTAAAATGAGTTTGACACCCCTGGGCTAGATGGTGCGTAGTAAAAATATTTTATCAGCGAACGGGCTGTCCTTTGACTTGCTATATTTGAGTTATTGGAACAGTAAAAAAGTAATGGGGCAGAAATTGGACGTGGCACTCCAGATCCACATTTTACAATGAGGATAAGGAATATGTATATGTATGAAAATGATAGTATGGAGTTTTATTATTTCTTTGTTACTTTTAGGAAATACTTCAAGTCTGAGTGCCTGGAAGAGGGCCAGTGGGAGGATGCTTCATGTGAGCCTATATCATGCCCACACCTACCTGGTGTGTTCCAGGGCATGTACACGTGCACCAATGGCCTCTACTATGACACAATTTGCACCCTGGAGTGTCCAGATGCAAGAGAAAATGTAAGTTGTTGACCCTATCTGTAGGGATGTTAATACCCATCACATTATGTGTGGTTGTGTTACTGTTTGTGTCACGGTTGCCATGGCGCCCAATTGGCCCCGCCCGTGTGGCACCAGCTGCGGCTCATTGACAGATTGGCTTTCCGTCTATTTAAGATCAGTGCTCTCATTCTTACTTTGTCAGTCCGTCAACGAACTTCTGCCCCGCAAGACGTGGGTTTTGACTATGTCCCGTTTCCTGTTGGTATTCCCTGTCCCCGTTTATTTTTGTCCCGTTTAATATCGGTTTCCAGTTTCATTCCTGTCTATTTTTTAACCTGTTTATTATTCTCTCCAGTTTTCGTTCCTATCTAGTTTGTCCTGTTGATTTTCGATATCCTGTTTCATTATCAATCCTGTCTGTCCCGCCCTGTCCGGTGTCGACCCAATCCGTTCGATATCTACTCGGGCAATTGGTCTCCAGTTTCTTTCCCATCTAGGTTGTCCTCTTTAATTTCGATCCCCAGTGTCTGGTATCGTTTCCGTCTATCTCGTCCTGCTTGTTATCGGACTCCAGTCTCCAGTGCCTGATATCAATCCTGTCTGTCCCGTCCCGTCCGGTATCGACCCCATCTGTCCGATATCCACTCGGGCAATTGGTATCAATCTCGTCGGCCTCTGGCTTCCTATCATTTCACGCCAGACTGCTGCCTAACGTGCATGACTCCCCTATTCGCGTAAAAGAAAAGGCTTGTGTGAGAAACGTCACGCGTTTGGGTCCTGATCCTGTTCCGGTTTATTAGAGTTTTTTTCTGGAATGTCACACTTATGGCGAGACATTGTATTTCACACCTAGGCCTTTAACAGAGCTATGACTGAATCAGTTCAACCCTCAATAAGTATTCTATGGCTACAAGACGTGGGTTCTGACTCGGACCGGTTTTCCTGTTGATATCTTCAGTCCGGTATTGTTCCCGTTTATTTTTGTCCCGTTTAATAATGGGTTCCAGTTTTGTTTCCGTCTATTTTGGTCCTGTTTATTATTTTCTCCAGTTTTCGTTCCCATCTAGTTTCTCCTGTTAATTATCGATATCCTGATTTGTTGTCCTCTTTAATTTTGATCTCCAGTGTCTGGTATCGTTTCCGTCTATCTCGTCCTGCTTGTTATCGCACTCCAGTCTCCAGTGCCTGATATCAATCCTGTCTGTCCCGTCCCGTCCGGTATCGACCCCATCTATCCGATATCACCTCGGGCAATAGGAATCGGTCTCGTCGGTCCCTGGCTTCCTGTCTTTCCACGCCAGACCGGCTGCCTAACGCGCATGACTCCCCATTTCCCGTAAAATAAAGGCTTGTGTGAGAACGTCACGCGATTGGGTCCTGATCCTGTTCTGTTTCTGACAGTATTGATATTGTCCTTTGTGACAGTATGATGTTATTCATTCATTAATTAATGTATTTATGGATTTATTATACAGGGAGTGCAGAATTATTAGGCAAATGAGTATTTTGACCACATCATCCTCTTTATGCATGTTGTCTTACTCCAAGCTGTATAGGCTCGAAAGCCTACTACCAATTAAGCATATCAGGTGATGTGCATCTCTGTAATGAGAAGGGGTGTGGTCTAATGACATCAACACCCTATATCAGGTGTGCATAATTATTAGGCAACTTCCTTTCCTTTGGCAAAATGGGTCAGAAGAGGGACTTGACAGGCTCTGAAAAGTCAAAAATAGTGAGATATCTTGCAGAGGGATGCAGCACTCTTAAAATTGCCAAGCTTCTGAAGCGTGATCATCGAACAATCAAGCGTTACATTCAAAATAGTCAACAGGGTCGCAAGAAGCGTGTAGAAAAACCAAGGCGCAAAATAACTGCCTGTGAACTGAGAAAAGTCAAGCGTACAACTGCCAAGATGCCACTTGCCACCAGTTTTGCCATATTTCAGAGCTGCAACATCACTGGAGTGCCCAAAAGCACAAGGTGTGCAATACTCAGAGACACGGCCAAGGTAAGAAAGGCTGAAAAACGACCACCACTGAACAAGACACACAAGCTGAAACGTCAAGACTGGGCCAAGAAAAATCTGAAGACGGATTTTTCTAAGGTTTTATGGACTGATGAAATGAGAGTGAGTCTTGATGGGCCAGATGGATGGGCCCGTGGCTGGATCGGTAAAGGGCAGAGAGCTCCAGTCCGCCTCAGACGCCAGCAAGGTGGAGGTGGGGTACTGGTATGGGCTGGTATCATCAAAGATGAGCTTGTGGGGCCTTTTCGGGTTGAGGATGGACTCAAGCTCAACTCCAAGTCCTACTGCCAGTTTCTGGAAGACACCTTCTTCAAGCAGTGGTACAGGAAGAAGTCCGCATCCTTCAAGAAAAACATGATTTTCATGCAGGACAACGCTCCATCACACGCATCCAAGTACTCCACAGCGTGGCTGGCAAGAAAGGGTCTAAAAGAAGAAAAACTAATGACATGGCCTCCTTGTTCACCTGATCTGAACCCCATAGAGAACCTGTGGTCCCTCATCAAATGTGAGATTTACAAGGAGGGAAAACAGTACACCTCTCTGAATAGTGTCTGGGAGGCTGTGGTTGCTGCTGCACGCAATGTTGATCGTGAACAGATCAAAGCACTGACAGAATCCATGGATGGCAGGCTTTTGAGTGTCCTTGCAAAGAAAGGTGGCTATATTGGTCACTGATTTGTTTTTGTTTTGTTTTTGAATGTCAGAAATGTATATTTGTGAATGTTGAGCTGTTATATTGGTTTCCCTGATGAAAGTAAATAATTGAAACGGGTATACATTTGTTTTTTGTTAAGTTGCCTAATAATTATGCACAGTAATAGTCACCTGCACACACAGATATCCTCCTAAAATAGCTAAAACTAAAAAAGCCCCACTCCAACTTCCAAAATATTCAGCTTTGATATTAATGAGACTTTTTGGGTTCATTAAGAACATGGTTGTTGTTCAATAATAAAATTAATCCTCAAAAATACAACTTGCCTAATAATTCTGCACTCCCTGTATATGATAAATGCCCTGCGACAGGCTGGGGACAAGTTGAGGTTGTCCCCTGCCCACTGCCAGTAAAAAGCTGTAATGCGCTCCAACCCTCCCGAGACCCTACTGAGGATAAGCGGTGCAGATGATGGATGGATACATATATTTTAATTCCATATTATTTATAATTTACCTTTATTTATTTAATCAATAGTTATTCCATATCTTGCCTGTCCAATGATATGCAGTTTCTGATGAAGAATTCGTCATAATCGTGATTTACTTGGATCCTAGAGTGTGATTCGCTGTACTAAGGATGGCGAATGGAGCGCAGATTTCACCATATGCTCCAGGCTCCGCGGAGCTTGCTCGACACCCAATGATCTCAACTCTGTAGCATACAGCTGTGACGAGGGGATGGATATTGGTGAGTAAATCTCAATTTTTATGATTTAAAAGGAGTGTGTGTTGTTTGAGGTGTCCTTAAAAAGTTACATTTTTCATTACATTATCAAGTATGTGTTATCGGGCGGCGTGATGGTGAGTGGTTAGCATGTCCGTAGTACAGTTTTGAGGTCATGGGATCGAATCCAGCTATCATTTTTCCTGTGCAGAGTTTGCATGTTCTCCCCTTGCGTTGGTTTCCTCCGGGCACTCCGGTTTCCTCCCACGTTCCAAAAACACGCATGTTAGGTGAATTGGCCGGTCCAAATTGTCCCTAGGTGTGAATGAGCGAGTGAGTTATCCGTCTCAGTTCAGGGTGTCCCCGAATATATATAATAGAATATATTCACCTTTAAAAAACAAAAAGTACTATTTCCTTCCCGTTATCACTGACTGTCTTGGGAACCATTACTATAGGCAGAAAAAGGAAATAAAACCAGCAAATCACAACAAAATGAGATTTGGTCCCTCACATGTCACATGCGCCAATAGACTGAACAGGAAGAAGAGCTTGAGCATCTACCTTGTGACCCACTTTTGGGTCCTGACCCACCAGTTGAGAAACACCATTTTAAAACGACTGCCATAATGGAAAATCGTAGGTGTTTGAAAACTCGACCGGACTGTAATTTTGACAAAGAAAGATTCTTTATCCTTTTCCACGCAGTTTTTTTGTAACCACTACCTGCCCACTGCCCGAAGACAGCTGGGATGGGCTCCAGCACCCCCGAGACCCTACTGAGGATAAGCGGTGCATAAAATGGATAGAAGTATGTGTTAGCAATGCTTAACTGATTCCAAACAGCCCTTATGCTTTTATTTTACTTTTATCAAAGCTGTTTGGGGCGGAACACATTAGGTTTGAGGAATAAAGTGTGTGTGGTTTGCTGAGAGTGACGTTACGCTGGTCCCCAAAGTTTTTTTTTAAATACTTTTGTCGGTGTAGCATGAAAATTGGAAAAGTGAGAAAAGTCCTGCTACTAGTAGAGTCCAAACGCCAACCCAAACCCACAAAAAGATGAAAATAGAAGAGCGCGTCCGAGAAATGCACGTACTTGCATGCGCATCCTGTATGAGCTGAGGTTCCAATCATGATTATAAAATTCCAGTTTCTGTAGAATAGAATAGAATATACCTTTATTGTCATTGTTACAAAATGGGTTGAACATATTGTGACAACGAAATTGGACGTGGCACTCCAGTTTCACATTTAAAAACAACATTTCTATAGCGCTTTTCAAGTCAATGACTTCCCAAAGCGCTTTACAATGTGCTTCACATTTCCCAATAGCGGCCTTGCAGCCATCTAAGGCGCTAACCTGCTTATTGGGGGTATTAGGGGTTCAGTGTCTTACCCAAGGACACTTCGACATGTAACACGGGCGAGCCGGGATTCGAACTGGGATCCCTTGATCCCAAGACGAGCGCTCTACCTCCTGAGCTACTGAAGATAAGGTTATAATTTACACAATATAAAGAAACAAAGAAGATAAAGGTTATAACCGTACAGTTCCTTACTAAAGGAAAAGTGTGACCACTACAGTGTTTTTATTTATCGTCAAGACGTTTATTTACGGCGTGTCATGGACTACATCAATGCCCAGATGATTGTATGCACTATCTTTGTCTTTATAGTTTTTTTTTTGTCTTTTTAGCTTTTATCATAACACCATTTTGGTATCTGGATTTCCTGTACACACATATACAATTATGACATTAAACAAACGTGTTTTTGCCTATAAACTTCAACTGTCCTTGATTTGCAGCCATTATTTTCCTAAATATTAAAAAATATTATTTTATTTTTGGGCAGGTTCTGTTTGTTATCCTTCATGTGTTTTAACCCCTGACCTGGATCTTCACGACCCAGTGGTTCTGCCCAATGACTCTACCGTTGCTACATTAAAACACTGGATGCTTCCCATTAAAGTTCAGGTGAGATTTACATACCTGTCAACCTGTACAAAGTACTTTTATTATGCATTTTACGACGTGTACGACGTACAAGAAAATCTGTACGGAAAAAACGCACATTTTTCAATGATGGGTACCATTCGGTATACACCGACGATCACCAAACGGCAAATCGATCAAGTCAAACCAGTTCGCCGCGGTAGCCTCTATCTCGGTATCGTTTTTTTTCGTTGCAAACGAAGCGAGCGGTTTGATGCTACTGTGCGCATGCGATTGCCGCCTGGGGATTTCCCATCATGCATCATTCCGAAGCAGACATTTCTACCGAGATTTAATTTCATTGACAATTTAACTAAGTGTACTCCATCGAAAATGGACAAATTAGCGACAGAGTCTCTGGGAAGGATTTTTCTCAAGTCCTTTATCTTTCTCCTGTTGGCCATCTTCTCCCCGCTTAATGGCGTGCCGACTCCTCCCATGGGCGCGCCGAGGAAGCCCCCTGGGCTTCACCATCTCGTAGAAGAGCGTCCCGATGTCTGGGGTACTCAAAACAACACCAAGCGTTTCTACGTCATCAGGGCCTTTCTGCGTCACCAGCGTCTGGATGTGCTGATTATAATATCAGCCGTACGTCCCGTTTAAGCCGTTCATGTAAACACCATTTTCCACCAGGGTGCCCTGACCTCGCACCACAGCCCAGCAGTGAATATCTCTTGCATTAAATGTATTTTTTTATTCAATCATATGAAATCCTTTATAGTCAAATGTATAAAACCCTTCACTATCTATGGTATCTTTCTATGGTATCTATCGATCTATCTATGGTATGTATCTACCTATGGTATCTATCTATGGTATCTTCAGTATCTATGGTATCCAGAGTTGGGTAGGGTTACTTTAACTGGATTACTTTCAATTACTTTTGGATTACTCCAATACCAAATATGCTAATAAAAGACAAAATAAACTAAATATGAATAAAATTTTAAAATTATGTGCAGGCTTGAGATTTGCTGGAGATCAAAGAGATCAAAGCCAGGAGAGGAAGCTTACCACGTGTTGTGAGTCATCATTTTATTCATATTTAGTTTCTTTTGTCTTTTATTAGCATATTTGCTACTGGAGTCATCCAAAAGTAATTGAAAGTAATCCAGTTAAAGTAACCCTACCCAACCCTGCTCGCATTTTATGTTCGTTTTGCCGGAGATCAAAGAGATCAAAGCCAGGAGAGGAAGCTTACCACGTGTTGTGAGTCATCATTTTATTCATATTTAGTTTCTTTTGTCTTTTATTAGCATATTTGGTATTGGAGTCATCCAAAAGTCATTGAAAGTAATCCAGTTAAAGTAACCCTACCCAACCCTGATGGTATCTATGGTATCTATCTATAATATCTATGGTATCTATTTATCTATCTATCTATGTCTACCCTGGTCATATCCCTCGAGACGGGTGACCGACAAACACATACACAAAAACAAAGAAAATAAAAAAGGAAAAAAGTAGCAAAAAAAAACAAAAAAATTGACCATGACTAACCCAAATGCCCAAACACCCAAACAGGTTAAGCACCTCGTCATTCTGGGCAGGGTTGGGAAGGGTTACTTTAACTGGATTTCTTTCAATTACTTTTGGATGACTCCAATACCAAATATGCTAATAAAAGACAAAAGAAACTAAATAGGAATAAAATGACTACATTTTGTGCAGGCTTGGGGAGTAACGGAATACATGGAACGGCAAAATTGATGTTGGCAAGCTATTTGGATTTATTTTAATTTTATTTCTGTCGCATTTTATGTTAGTTTTGCCGGAGATCAAAGCCAGGAGAGAAAGCTTACTACGTGTTGTGAGTCATCATTTTATTCATATTTAGTTTATTTTGTCTTTTATTAGCAGATTTGGTATTGGAGTAATCCAAAAGTAATTGAAAGTAATCAAGTTAAAGTAACCCTACCCAACCCTGGTCACATTTTGTGTTAGTTTCACGGGAGATCAAAGAGATCAAAGCCAGGAGAGAAAGCTTACTACGTGTTGTGAGTCATCATTTTATTCATATTTAGTTTCTTTTGTCTTTTCTTAGCATATTTGGTATTGGAGTCATCCGAAAGTAATTGAAAGTAATCCAGTTAAAGTAACTCTACCCAACCCTGGTCACATTATGTGTTAGTTTTACCGGAGATCAAAGAGATCAAAGCCAGGAGAGAAAGCTTACCACGTGTTATGAGTCATCATTTTATTCATATTTAGTTTCTTTTGTCTTTTTTTAGCATATTTGGTATTGGAGTCATCCAAAAGTCATTGAAAGTAATCCAGTTAAAGTAACCCTACCCAACCCTGATTATGGGAGGAAAATATATGCAGCAACAGCCCAGCACGTTAACTCTTTTGAAATTGCTCGTCTTTATCCTCCTAAAATCGGATTTAATGATTAACATATACTATAAAGTCTACGTCACCTGGGAAATCAAATGTCAAAGTCTTCTTATTTCATGTCATAATTTTTTTAATTTACCGCGCGCTTTCCAGGTCAGCTAGTTAAATTTTAAAAACCCTTGGCATGTTTCGTACAAAGTGTTTGTTTTTGTTTCCATGTAAACGATCTGGACAGTCGTGAAAGCTGAGCCACTGACAAAGAGCAAAGAAGAAAATCCGAATGAATAATACGCTGTAACAGCAGGTGGTCCAAACAACAACATGCACTAAAACAAGTTCCTTATTGTTGATCCACGATTTTGGATAAGCAGATCTCATCTCATCTCATCAGCTGCACCGCTTAACCTCAGTAGGGTCGCGGGGGTGCTGGAGCCCATCCCAGCCATCTCCGGGCAGTGGGCAGGGGACACCCTGAACTGGTTGCCAGCCAATCGCAGGGCACACAGGGACAGACAACTCACTCGCTCATTCACACCCAGGGACAATTTGGACCGGCCAATTCACCTGAAATGCATGTTTTTGGAACGTGGGAGGAAACCGGAGTGCCCGAAAGGAAACCCACGCAAGCACGGGGAGAACATACAAACTCCACACAGGAAGTCTGGAGCTGGATTTGAACCCACGACAGGTTCCCATGACATGAACTGTGCCGCACAAGCGCTAACCACTGCGCCACCGTGCTGCCCGGATAAGCAGATATTTCATCAAATATATACATTGGAAACAATGTTCCCTGTAATTTTCCTTACAGGTCTGAGCGTTCACACATAGTCGGTGAGTAACGCTTGAAACAACAGTGAGCAACGGCAATCCCAAGTGTGGCAAATTCTTTCACAAGATTTTCATTTCTCTTTTTTCATGGTATCTTTTGTCGCATACTACTGACATTTTAGGGGGCTTATTTAGTCGGTTGCACGATACAGAAGTGTATTTAATCACATTTTTTTAGTGGAAGTACAATTTTGGCAACAAGATTGACTTGGTATAATTGGAAATTATTTGAATGCAACACAAACTTTTTCTTCTTTTTACGTTTTTTTTCTCCATTTTTTAATCCCTTTAAAAAAAATCTCATTTGATCTCCGGCAAAACGAACATAAAATGCGACAGAAGCAAAATGAAAATCAATCCAAACAGCTTGCCAACATGATTTTTGCCGTTCCATGTGTTCCGTTACTCCCCAAACCTGCACAAAATGTAGTCATTTTATTCATATTTAGTTTCTTTTGTCTTTTATTAGCATATTTGGTATTGGAGTCATCCAAAAGTAATCAAGTTAAAGTAACCCTACCCAACCCTGGATACCATAGATACTGAAGATACCATAGATAGATAGATAGATACCATAGATACCTCAGATAGATAGATACCATCGATAGATAGATAGATACCATAGATGGATACCATAGATAGTGAAGGATTTCATACATTTGACTATGAAGGATTTTATACGATTGAATACAAATTACATTTAATGCAAAAGATATTCACTGCTGGGCTGTGGTGCGAGGTCAGGGCACCCTGGTGGAAAATGGTGTTTACAGGAACGGCAGGAACGGGACTTACGGCTGATAATATAATCAGCACATCCAGACGCTGGTGACGCAGAAAGGCCCTGATGACGTAGAAACCCTCGGTGTTTTTTTGAGTACCCCAGACATTGGGACGCTTTTCTACTAGATGGTGAAGGCCAGGGGGCTTCCTTGGCGTGCCCATGGGAGGAGTCGGCACGTCATTATGCGGGGAGAAGATGGCCAAAAGGAGAAAAGCTAAAGGACTTGAGAAAAAGGCTTCCCAGAGACTCCAACGTCGCTAATTCGTCCGTTTTCGATGGAATACACTTAGTTAAATTGTTAATGAAAAAAATGAACAAAATGAAAATAAATCCAAACAGCTTGCCAACATCATTTTTGCCGTTCCATGTATTCCGTTACTCCCCAAGCCTGCACAAAATTGAGTAATGTGTGAACCTGGAGTGTCATGCCCAATTTCGTTGTCATAATATGTTAACCCATTTTGTAACAATGACAATAAAGGTCTATTCTATTTCTAAAAAAAAAAAAAAATCTCTCCTAATGTATAACCACCTCTCACACTCCCAGTGTGTATTTGGAAGCTAATCCGAGTATTTATGCATTACTGGAAAAAAGAACATTCTTCAAAAAAAGGAAAGGTTGCAGTTGACATTGGATTTTAGGAAACGCGTAATGGACAAATCGCTCGGACTGCCAGATTCTGCTCGAAAGCTGGATCGTGTAACACGGCTTCATATCTCATGAATAGATTTAATGTGAACGCTGTCAACACTGACTCACTCTTGCCTAGCTTTTCGGGTGGTCGGTTAGTTTGCCAGTCCGCCGGTGATTTTAACCTTACCAAGGTCACATAGTTGGATCGAGGTTTGCTCGCTTACAAAATACTTGCAGTACTCCCATGAGATTTCAGGCCATTGTGTTATCTTTGTTATGATTTTGCAGTGGACCCAAACGTAGGAAGCAGGAAAAAACATGGCATTTATAACATAATCATTAACAAAGTAAAAAAGAAAAAATGGCCAAAAACAACAATAAAACAGTTAGAACCTGCAATAAAAACCAAACCTCACAGATAAGGATGACGCTGGAAAAGGTGATGGTGATCTTGAAAGTGGAAATGAATGTGGAAAGTGAAAATCATCCGACACTGGGTGCTGTTCAACATGTCCTTATGAGAGGTCAGGCTAATAACAGGTGCAGGGTGACTGGCAATGTTCCCTGTAATTTTCCTTACGGGTCTGAGCGTTTACACTATGTTGGTGAGCAACGCTTGAAACAACAGTGAGCAACCATAATCCCGAGTGTGGCAACTAAGTCATTATCAAACATGTCCAAAACCTGACATTTTGCTGAGTTTCCGGCAATGCAAAATGATTTTTCTCTTTTTGTGTTTATTTTTACCGAGCTGTTACTTTTTTCTTTTTGTTCTCTATTTACTTTTTTCCTACATTTCTTTTCTTTTTTTCTGTTTTTTTTTTCTAAATTTTTCCTTATTTTTTCTTTTCCTTTTGTTTCTTTTTTTCTCAGCGTTTTGGTATTTTTTTCTTTTTTGTTCTATTCCCCCATTCCTTTACGTCATTTTGTGCATCATTTTACATAATATTTGGTCATGTTGGGATTGAAGAAGGAAAAACAACCTGAAGAGCCGTTTAGAACCCGAAAGAGCCGGTTCCTTTTAGTGAGCCGAGCCGAAGAAGCCGGTTCTCGACAAACTCTACTAACTTTACTCAACTTCGTTCTATTTCGACTCGACTTCAAAATACCGCATTTAGGACACAACGTCAGGGGAACCCGTGTATTTATACCTTCATGCACTGTAACTTTGACTTAAGTCGCTTCTTAATTAGTAATTTTGAGCCCTCATTTTTGTGCGCTGGCTAGATTTTCTTTGAGAATGTGCGAGCAGTGCTTGATTTTTCTTCATGCTTTCTGCTAAACCCCTTGTCTTAACCTCAAACATTTGTGATTTATGTTTCTTTCTCATTGAAAATGAAGGGTAAAATTAACATTTGGGAGTGAAAGCAAATCAAAATAAACATAACAAAATCATCATTGCAATCATCCATGTGGATGTCGGCTATTGATACTAAGTACTTGGATCGGACTGATACTATTGACTGGGAATAATACTTTGCTCCTCCATTAATTTCCATAATGCAGCCCTCCTCCCTCTCACTCAGCGCCCTCAGACAATCAGTACAGTGTATTCCTGAGTGTGTGACTGACAGCCACACCTTTAGCACCTCTCTCTACCGGGCCTTATGCTGCATCCTGCCTGGTGGGCAGGAGACAAGTTCGAATCTTTGCGCCCACCTTACCATAAGCTAAAAATGACAAAAGCAAATAGCAAGCGGAGTCTGGTGTGTATTCCCCCCAACTGCAAAAAAGGACAATTCCAGGTGTGGTAGAATGGTCTGCTACTGTGGCAGCACCACACTTTAACATGAACACCTTTAAAAAGCTTACACTGCAGAAAGCAACGAGATCTAACCGCAAATAAACATGTTGCTGTTCCTGAACAAAAAACTGTAAATCCGTTTCAAGAGCCAATACATATATATAAAAACCCAATACCCATTGATAACCCAATATACACATTAAAAGTAAAAGTGCAGACATGGTATCGTAATAACTCAATACCAGTACTCGTCCTGGGATCAAGAGGTCGTAGGTTCGATTCCCAACTAATCCGTATTGTCCCTGATAAGCCTTGCATAGCTGATGCTGTTATCAAGTGGATGAGTGAGTGTGGAATGGGTGGGTGTGAAACACATTGTAAAGCGCTTTGGGAGGTCTTCAGTGACTTGAAAACCACTATATAGATGTAGACATCAAATGCAAACTCGGGAATCATTCAGCAGAGACATTAATGCTTCAGAAAAATATCTATTTTAATGGAAAGGGCAGGGGGTGCTTAATAACACTAGGGACTAAGATTTTTTATTGTTTGTAGTACTTCTTTAAACTTTTTTCTCAGTGGGTCGTATTAAAAAACTCAAAGGCCTGTATATAGAGCGGTGGTAGGGAAGGCCCAGCAGCGACTACATTTCCTGAGAGTGCTCAGGAAAAATCATCTAATCATGAGCCATAGTTATTTTAACACCAGGTGATCTTCAAATATTTATAAATAAAAACGTATAGGTATCCCCCATAACACATATTTATGACATGATGCAGCACGGCGGCTGGGTGGTTAATGCGCAGCCCCACGGTGCGGAGGTTCAGGGTTCTTCCCACATTCCCCCAAAAACGTGCATGTCAGGTTAAAAATGTTCCTAGGTGTGAATGAGTGAGTGAGTTGTCTGTCTCTGTGTGCCATGCAACTGGCTGGCAAGCAGTTCAAGGTGGCCCCTGCCCAGTTCTCACAGATAACTGGGATGGGCTCCAGCAACCCCCAGTGTTCATTTTAGCTGAGAAAAGTGATGGGTCCCGGGGACTCGCATGCTCAAATATCTATGGGTCCCAACAGAGATCTATGGGTCCCCAAAATTTACTGTTATCGAGGTTGAAATCGTAAATCGGCGACAAATGTATAATATCTCATCATCTCATCAGCTGCACCGCTTATCCTCAGTAGGGTCGCGGGGATGCTGGAGCCCATCCCAACAATCATCGGGCAGTGGGCAGGGGACACCCTGGACTGGTTGCCAGCCAATCGCAGGGCACACGGGGACAGACAACTCACTCGCTCAGTCACACCTAGGGACAATTTGGACCGGTCAATTCACCTGAAATGCATGTTTTTGGAATGTGGGAGGAAACCAGAGTGCCCGGAGGAAACCCACGCAAGCACGGGGAGAACATACAAACTCCGCACAGGAAGTCTGGAGCTGGATTTGAACCCACGACAGGTTCCCGAGACATGAACTGTGCCGCACAAGCGCTAACCACTGCGCCGCCACATTTTCTGCATCAAATTATTTTTGGTAATATACCGATTAAAGGGATTACCACAAACCTGTCTTTTTTTAAATTTTCTCCTTTTATACTTCCTCTTTTTTCTTAACTTCTTTATACAACATAATTCGTAATATCAATCATCAAAGCAAGTGAGCCGTTTGAGAGCCGGCTCTTTTTGATGAGTTGAGCCAAAAAAGCCGGTTCTCGAAAAAAATACGGACTTCTTTTCACTACACAACGAGCGTGCAGACGAAAACTCGAACCGCGAGACCAAAACAACAATGGCTGATCTGCCTGACGAAAAGTTTGGAGTGCAGTAAATCTTTGTTAAAAATGAGTAATCGGGTAATAATGACAATTTTGTGGCAAAAAGGTTGTGTCCCGGGGACGCACGTTGATTTGAGACTATGCGTCCCCAGCGAAAATGATGCGTCTAGGACGCGGGGACGCGGGCAAACCAGAACACTGACCCCCGCGACCCTATTGAAGACAAGCGGTGAAGATAATGGATGGATGGATGACATGATGCCATTATTATTTGTATTTTTTTCCCCATTCATTTTTGACCCCGCCCATGGACGAGTATATGTACTGGTGGGTCATGCATTCAAGGGTTAATACTTAAAGTCTTTAATGATTAGCTTTCTTTAGTTTAAGACCTTTAACTTTTCGATTTGTGTGCTTTTCCCAGACCATTGTCTGCACGGGGATGATGAAGTGGTACCCAGCCCCCGAAAACATTCATTGCATTCAGTCATGCGAGGTAAGTCCGAAATTGGACTGCATCAATTCATTTCCCTCACATTGCGTATTAAAAACTTGCGTCTTGTCAATGCAAAAACCGCACGGATCAAAGTCACTCTTTAAGGGGCTGTTAAATTGTGTAATGTCTTTTTAAATCTTAACTGATAACGGATAAGATATTACCACTTTGCACACACGTGACTTAACCACTTGACGACACCATGATGGACGGCGGTAAACCGTGGTAAACATGACGTTTCGTGGGTGAAAAAGCATTTGCCCCATTCCTGATTTCTGTGTTTTTTTTGCAGTATTGCTACTCTCAAAGGTTTAAGATCTTCAAAACAATCCTAATATCACACATAGACAGCCCAGAGAAATGCACAATACAGTTGTGAAATGTTGATTCTATGTATTAGGGCAAAAAAAACTTGAATTGACCCCTGAACAACTCGTTAGGCCACCTATTGCAGCAAAAACAGAAATCAAACCGTCACGGTTGCCATGGCGCCCAATTGGCCCCGCCCGTGTGGCACCAGCTGCGGCTCCTTGACAGATTGGCTTAGCCTCTATTTGAGCTCAGTGCTCTCACTCTCCCTTTGTCAGTCCGTCAACGAACCTCTGGGTGGGTTTTGGCTCTGTCCGGTTTTCTGCCTGCGTTCCCTGTCTGGTATCGTTCCTGTCTATTTTCGTCCTGTTTATTATTCTCTCCAGTTTACACGTTCCTCTTACGATCTCTTTTTGTCCCCGACTACGTCCACTCTCCCGGTCTGGCTTACGACTTCTTTCCGACCCGAATTTATGTTTTATGTGTATTTTGTTTCATTGAATTAAAATATGTCTGTAGACAATGGTGCCCTCTACTTTTGTGATTCATGGTTCATACTCAGTGTGTGAAACTCATGACAAAAAGTTAGCGGACACCAGTTGCCTGCCAGGCCATAAAGTTGCCTGCCCCATTTTTCACAACTTAAAACACAATAAGACGACTCATCGCAAAAAAAAGTATATGACATCGCTGTTTTCCGTCTGCCATCAGTATGTACCTGTATTTACTCATCTTCATTCATGAAATGTTTGCGTTGGGTCTTCCGCTACAAGCCACGTGAACTCCTCTTTCCACGATACTTTTAATGTATGTTTACGTTTTGTAGCGTCATCAATTTTGTTAGCTTCTTTTGAATCTTTCTTCTAGGGTTGAGGATTTGGCTTGATTCCTAACCACTTATCCATTCTTTTGTGTTCTTTGTGCATCTACTTTGGAAAATGATCCGAGCCACAGTATATAGAAAATATGATGAGGCTCTACAAAGATAAATAAAGTTGAGTTTAACTTACTTTTGGAAGATGCGCTTCAAGAGGTCCTCCGGGGCTGACAAAAGGAATTCCGACCTTTTTCTCAAAAAGCATTTGCTTTTAAACTATGGAAATGCAGAACCTTATAAGGCTCGGAAAAGTCCGGAGTTATTCGGGCTTCTGATTGGCTGCGGAGTATGCCAATTGCCAAACGAACTGAAATTTCCAAACCGAACGAAGATTTTGAAATCGGAATAAAGCAAACGTTTGATTTGAAAGAAAATCTTTTCCTTTTTCTTTTTTCTTGAAAAAGTTGTCTGCCACCCGGGTGGAGACGTTCTGTAAGTTCTATGGCAGACGTTATTTCAGAAACTGCATACTTTTGATTTAAGTAAAACACTTGAAATAATTATCTTTCCTCGTATGGTTGATCAAAAAATACTTATATAAGCCTCATTATGACCAATCTTGTCCACGATATGTGTTCAGCCCTTCGGTGGGGACGGCTGGTGCGACACCCTCAACAACCGTGCCTATTGCCAGTATGATGGTGGAGATTGCTGCCCTTCTACTCTCTCCTCTAAAAAGGTACAGGTTTCCCGTCTTTTCGGTCATCTCATCTCATTAGCTAGACCGCTTATCCTCAGTAGGGTCGCGGGGGTGCTGGAGCCCATCCCAGCAATCATCGGGCAGTGGACACCCTGAACTGGTTGCCAGCCAATCGCAGGGCACACGGGGACAGACAACTCGCTCGCTCATTCACACCTAGGGACAATTTGGACCGGCCAATTCACACAAAAACACACACAAAGATTTTTGGACCATGACCAACCCAAATGCCCAAACACCCCAGTTCGTCATGCTTTCGTCCCTCCAGATCAGGGGTGTCAAACTCGGGGGCCACACGATAGAACAAACATTCTGTCAGGGGCCAGACTAGTAGATTAAAGAGAAAGAAAAAGAGCGATAAAGAAATAAGAGAAAGAGGGAGGGAAAAGGAGAGAGGGCGGGAGAAAGAAAGAAAAAGAGAGAGGGAGAGAGCGGGAGAAACAAAAGATAAAAAGTCATGAGAGAGGGGGAAAATAAAAGGGAGAGGAAGAAAGAAATCCAAAGAGAAATAGAAAGACAGAAGGAGAGAAAAGAGAAAAGAAAGCGCAAAGGGTAGGAAGAGAGAAAGAGAAAAAAGGAAAAAGGAGCAAAAGAGGTTAAAAGACAGAGAGAGAGAGAAAGAGACAAAGAGCAACAAGGGAGGAGAAAAAGAGACACAGAGAGTGAAAAAGACAGAGACAGAGCGGGAGAAAAGGGGTGGAAAAGAAAGAAAGAGACAGAGACAGAGAGAAAAAAAGAGAGAGAGAATTAAATAGAAGTACAATGTCTTTGTGAGAGGCACCTGGCTCTCAAGTACATACAACATATTTCAACCTGCAGCTTGTTTTTCTCTTGCGCTTCTCTGAGTGTTGTCCCGCGGGCCGGATTCAATCCCTTAGCGGGCCTGATTTGGCCATGTCACTTGGGTCAGGGTGACACAACACACTGCTCTGTTCAACAGCAGGGCCCGACAGCATTCACTGGTTTACCCCTGCCGTAGCATACTAGTGACCTGCCCATTCTTCAGAACACGTCTAAACATCCCACTATCCTTTTAAAACACCTCTCCAATCATTCCTATCACCAACAAGAGCTCTAACTTCCACTATATTTAGACCTCTTTCCTTCAGCGCACTCATAACACCATCCATCCAAAAATTGCGGCCTTCCTCTTGGTCTCCTTCCATGGACTTCTGCTCTGTAGATCACAGGTGCTCAACCACCCCCAAATTCAACCCAAGTAACCCTAAAACTGATAGCATATTTAAAACAAGTTTTCCTTAATAAGTCTGAATCCGGCCCGCGAGACAACACTCAGAGAAGCGCAAGAGAAAAACAAGCTGCAGGTTGAAATATGTCAACTTGATGTTGCCAGGTGCCTCTCACAAAGACACTGTACTTGTGTTTCTCTCTCTCTCTCTCTCTCTCTCTCTCTCTCTCTCTCTCTCTCTCTCTCTCTCTCTCTCTCTCTCTCTCTCTCTCTCTCTCTCTCTCTCTCTCTCTCTCTCTCTCTCTCTCTCTCTCTCTCTCTCTCTCTCTCTCTCTCTCTCTCTCTCTCTCTCTCTCTCTCTCTCTCTCTCTCTCTCTCTCTCTCTCTCTCTCTCTCTCTCTCTCAACCTCTTTTGCTCTAACTTCCTTTTTTCCTTTTCACTCTTTTCTCTTTCTCTCTTCATACCCTTTCTGCTTTCTTTTCTCTTTTCTCTGTCTGTCCTTCTATTTCTCTTTGGATTTCTTTCTTCCTCTCCCTTTCTTTTCCCCCTCTCTCACGACTTTTTATCTCTTTTGTTTTTCTCTGTCTCTCTCTCTCTTCCACCCTTTTCTCCCACTCTGTCTCTTTCACTCCCTGTGTCTTTTAACCTCTTTTGCTCTAACTTCCTTTTTTCCTTTTCACTCTTTTCTCTTTCTCTCTTCATACCCTTTGCGCTTTCTTTTCTCCTTTCTCTCCTTCTGTCTTTCTATTTCTTTTTGGATTTCTTTCCTCCTCTCCCTTTCTTTTCCCCCTCTCTCACGACTTTTTATCTTTTGTTTCTCACGCTCTCTCCCTCTCTCTCTTTTCTTTCTTTGTCCTGCCCTCTCTCTTCTTTTCCCTCACTCTTTCTCTTATTTCTTTATCTCTCTTTTTCTTTCTCTTGAATCTACTAGTCCAGCCCCCGACAGAACTTTTGTTCTATTGTGTGGCCCCTGAGTTAAAAGGAGTTTGACACTTTGTAGATCCTCTTCAACTTTCGCTCCTCATACATTCTCTCCATGTGTCCAAACCAACCGAGTACCCTCTTATCCACATGCTTGCTCAGTTCCACTACTACTCCAGTCCTGTCTCTCACAATTTCATTTCTCAATCCATCCAATCTTGTCACTCCTAACATACTCCTCAAAGACTTCATCTCAAAAACATAAAATTTCCTTCTCAAATCTATGTTCAGGCTCCAAGTCTCTGCACCATACAACACAGTCGGCACAATCACACTCTCATACTGTCCCCTCTTAACATCCATACTCATACTCTTGTTGCTCATCACTCTCCTCAGAGCACCCAAAACCTTGCTTCCTTTATTTACTATTTAGTTAGAGTTTTTAATAAAAATTTGCAGGGGTGATTTTAGATTCAGAGTTTGGGGGGTGCCGAACACCAAGAGTGTCTGGCTGGTTATTACGATTATTTTTCTATACACAGTAGAAACTCGGTTCTCGACCATAATCCGTTCCAGAACCCTGTTCGAAAACCAATTTGTTCGATCACCAAAATCATTTTCCCATTGAAATTAATGTAAATCGTTTTAATCCGTTCCAACACCCTGAATGTTTACATTGAATGTTTAATCGTATGTTCGCGTCTTCCGTACGAAAGATTACGCTAACATGAACGTGTAAAAATAAAAAAAATCAGGTCGTTTGCAAGTCATTTAGCAACAAGTGGTGAGCGGTTCATTGGAAAGGGGGCTCCGTTCCAAAACCCTGAATGTTGGGCTCCGTTCCAACAGCCTGAATGTTTACCTTGAATGTTTAACGTAAACATAAAGCTAACCCAGGCTAATCGTACATTCGCGTTATCGTTATCGAAAGATTACGCTAACATGAACGTGTAAAAATAAAAATAAAAGGATAAAGAAAAGAATTATGCATAGGATTTCTTACCTTTGTGGTGGTCAGCAGAAGGCGCAGATGGACGGTGGGGAGAGGGATGGAGGAGGAAGGAAAATCATTGCTCCTTCATAATAGTTGTACGCACTACTTTTCTTTTTTCACCTGTAGCAACTTTGCTGCTTGCACTGACTTTCTTCGGAGGCATAATAAGGGGCTAAAACACCCGTACACCGCTCAGCATCGCACACTAGCGTACGCACTCGCGCATTACCGGCGTTCGAACTCCGATTTTTTGACCGAACAGCCAAGCAAGAATTTCTGGAAATTTTTGGTCGGACTGAGAGGCGTTCGAAAACCGAGGTTCCACTGTATTTTGTTTTCATTTCACTCAAAGTGAAAACTCCGAAGCCTCCACAGACTCCACCGCTATGCCGCAAGTGACAGTAGCCAAACGAGGTGCTAGGAATCTAATGGACTGAACCATTTCAAGGCAGTGGGGTATTTCCAATACTGCGTCGTTTACATTGTTTTGTTTTACTTTATTTTTTATTTTTCATCTAGCGTTTTTATCACAATTAAGCCCACCCTCTCCCTTATTAAGGAAACTTGTTTTAAATATGCTATCAGTTTTAGGGTTACTTGGGTTGAATTTGCTTGAGCACCCCCAATAACGAACTGGTTACACCCATGGAAATTTGTGTCCGGCTGGTGGTGTCCTGGTGTGCATGAGACCAAAATGTCAGATACTCCTGTTTAAGAATTGGTCTCTCAACTGTGAGTTTTCAGCTCAAAAGCAAAACATGTCATGATGACTGATGCGAGGCACCCGAGTCTGCTCCTTTGGCGCCAACTGCCTCAGTTGCTGATTGGCTGCCTGTCACTTTTCAAACCCCCGTCTCCCTGTCACCGGGTGTCAGTCCGTCTGCGAACTTCAGCTCACGCTAGGCAAGTCTTTCAACCCTGACTCTCCTGTTCTGATCCCAGTCTGTTTCCTGGCTCCGACCCCTTTTCTGATCTCGACCACGATTTTTGCTAACCTGTCCCGGCTACTGATCTGTTTTTTCCACCATTGCTCGCCACGGAAATACCACTTCCGCGTCTGAGCAACCTGCTCCCCGCGACCAGCAATCTACGGATCGTGTGCACTATACTTTCCCTTCTTCCATATAAAACTAAGAGAAACGCATGCAAGTGGGTCCTCTCTCCGTTCTGGTCTTGACACTATCCATCCATCCATTCATTCATCCATCCCACAGCCATTTTAATCTTATGATGGTCAATAAAGAAAGTCTAATTTTAAACATATGGTAACAAATACAAATATATATATATATATATATATATATGTATGTAACCGTTGTGTACCTGTCCCACCAAAGATCCACATTCACGCTGGACTGGATGATGAGGTTTTTATTATAGTTGCTGCAAATGAATGAGTCACAACACAACACGTGGTAAGCTTCTCTGCTGGCAATGATCTCTATAAGGGGAATTAGCATTTTAGCACAATATTCAACGTCTGGCAAAACTAACATAAAAGGCGACAGAAACAAAACGAAAATAATCTTGACTAAGATTTTCGCTCCCCCGTCCTGGCCACAGATCTGTTTTTCCCGCTCTCGACACCGCCTTCGCTCGCCACGGAAATACTAATTCCGCAACCTTCTCCCCACGACCAGCGATCTACGGATCGTGTGGACTATCCTTTCCCTTCTTCCAAATAAAACTAAGACAAACCCACGCAAGTGGGTCCTGTCTTTGTTCCGGTCCTGACAAAACAACCAAGTCTTCGCCACCTCACAATTTGCTACAGCAATAATAGCTAGTTTACCATAAATTCAACCCGAAATAAGGAACTTCTTACAAATTGTTTGTCAAAAGATAAAAATTAAATATGATATTCTCAAAAGTATTCAGATCCTTTGCCATGGCATACATATTTTGACTCACAACGTTTCAATTTCTGCTCCTTTGCTGGATACTAGCTGTGTTTAATTCTACTGACTGGACTTGACCTATCTGTAGACCTTACACTGAAGGTAAGAGCAAATGACAAAGAGGTTGAAGGTTCTACCCAAAAAACTCAGAGAGAGCATTGTGGCAAGAGCTGACCAAGGTTAAAAATATCTTAAGTTTCCATGTGCAGAATGGCCTCCATAATCTTCAAATAGAAGTTTGGGCCAACCCAAACCATGCCTCGACCAGCAAAACTGAGGAATCGTGGTAGAAGAGCTTTGATAAGAAAGGTAAAGAATCAACCACTGTTGTGGAAAATAGACTTGCATTTGTAGAATAGAGTTGCATACATTTAAAAATGTAGAAAGACTTGCTTACAGTAGTGAGGGAATTTCGAGAAGATCCTTGGCAAGACAGTTGAGTTTCCCTAAAAGGGCATGAGACCTGCAAGGTCCCTCTGAGCAAACTGAGGCGAACAACATGTCCTAATAAGGGTACGACAACATCTTCCTTGTTGAGACGTCAGATCTCCTCCGCCTCTTGGGTTGTACTCAAATTGAAGCTATAAAAGCATTGTTATGTCTGGAGTTCTCTGAGTTCTTTGGGATGACGAAATAAAGAGCTCCCCCTCATGGCAAGCCTCGGTGTACTTGATTAAATCACGTAAGAAGACTTAAAAGATATCGAACCTGCATTTTCTCCTACACCACATATATCTTGTCTGAACTTCAGAGATGCCATGGTGAGAAGGGAGAGTGTTCCACAGTCAACTGCAGCCATTCCACCAGTCGGGGCTTCAGAGTAGAGAAGCCAAACGGAAGCATTTAATCAGTGAAAGACCCAGAGACTTTGCCAAAAAACATATGAAGTTTTACGAGACTATAAGAAAGACTATGTTCTGGTCTGATGAGACAAAGAACTGCCAGGGTTATCTCTAAGCGGTATGTGTGGAAACAGCCAGGCATTGCTCATCATCTGCTCAATAGCAACCTTACTGCGAAACATAGTAGTGGGAGCCAATGTTCCCTGTAATTTTCCTTACGGGTCTGAGCGTTCACACAAAGTCGGTGAGCAACGCTTGAAACAACAGTGAGCCACCATAATCCTAAGTGTGGCAAGATAATTAATTGTCCAAAACTTGACATCAAGTTACATTTTGCTGAGTTTCCGGCCATGCAAAATGATTTTTCTCTTTGAATGAATTGACTCATGTACGGTTGATAAAGTTGCAGGCTGACAAACGTCATTTGTTTTTACAATTCTTTCACACGATATCCATTTCTTTTTATTTCCTAATATATTTTGTCGCACAATATTAACATTTTTGGGGGCTTATTTAGTCGGTTGTAAGATACAGAACAGTACTTAATCACATTTTTGAGTGGAATTACAATGTTGGCAACAAGATTCACTTGATATCATTGGAAATTATTTGAATGCAACACAAACTTTTTCTTCTTTTTTCCGTGTTTTTTTTTCTACTTTTTAAAAAATTCCTTTAAAAAAAAATCTCATTGTGTTTATTTTTTCCGAGCTGTTTCTTTTTTCTTTTTGTTCTCTGTTTACTTTTTTCCTACATTTCTTTCTTTTCTTTTTTTCTGGCTTTTTTTTCTAAATTGTTGGTTCTTTTTTTCTCTTCCTTTTATTTCTTTTTTTCTCAGCTTTTCACTACTTTTTCATTTTGGTATTTTTTTCTTTTTTGTTCTATTCCCCCCTTCTTTTAAGTCATTTTCTGCATAGTTTTACATAATATTTGGTCATGTTGGGATTAAAGAAGCAAGAACAACCTGAAGAGCCGTTTAGGACCCGAAAGAGCCGGTTCCTTTTAGTGAGCCGAGCCGAAGAAGCCGGTTCTCGACCAACTTTACTAACTTTACTCAACATCGTTCTACTCCGACTTGACTTCAAAATACCGCATTTAGAACACAACGTCAGGGGAACCCGTGTATTTCTACCTTCATGCACTGTAACTTTGACTTAAGTCGCTTCTTAATTGGTAATTTTGAGCTCTGATTTTTGTGCGCTGGCTAGATTTTCTTGTGCGCAGATAATGTGCGAGCAGTGCGCAACTAGTGGGAGCATCTATTAAAGGGAAAAGTAGTATCCTGGAGAACAACCTCCTCAACAGTGCTGAGGACCTCAGACTTGACCTAAATTTCACCTTCTAACTGTACAATTGACCAAACCATCTCTGGATGCACCTGAAAATGTCTGTTCAACAATATTTACCATCCAACCTGACTGAACAGGAGAGGATCTAAACCCATCTCAGCAATCATCGGGCAGTGGGCAGGGGACACCCTGAACTGGTTGCCAGCCAATCCCAGGGCACACAGGGACAGACAACTCGCTCGCTCAGTCTCACTTAGGGACAATTTGGACCGGCCAATTAACCTGGTCATGCATGTTTTTGGAATGTGGAGGGAAACCGGAGTGCCTGGAGGAAACCCACGCAAGCACGGGGAGAACATGCAAACTCCGCACAGGAAGTCCGGTAGCCGGATTTGAACCCGCACAGGAGGTTCCCAAGACCTTAGAACTGTGCCGCGCACGCGCTAACCACTGCGCCGCCGTGCTGCCCTAAGAAAGACATAATAGCTAAATATGAAAGAGGTGTACAAATTTCCGATCTTGCTAGTGAATACAGCATGGCTAAATCTACGATCGGTACGATAGTAAAGAATAAGGAGGCTGTGAAATCGAGTGATGCGGCTAAGGAAGTTAGCGCTATAAGCAAGCAACTGCCGCAAGTTTTGGAAGAGGTTGAAAAACTTTTGATGATTTTTCTCTCCCCACCGTCCACCACAAAGGTAAGAAATCCTATTCATAATCCTTTTTTTTATTTTTACACGTTCATGTTAGCGTAATCTTTCGTACGGAAGATTACGATAACGCGAACGTACAATTAGCCTGAGTTAGCTTCTTTTACGTAAAACATTCAGGGTGTTGGAACGGAGCTCCCTTTCCAATGAAGCGCTAGCTACTTTTTGTAGAGACCCGGGTGCTAAATGAGATGTAAACGACCCGATTTTCTTTATTTTTACACGTTCATGTTAGCGAAATCTTTCGTACGGAAGATTGCGATAACGCGAACGTACGATTAGCCTGGGTTAGCTTCTTTTACGTAAAACATTCAGGGTGTTGGAACGGAGCTCCCTTTCCAATGAAGCGCTAGCTACTTTTTGTGGACACCCGGGTGCTAAATGACGTGTATACGACTTGATTTTCTTTATTTTTACACGTTCATGTTAGCGAAATCTTTCGTACGGAAGATTGCGATAACGCGAACGTACGATTAGCCTGGGTTAGCTTCTTTTACGTAAAACATTCAGGGTGTTGGAACGGAGCTCCCTTTCCAATGAAGCGCTAGCTACTTTTTGTGGGGACCCGGGTGCTAAATGACGTGTAAACGTTCTGATTTTCTTTATTTTTACACGTTCATGTTAGCGTCATCTTTCGTACGGAAGATTACGCTAACGCGAACGTACGATTAGCTTTTTTACGTAAAACATTCAGGGTGTTGGAACGGAGCTCCCTTTCCAATGAAGTGCTAGCCACTTTTTGTGGAGACCCGGGTGCTAAATGACATGTAAACGACCTGATTTTCTTTATTTTTACACGTTCATGTTAGCGTCATCTTTCGTACGGAAGATTACGATAACGCGAACGTACGATTAGCCTGGGTTAGCTTCTTTTACGTAAAACATTCAGGGTGTTGGAACGGAGCTCCCTTTCCAATGAAGCGCTAGCTACTTTTTGTGGAGACCCGGGTGCTAAATGACGTGTAAACGACTTGATTTTTTTTTATTTTTACACGTTCATGTTAGCGTAATCTTTCGTTACGAAAGATTACGCTAGCCACGCGAACGTACGATTAGCCTGGGTTAGCTTTATGTTTACATTAAATATTCAAGGTAAACATTCAGGGTGTTGGAACGGATTAAAACGATTTTACATTACTTTTAATGGGAAAAACCATTTCGGTTATCGAACAAATTGGTTTTCGAACAGGGTTCTGGAACGGATTATGGTCGAGAACCGAGGTTCCACTGTATTACCTCCCACTCTGCGTGCCCCCTCCACACTCTTCCTCTCGCTCCTTCAGTCCAAAAGCAAATGTTGACACGTCTTGCTCCGGACTTCTTTGCGTGCCACCGGAGTTTGTTTTACCATCTGTGGTGGTGGCTCCCTTCCTAGACAGAGTTGGCAGCTCCTGTTGTTGATCCTCAACACGTGTTTATCGGTTCACCTCCACCCACCATGTTTTCCTCTGTCCTACTCCCCGAAGCTTCCTTGCCGTTTAAAGGCTAAGTTCAGCAATTTGGGACATTATCCCTTCTTAAAAACATCAAACCTTCGTTAGACTCCCCTTGGGTTAGGCAATATTTTTGGGTACAACTGAAACTGAGACCAGATATTTGATCCATAGCTGCTTACCAAGTTTAAAATGGAAACATTCGGCTGGCATGGGGAGCATGCTTTCCATAATTGAGCTTGTTTTCGAACTTTCCACCAACCGTTTCCGTACTGCCTGAAGAAGTACTTTATTGATCCATCCATCCATCCGTCATGATTACTGCTGCGAGGCACCTTTGGTGCCGACTGCCTCGGACGCTGATTGGCTACCTGTCACTTTTCATACCCCCGTCTTCCTGTCGCCGGTGGTCAGTCCATCTGCAAACCTCAGCTTACGCTAGGCAAGCTATTCGACCCTGACTCTCTCCTGTTCTGATTCCCGTCTGTTTCGCGGCTCCGACCCCTTTTCTGATCTCGACCATGATTTTTGCTAACCTGTCCCGGCTACTGATCTGTTTTTTCCGCCATTGCTCGCCACGGAAATACCACTTCCGCGTCTGAGCAACCTGCTCCCCGCGACCAGCCATCTACGGATCGTGTGTACTATACTTTCCCTTCTTCCATATAAAACTAAGAGAAACGCACGCAAGTGGGTTCTGTCTCCGTTCTGGTCTTGACACTATCCATCCATCCATTCATTCATCCATCCCACAGCCATTTTAATCTTATGATGGTCAATAAAGAAAGTCTCATTGTAAACATATGGTAACAAATACTAATATATATATATATATATATATATATATATATATATATGTATGTAACCGCTGTGTACCTGTCCCACCAAAGATCCACATTCACGCTGGACTGGATGATGAGGTTTTTATTATAGTTCCTGCAAATGAACGAGTCCCAACAAAAAACGTGGTAAGCTTCCCTGCTGGCTTTGATCTCTATAAGGGGAATTAGCATTTTAGCACAATATGCAACGTCCGGCAAAACTAACATAAAAGGCGACAGAAAAAAAACGAAAATCATTCCAAACAGCTTGACAACATCAATCACATTCCTGTGCATGTTGAGAGATTTGTCAGCTGTGGTTTTAATGTTTAAAATTAACTTTTTGCGGAGCACCAATAGATCGTGTCTTACCATTGGCAGCTCGTTGTAGACTGCCAAAAACCCCCACCATCCTGTCGCAAAGTCTAAAGCCAAACCAAACCTTACCACATACCAGCAGGTGGCACTGTTGAACTCATCATTGCAGAATACTTAAACAGAAACTATTATATTATATTTCAGCAGGAATTTCAATAAAACAAAAGTTATTATTACACCAGTTACAAATATATATATATATATATATATATGTATATATATATAAAATAAAATAAAATACCATATTTAGAGGCTTTAGAATGGTATATTACCGCATTTGTGTGATAATCGAGCAGTCGAAAAATATTGCTGACCACAATCGCAAAGCATCGGATGCAACAGAAAACGAACCTTTGTCGCAATGGTGAAAACACCGGATCCCAACCACTAGACCACCAGCGATATAGATGACATACGAAAAGGCATTGGACTTGATCTCATCACTACACTATAATCAGACGGTACCAGGAACGAATATTAAAGAACGAAGAAAACAGAAAGATAAAATAAAACCCCTTTTCTGCCAAGACCAGAACGGAGACAGGACCCACTTGCGTTACGTTTCTCACAAGTTTTATTGGAAGAAAGAGAAAGGGTTGCGCCCACGATCCGGGGATTGCTGGCCGCGGTAAGCAGGTCGCTCTGAATGCGGAAGTGGATCGGTTAGCGCGTGTGCGGCACAGTTCTAAGGTCTTGGGAACCTCCTGCGTGGGTTCAAATCCAGCTACCGGACTTACTGTGCGGAATTTGTATGTTCTCCCCGTGCTTGCGTGGGTTTCCTCCGGGCACTCCCACATTCCAAAGACATGCATTTCAGGTGGATTGGCCGGTCCAAATTGTCCCTAGGTGTGAATGAGCGAGTGAGTTGTCTGTCCCCGTGTGCCCTGCGATTGGCTGGCAACCAGTTCAGGGTGTCCCCTGCCCACTGCCTGATGATAGCTGGGATGGGCTCCAGCACTCCCGTGACCCTACTGAGGATAAGCGGTGCAGCTAATGAAATGAGATGAGATGATGTAAGGGACAATACAACATTTTGTACGGGCATGGAGCCCTGGAGCGCGACAAGTGACTTTAAAGTCCCTATACAGACAAAATAAATATTCGTTCAACCCAGATAAGTTATTTTTCTCTATTAAACTCCTGCAAAATACATTTTGAACACCCAGAAATATCTCTGGGTTTTAGACAACCTATTTATGCAAATAGCGCAGAAAAATGTCTGTTTTTGACGGATCAGAACTGAAAATGATGCTCATTTGTTGGCAGGTCATTCAGTTTGGGGCGGACTGCAATCAGGACGAGTGCACTTGCCGGGATCCCGATGCCAAAGAGAATCAGAGCCAAGCCAAAGACCTGGAGAGGGCAGGAGCCGTCCCATAAGATCCAGGAGTTAAAGCAACTGAGGCCTAAGTTTAACTGTAGATAATACATGCATACAAGGAAAAATCATGAAAGGCTGTTAAGAAGTAAATCATACTACTTCATAATACTCTCAACAACTATACTCTTATACAGACGCAGTCATACACATGCAGGAACACAACTCTTTCATCAGGGTTGGGTAGGGTTACTTTAACTGGATTACTTTCAATGACTTTTGAATTACTCCAATACCAAATATGCTGATAAAAGACAAAAGAAACTGAATATGAATCAAATGATGACTCACAACACGTGGTAAGCTTTCTCTCCTGGCTTTGATCTCTTTGATCTCTGGGAAAACTAACATAAAATGCGACCAGGGTTGGGTAGGGTTACTTTAACCTGATTACTTTCAATCAATTTTGGGATACTCCAATACCAAATATGCTAATAAAAGACAAAAGAAACTAAATATGGATAAAATGATGACTCACAACACGTGGTAAGCTTTCTTTCCTGGCTTTGATCTCTTTGATCTCCGGCAAAACGAACATCAAATGCGACCAGGGTTGGGTAGGGTTACTTTAACTTGATTACTTTCAATGACTTTTGGATTACTCCAATACCAAATATGCTAATAAAAGACAAAAGAAACTGAATATGAATCAAATGATGACTCACAACACGTGGTAAGCTTTCTCTCCTGGCTTTGATCTCTTTGATCTCCGGGAAAACGAACATAAAATGCGACCAGGGTTGGGTATTTAAATGCATTGTCTTAAACAATAAGTGAGAACTGAAAACAGTCTCGCATAACACCGATCGGGATCACTGCTGCTATGATGTATTATTCACTTATCAGAAATGTCCAGAACGACTTTAGCTCACTCAATGTAGGACGTATTTATAACCAGTACCGACTCTATTTGTGATTTTCTTTGTTTGCTGTGATTCACATGCATTGGTTCAAAAGGTTCATTTCCCAAGTACGTGCATGTTTTCTGACCTGTGGTTCACCGACAGTAAAAATATATTTTATTCCACATTTCTCTTATACAAATGGACTAAGTTGAGTGTTTTGACTGTTCAAAAGGGGGGTCTCGAAATCTTTGTGACGGATTGAAATATAAAAACTGTTCTTTAATGTTAAGCGATGGAGTAAAGCGTTAAGCCGTTACTGTATTTATACAAGAAACCTAACTTTCTACAGACATTATGTGAGTAAATGCATCTCAAAATGGATAAATGTAACCACGCTGCTCATTTTACAGTACTTTATACTCTGTAATGAATAAACACAAATCTCAGAAAGTTTTTTTAGTGGTTTTATTTTCTTGATCTTACAAAAAACTCTCCATAAACCTTGGTATGATATGGTTTAAAGTTTTGTGTAAAGGACCAATAACAAATTACCGTAGTTTCCGCACTATAAGGCGCACCTAAAAGCCTTTTTTTTTTCAAAATTTGACCATGCGCCTTATAATACAGTGCGCCTTATGTATGGATCAATATTAATTCGCAAAGTCTTGCAACTAACTTGCTGCCGCCGACTCGATTTTCCCCCGAACGCCAAGTACTCCGCGGTGTATGCTGGGATTTATTTACCGGCGTTTCATTGGCTAACCAATGTGTCAATCATCATTTGAATGGATTACTATTGGCTAAAGTTATTCGGAGGTCAAGGGAAGGATCCTTTTTATCATTTACAGGCTGGCATTGGCTTGGACGGCAAAACAAAGCCTGCAATTGGCCCAAAAAGACGTGTCAATCATCGGTTGAATCGATCACTATTGGCTAAAGTTATTCGGAGGTCACGAGGAGGATCCTTTTTGTCATTTACAGGCTGGCATTGGCTTGAACGGCAAAACAAAGCCTGCAATTGGCCGAAAAAGATGAATGCGTATAGCACGTGGCTGACGGCATACAGAAAGCATTTTTTTACTATTTTGTATTTGTAAGTATTTTATTCTCCTGGATTTACTAAACTCACGGATATAAGAGGACCACGGCTGCACATTATTATGAACACAAAGCCTTCGGTGAGCTACTCCAACTATATATTATCCCTGTATCTTGTTTCAGACTGAACTCGATGTTTCTGTGATAAGCGGTGCAGATAATGGATGGAATAGAGTGTCTATTTTTAAATTAAACTCAATTCCAAGTGTTTATTGTCATATGCACAGTAAAGTTGCGAGCAAAAAAGAAAATAGAAACTAAGGAATGGATGGCATTTCTTGAATCCCAAGACTTTAACCTTCCGAATGATGGAACGATGCATTTGAGTGACATCGTACGGACACCGCATCCGCACGTGTCTACGACACGTATTTGCTTCTTTGCAAGCTTTGGGAATGTTAAGGGGGTAATCAGTATGACTGAACTGTCTGACTGTTTTGTCGACGTTCCCATTGTAGCGCCTTATAATCCGGTGCGTCTTATGTATGTCAAATATAGGACCAAAAACTATTTTTTCGGGGTGCGCCCTATAACCCGGTGCGCCTTATAGTGCGGAAAATACGGTACTCTTTTTCTTATATTCCATTGAATAACAGTCCGAGTACAGGACAGTACTGTAGTGCTTCTTTCCGCCACTACCGGCGTGTGGCGCTATGAGAACTCACCCAGCATCCACCCCGAAGAAGAAATCCTGCTTCCTCTTCCTAGTTCGTGTGTAATTCTTCTATACTATATCTCCAGGACGCTAGGAACTTTTAATTGTTTAATATCTCGTGCATCCATTCAATATGGTCGGTGTGAAGTGTAAAGAAGAGGCGAGCCGTTTCTTTTGAAATGAAAGTGGAATAAGAAAGCTTGATGCGGTTGAGAAAATGGTTGGATCACTCTATTTTTCTCAATTTCTACCACGGAGAAGGAAGTGGCCGAACTGTTGAAGCTCATCTTACAAAAGTAAGGTAAACTTAAATTTATTAATCTTTTTATATATATATATATATATATATATATATATGACAGAGCCATATCCCCCTTGTGGGAGGTGGCTAGAGTCATTTCTGACGCTTTTTGGGAGATTGATTCAGAGGAGGGGATTCCCAGCCCCCTCGCTCGACCCAACTGAGGTGTTGGGAGTCATTAGGTGACCAAACCCCCCCAATTCCAACCCTTAATGCTGAACGCCAAGCAGGGAGGCAATGAGTACCAATGTGATAAGTCTTAGGTATGACTCGGCCGAGGCTTGAACCAGCGACCTCCCAGTCTCGGAGCGGGCGCCCTACCATCTAGGCTACCGAGCTATATATATATATATATATATATATATATATATATATATATACATATAATGTTGGGTTACTTATACAAGCCTTAAACATACTTATATAAACCTTAATCATACAAAATATAGCACGGAAGCAACTTACGAACCTATCTCGTTCGTAAGTAGGGCAGTGTCTGTATCGTAAAGGGAGTATCCCCATACACCAGCGCTGATCGAAAAGCTTATAAAATTCTGGATGCTTAACTATATTTATCTTTATAGGGCATACTATTTTATGAAATGTTTATGTTTTAGTACAAAACAATACAAGGTTACTTATACAAGCCTTAAACATACTTATATAAACCTTAAACATACAAAATATAGCACTGAAACAACTTACGAGCAAATTCAACTTACAAACGATCGTTCGTAAGTAGGGCAGAATCTTTATAATATTTCGGTGTCCAAAGGGGTTACATTGACCGGCAATATATAATTTGTATAAGAATGATTGTGAGCCATTTTCCTCTCTGCACTTCTTTAGAGCCATTGACAACTTGTCTGTGCCCGGAATATTCTTCGAAAGAGCTTTTTGTTTGTCAGCCCTTATTTTTATTACCTACCTTTTTGTTACCAGGAAACAAACAATCACGGCGAAGAAGAAAATGATTTACAACGGTATCTGTACACTGTTCTAGTCTTTGTATCCGACCTCAGAAGTGAGACTAACTGTCATGATTACTCCTTTCACTCGCCTTGTTGTCAGTCCGTCAGCGAACCTCTGTTTTCACAAGGCAAGCATTTTTGACTCCGACTCCTGTCGGTCCCGTTTTGTCCCCCGTTTTCCACTCGTCCGTTCCTGATTTCCTCGTTTGTCTACGGCTACCACCCGTTTTTTGACCCCGACCATGTTCTGATCTCCTGTCCCGGCTAACGACCCGTTTTGATCTCCTGGTTTGAACAATTTTATTGACACTTTTAACAGCAATTAAACACATTCACAATTTCACCATATCATATTCTAACAAGGTTTCTCGAGGTAAAGTAAACGTGTGACATTCTGCCTTTGCTCTTTATTTCCGCCAAAGCTTTTAGTTCTTTTTTGATCGCGTCCTTCTTTCATCACAGTGCTCCCCTTTATGATGAGTCGAGGGTTGTTTATTAAAATGGCCACCCCATCGTCACGGTCCTCACCCAAGCCACTCCAGATGGGGCGGGGGGAGAGAGGAATCCGATTTTTTTCTTCCCCCGCTTCCTCCGGCTCAACTTCATACGATTCCCTTGTGGGCTTTTTCATCTGCAATCGGTTTTCCTCTAAATCTCTGATCTTTGGTTCCAGTGTGGTCACCATCCCCAATTTGGTCCCATTTTTACCCCTCTTTCCCAAGTTGGATTTTCTGGCCTCAGGAGGGACATTCGCCTTTTCGATTTTGCCCCGGCTAACGACCCGTTTTTCCGTCTTACTACGCTACGGAAGATCCACTTCCGCATTCAGAACCTTGCTTCCTGCGTCCAGCGAGCACCGGATACTTGGCACTGCCTTCCCTCTACATTTCAATAAACTTATGAGTAACGCTAGCATCTGGGTCCTCCTCCTCTTCTGGTCCTGACACTAACGTCTAAAAAATTTGCAACGAAGAATCACCTTTCATATCTTTATTATTTTTTACAATAGCAAAGTGAAAATGTTGACGAGATGACAGTTTAAACGGAATCATGCAGGTATTTGTTAGTTTTCTCAGTTACAACCTGTTTTTTCCCTTTTGAGCAACCCAACACGAATACTTCCCATGCTACCTCCAGAGAGATCAGCACACATTCGGCTGCATTCCACATTACAGAGTAACACATAAAATGACAATACAGGTTAGTTATCCCATGATGCGCACACATTTATGAAAACACTTCTATTTTTATATATTTATATACAGTATAACACCGATGCCTCCACAAATAAGTCTCAAGAAATTTGTTAAAAATTAAAAACTATTTTTTTGGGGGGACATTCATCACTAAGCAAGCCACTTAACATCAAATATATGAAAGCAAACACAAATATATTTACACGTTATGCAAGAATACTGAAAGCTCAGTGGCAAATACAAGTAGTTAGAGTAAAATGTTGTAAAGTTTTAATCACCGTAGCATTTAAAACAAGAAAATATTGTGAAATTGAAAAAGTGAACCAACCTTTGTTCAAATCTTCTTCTTTGAGTGCCAATCTTTGCAGAAAAATATCTTTCGGTGGATTAACCTTGGGAAAACTCGAGTGTGATCGGCTTGTACTTGGCAGATTTCACTTTCTCAGAAACTTCAACTTCAACAATCAAGCAACTGATTACTTCTTCTCCTACTTCCTGATTTTCTCAGAAAGAAGTGCTACTGCCAACTAGTGGCCGGAGTTAGTCAGCGCGGAACAAAGTCAAGCTCTGCCAATCATAAAAAGCTTCTCGACGACAGACATATGATCAGGGTTGGATAGGGTTACTTTAACTGGATTACTTTCAATTACTTTTGCATTACTCTAATACCAAATATGCTAATAAAAGACAAAAGTAACCCTACCCAACTATGCAATTGATGCATTATTTTTATTACTGACTTACAGGGTTGGGTAGGGTTACTTTAACTGGATTACTTTCAATGACTTTTGGATTACTCCAATACCAAATATGCTAATAAAAGACAAAATAAACTAAATATGAATGAAATTATTAAATTTTGTGCAGGCTTGGAGAGTAACGGAATACATGGAATGGCAAAAATGATGTTGGCAAGCTGTTTGGATTGATTTTCATTTTGTGTCTGTCGCATTTTATGTTAGTTTTGCCGGAGGGCAAAGAGATCAAAGCCAGGAGAGAAAGCTTACCACGTGTTGTGAGTCATCATTTATTCATATTTAGTTTATTTTGTCTTTTATTAGCATATTTGGTATTGGAGTAATCCAAAAGTAATTGAGTTAAAGTAACCCTACCCAATCCTGCATATGATTGCTAGTACAACAACAAGTACTTGCATCGGATCGGTACTATTGTCCTGGGATGGATACTTCGCTCCTCCACCGATCACTTCCTGGTGTAATTTGTATGTCGAAGTAGTCTGCTACCGTGGCACTACCACTCATTTACATAAACACGAGGAAGAAAAAAAAAACACCCCGCAGAGAGCAATGAGCTGCAACGAAAATGTAAACACGTTACTGTTCCTGAACAAAAATCTGTAAATCAGTTGTCACGATGGCAAAGAAGCCATCGAGTGACAATTGATCAGGGTTGGGTAGGGTTACTTTAACTGGATTACTTTCAATTACTTTTGGATTACTCCAATACCGAATATGCCAATAAAAGACAAAATAAACTAAATTCCTCAACATGAGATTTCCAAGCAAAAATTATAAGTATCAGATCAGTATCGATCTGTCATGATTACCGATTGGAATCCCCTGTGCCCGCTGATTGGCTCCCTGTCCCTATTAAAACCAGTCCTGTCACTCTCCTGTTGTCAGTCCGTCTGCAAACCACTGTTGATACAAGGCAAGCCTTTTTTGACCCTGACTCCCGCCTGTCCCGTTTTTGCACCCGTTTTTCCACCTGCCTGTTCCTGATCCCCCCGTTTGTCTCCGGCTTTGACCCATTTTTTATCACGACCACGACTGCTCTCCTGTCCCAGCTTACGACCCGTTTCTGACCCCGACCACGTTTTTGCTCTCCTGTCCCGGCTATCGACCTGTTTTTCCGTCCCTGACACCGCCATTGCCCGCTAAGATCCTTCCTCTTTCTTCCAATAAAACTTGTGGTAAATGTTGCGCAATTGGGTCCTGATTCAGTTCTGGTCGTGACACGATCAATACTAACATGTATTTCCTTGTATCGCATGAACAGTAAAATTCCCAGTATCGTCCTCCCATAATCGTCATTGGCACTCAAAGATTTAAGAGTTACGTTTTTACATTCAACATCTTGTCTCGAAAACTCGACTTTAATGCTATGCACTGTACAAGACAAACAGTCTGTCCATTTTTTAAAACCTCACCACGGAAAATAAAAATAAAATCATTTCCTGTAGAAGGCAACAAACCATACAAATAATTACAGTGTCCGGCGACTTTCATCTCGAAATAGAAATTTTGAACTTTCGGTGAGAAAAAACGTGAGTCGTGATACAGTAGATCAGGGTTCGGGAACCTTTTCTCACGGTTTCCATGGCGCCCAATTGGCCCCGCCCGTGTGGCGCCAGCTACGGCTCATTGACAGATTGGCTTTCCGTCTATTTAAGCTCAGTGCTCTCATTCTTCCTTTGTCAGTCCGTCAACGAACCTCTGCCCCGCAAGACGTTGGTTATGACTCGGTCCTGTTTCCTGTTGGTATTCCTATCCGGTATTGTTTCAGTTTATTTTGTCCTGTTTAATATCGGTTTCCAGTTTCGTTCCTGTCTCGTTTGTCCTGTTTAATTTCAAAACCTGTTTTGATATCAATCCTGTATGTCCCGTTGTTTAATATCGGTTTCCAGTTTCGTTCTCGTCTAGTTTGTCCTGATTATTTTCTATATCCTGTTTTTGATATCAATCCTGTCTGTCCGGTATCAACCCCGTATGTCCGATACCAACTCGGGCAATTGGTATCGATCTCGTTTATTTTGTCCTGTTTAATATTGGTTTCCAGTTTTGTTCCCGTCTATTTTTGTCCTGTTTGTTATTATCTCCAGTTTACATTTCCGTCTAGTTATTGTCCTGTTTATTTTCGATATCCTGTTTTGATAGCAATCCTGTCTGTCCCGGTCCTGTCCGGTATAGACCCCATCAGTCCGATATCTGCTCGGGAAATTGGAACCGATCTCGTCAGTCTCTGGCTTCCTGTCTTTCCACGCCAGACTGCTGCCTAACGTGCAAGACTCCACATTTCCCGTAAAATATAAGCTTGTGTGGGAAACATCACGCATTTGGGTCCTGATCCAGTTCCGGTTCATTCATGAAAGCCTTCCACTCATCTTACAGCTTCGACTTTTCGCAGACATCTTTGTGTTTTAGAATTAGGCCGAATGGAAACATAAAAGACCAAGAACAAACAATATGGTCAAATAATCTTTCTGTCAAAATTGTCCTCAAGTCCATTATGGTAATCTCAATTGTGGCTACTCAAACTTACAGTGGTCATATATACTGTACATTTGTCAAACTGTACACTTGTTTTTGTGTGATACTACACGTAAGTATACTGAACCGTAAAATGAACTGTGGCGCACCGTTTCTTTTATCTTTTGATCATTTTTGATCTGTTTTCGCAAACCACAGAAAAGCATGTACGGATAAAAAGGCGTAAACAAGTCTTAAATTATAGCGTAAGTACTCAAGAATTGTCACGGTTGCCATGGCGCCCAATTGGCCACGCCCATGTGGCGCCAGCTGCGGCTCATTGACAGAATGGCTTTCCGTCTATTTAAGCTCAGTGCTCTCATTCTTTCTTCGTCAGTCCGTCAACGAACCTCTGCCCTGCAAGACGTGAGTTTTGACTCGGTCCTGTTTCCTGTTGGTATCCCTGTCCGGTATTGTTCCCGTTTATTTTTGTCCTGTTTAATATCAGTTTCCAGTTTCGTTCCCGTCTACTTTGGTCCTGTGAAAATTTTCAACTTTTTTTAAATCAGAAAAATGAGTGAACAAAAATGGCACCGAAAAGACAATCATATTCTGCTGTGAATAGCAGAAAGCTGAGGTGAAGATGAGCCTGACGTAAGTGAAGTAGAAACGGAAGATGGAACCGTGTTCACGGTGACCATGACACAGAGGATGAAATTTTTCTGGATTTTTCCGGAGTGAAAATGATAGTTCATTGGCTCAGGAGGTAGTGCTTGGGATCAAGAGGTCGCAGGTTCGATTCCCATCTCCTCTACATTATATTCCAAAGTTTCCTTGGGCAAGACACTGAATCCCTAATGCCCAGCGTCAGCCATGTTAGTTGCCTTGCATGGCTGACGCTGCTATCAGTGCTTTACAATGTGCTTCACACTTTGCCCTTTTACACACTAACTAACCGATACCAGCGTCAGCCATGCAAGGTAACCTACATTTAACACTGAGCCGGGAATCGAACCTACGACTTCTTGATCCCAAGACAAGCGCTCTACCTCCTGAGCTACTAGTCTGATAAATATGCCCTCCTGGATGCAACAGTACGTGGCAGTAACGCTTCACATGAAAACTCAGTCACGAGGACTGGGGCCACCATTGGCGTCATTTTTACGCACTTTTAAAATTTTTCTTTATCTAAAAGCTTGGTCTGTCGAGTCAGACTACCGAGAAACACGACATAGGAAATCATTTCAAGCATCTTAATTATGCATATTTTGGCTGGTGTGACTTATACTTCGAAGCGACGTATAATCCGGAAAATACAGTTGGTAAAAAAAACAAAACAAAAAAGAACGAAAAGGCCATGAAATCATTAAAACCAGTATGTTGGTAATGCAATAAACTGTTTTTTCGGAGGCATACTTAACCTTCGCTCGACGACGAGCACCACAACAAGGACGTCATCTCTCGTTGGCTCGAGATCGGCGTGCGGACGAAAACTGGAACCGCGAGACCAAAACAACAATGGTGGATCTGCCTGATGAAAAGTTTGAAGTGTGGTAAATCTTTGTTCAATAAAAAAAAAAAGGAATCGGGTAATAATGACAATTTTGTGTCAAAAAGGTTGCGTCCCGGGGACGCACGTTGATTTGAGACGATGCGTCCCCAGTAAAAATAATGCGTCTAGGACGCAGGGACGCGGGCAAACGAGAACACTGCTAAATCAAAAATGTTGAACTGCCATCATTTTCATCTCACAAAACCTAATCAACCGTGTCGGGCAATGTCATATCCATTTAGATCTCCTTGGGCTCCCCGTAGTCATTATACATGACAGTGAGCATCTGCTCGTCGCACGCTTTGTGAACGTCCTGGCCCATGTCGGCCCAGTTGACCCCAAAGGATTTGGTGTCGGTGTAGCGGCAGGAAAGGAACTTGAGGGACATCCGACGGAGGCCGATCTTGGGCTCCTGGAGGAGACCTTTGCACCAGGGCGACAGTTCGTTGAGCTGAGATAGGATCAGGCCGGCTTTCCTGCGCAAAAACACATCACCGGCACCAGGGTCAAAGATGCTTTTCACTCCTTGATTTGAACACAATTATCAACTAAAATGTGCAAATGTCAAAGTCAAGTCATGTTTATTTGTGACTCCCTCAATCACAAAGAGTCTCAAAGGGCTGCACAGATCAAAGACTTTGACACCATCCCCTGATATTGTCAACATAAAATATCGGTTATTCATATGCTATAGAATAGAAGTGTGTTTTAAGATTACCGTATTTTCCGCACTATAAGGCGCACATAAAAGCCTTTATTTTTTTTCAAAAACTGACCGTGCGCCTTATAATACAGTGCGCCTTATATATGGATCAGTATTAAGTCGCAAGGTCTCGCAACTTACGCAACAGCCGCCGACTAGATTTTTCCTCGTAGGCGATGTGGTCCGCGGTGTATGCTGGGATTTATATACCGGCGTTTCATTTCCTAACCAATGTGTCAATCATCATTTGAATCAGTCACTATTGGCTAAAGTTATTCGGAGGTAAAGGGGGCGGATCCTTTTGATCATTTACAGGCTCGCAAAGGCTAAAGGGGCAAAAGAAAGCCTGCAATTGGCCGAAAAAGATGAACGTGAATAGCAAGTTTGGTTGTCTACGGCATAGAGTAAACATCTTTTACCATTCTGTATTTGTAAATATTTTACTCTCCTGGATTTACTACACTCACGGATATAAGAGGACCATGGTTGCACATTATTATTGAATGCAACGACTTCAGTGAGCTACTCCAGCTATATATTTTCCCAGTATCTTGTTTCAGAGTGATCTAGATGTTTCTGTGATGGGTCTTTTTTAAAATTCAATTCAATTCCAAGTGTTTATTGTCATATGCACAGTAAAGTTGCGAGCGAAAAAGAAAATAGAAACTAAGGAATGGTTGGCATTTCTTGAATCCCAAGACTTTAACCTTCCGAATAATATTTGGAACGATGCATTTGAGTGACATCGTACGGACACCGCATCCGCACGTGTCTACGACACGAATTTGCTTCTTTGCAAGCTTTGGGAATGTTAAAGGGGTAATAAGTTTGACTGAACTATCTGACTGTTTTGTCCACGTTCCCATTGTAGCGCCTTATAATCCGGTGCGCCTTATGTATGGAAGATATAGGACCAAAAACTATTTTTTGGGGGTGCGCCCTAAAACCCGGTGCGCCCTATAGTGCGGAAAATACAGTAGATTTAAACATTTCCACTGAGGTTGCAGATCAAGTCTCAGGGGGGAGAGCATTCCACAGCACCGGGGCCCGAATGGAGAACGCTCTCGAACCTGCGGATCTCTTCTTGGCCCTTGGGATCACTAGTAGACCAGAGTTTTCAGAGCAAAGGCTCTGGACCGGAACATTACGGTGTGACATGCTGGGTACACGGCAACAGACAGGAAAACACCTCAGAGGGTCATCAACACAGCCCAGAAAATCGTTGGTTGCTCTCTACCCAGTCTGGAGGACATTGCCTGCTCTCGCTACCTCAGCAGAGCAGAAAACATCATCAAGGACTTTTCTCACCCCGGCCACCACCAGAGCCATTACCACCCTTAACACACACCGCACAAAAAACTGAAACTCTCGCAAACACACTACCTCATACAGATGTAAAAAAATATTGGCAAATGCGTAAAGTTGTGCGTATAAAAAAACACTAATCCGACATTATTCGTTTTATAGCTTGGGTTTCATGTCGTGAGAGCGCTGATAAAAGGATTCTATAAGACTTTGAAGTCCGCAATGCCGGGAAACGAAGGATGAAAAATTCAGCGACGCGCCGTTCTTACAAAGACCGGGGAAGCATTTGGCTTTTATTTTGCTTGCTTTTGACACCTGATGTTTTAACTAAAACCATAACCCCCAAACCCCCAACCCCCAAAAAGTCAGTCCGCCCAAGTCTTGACACAGCTTCTCCCGAGGGGCAGACCTTGTCATCGCTGAAAAGGTACATATAACAGTGGAACCTCGGTTCTCGACCGTAATCCGTTCCAGAACCCTGTTCGAAAACCGATTTGTTCGATCACCGAAATCGTTTTTCCCATTAAAAGTAATGTAAAATCGTTTTAATCCGTTCCAACACCCTGAATGCTTACCATGAACGTAAACATGAAGCTAACCCAGGCTAATCGTACGTTTGTGTTAATCGTACGAAACATTACGCTAACATGAACGTGTAAAAATAAAAAAAATCAGGTCGTTTACACGTCATTTAGCACCCGGGTCTCCACAACTAGTGGCTAACGCTTCATTGGAAAGGGAGCTCCGTTCCAACACCCTGAATGTTTAACGTAAACAAAGCTAACCCAGGCTAATCGTACGTTCGCGTTATCTTAATGAAATGAAATGATCTGCATTTATATAGCGCTTTTCAAGTCAATGACTTCCCAAAGCGCTTTACAGTGTGCTTCACATTTCCCAATAGCAGCCTTGTATTGCAGCCATGTAAGACGCTAACCTGCATATTGGGGGTATTAGGGGTTCAGTGTCTTACCCAAGGACACTTCGACATGTAACACGGACAAGCCAGGATTCGAACTGGGATCCCTTGATCCCAAGACGAGCGCTCTACCTCCTGAGCTACTGCCGCCCCAATGTAAATGTTCTGCCTTTATATAGCGCTTCTCAAGTGCTTTACAATGTCCTTCACACTTTTTCCCTTTTACACACTAACCGATAGCAGCGTCAACCATGCAATGGATCTACCTGCTATCGGGGGCGTTAGGGATTCAGTGTCCTGCCCGAGGACACTTCGACATATAACATGGAGGAGCCGGGAATCGAACCTGCGACCACGTGATTCCAAGACAAGCGCTTTACCGCCTGAGCTGCTGCCGCTCCGTGCGAAAGATTACGCTAACATGAACGTGTACGAATTAAAAAAAGATTATGAATAGGATTTCTTACCTTTGTGGTGGACGGTGGGGAGAGAAAAATCCTCAAAAGTTTTTCAACCTCTTCCAAAACTTGCGGCAGTTGCTTGCTTACAGCGCTAACTTCCTTAGCCGCATCACTCGATTTCACAGGCTCCTTATTCTTTACTATCGTACCGATCGTAGATTTAGCCATGCTGTATTCACTAGCAAGATCGGAAATTCGTACACCTCTTTCATATTTAGCTATTATGTCTTTCTTTGGGCAGCACGGCGGCGCAGTGGTTAGCGCGTGCGCGGCACAGTTCTAAGGTCTTGGGAACCTCCTGTGTGGGTTCAAATCCGGCTACCGGACTTCCTGTGCGGAGTTTGCATGTTCTCCCCGTGCTTGTGTGGGTTTCCTCCGGGCACTCCGGTTTCCTTCCACATTCCAAAAACATGCATTTCAGGTGAATTGGCCGGTTCAAATTGTCCCTAGGTGAGCCTGAGCGAGCGAGTTGTCTGTCCCTGTGTGCCCTGCGATTGGCTGGCAACCAGTTCAGGGTGTCCCCTGCCCACTGCCCGATGATTACTGGGATGGGCTCCAGCACCCCCGCGACCCTACTGAGGATAAGCGGTGCAGCTAATGAGATGAGATGAGATGAGATGAGATGAGAAGCTGGACGTGGGAAGCAAGCCGCTCACGGGATCAGAGAGTGTTCTGAATGCGGAAGAGGATCTTCCGGATCAGGAGATCGTAGTGTAGTTAGACGGAAACAGAGGTTGTTAGCCGGGACGGGAGATCAAAACGTGGTCGGGGTCAAAAAATGGGTCGTTAGCCGAGACGGAAGATCAGAACGTGGTCGGGGTCAAAAAACGGGTCGTAGCAGGAGACAAACGAGGGAATCAGGAACGGACGACAAAACGGGACCGACGGGAGTCAGGGTAAAAAAATGCTTGCCTTGTGAAAACAGAGGTTCGCTGACGGACTGACAACAAAGGACTGAGCTTAAATGGGATGGGGAACCAATCAGATAACCAGCAGCAACTGGCGCCAAACGAGCGGGCACTGGTGAGCTTAATGAGTAATAATGACAGTTAGTCATGTTAGATGAGATGTCTTTCTTAAAGGCAATAGTTGGACGAACAACTTGTCTTTTTTCACCTGTCCCGCTTGCACCGACCTTCTTCGGAGGCATAATTAGGGGCTAAAACACCCGTACGCCGCTCAGCATCGCACCCTAGCGTACCGGCGTTCGAACTCCGATTTTTGGACCGAACAGCGAAGCAAGAATTTCTCGAAATTTTTGGTCGAACACCGATTTGTCCGAACTGAGAGGCGTTCGAAAACCGAGGTTCCACTGTACTTAAAGCATACTTCAAAATTCTAGATGCTTTGGCAAATAAGATGCTTATGTCCATTGATGTCATTGGTTGGACCACTCACTGCTAATTCTTGTTAGTTGTGTGACCCTTAATCACAAGGAGTCTTAAAGGGCTGCACAGACCACAGACTTTTACAGACTATAGACCGGAGTCAGGAACCTTTTTGACCCAAAGAGCCATAAACTTCTAGCGCCTTCACCCTGAAAAGACCGAAATGTTAGTTATTGGTCCATCTAAATGCCATGACTTGTTCTCAAAAACAGCTCTGAACATTGAAATGAAATGATGTGCATTTATATAGCGCTTTTCAAGTCAATGACTTCCCAAAGCGCTTTACAGTCTGCTTCACATTTCCCAATAGCGGCCTTGTATTGCAGCCATGTAAGACGCTAACCTGCTTATTGGGGGTCTTAGGGGTTCAGTGTCTTACCCAAGGACACTTCGACATGTAACACGGACTAGCCGGGATTCGAACTGGGATCCCTTGATCCCAAGACGAGCGCTCTACCTTCTGAGCTACTGCCGCCCCATTGACAAATGTAATATCACAAAGAGTGACTCAGTCAGTTCAAACACACATTAAGAATATTACTAGAACAGCTTTTTTCCATCTTCGCAACATTGCTCAAATTCGCCCTATGCTGTCTCTTTCGGATGCGGAGATTATAATTCATGTTTTTGTTACCTCCCGTCTCGATGATTGTAATGCACTCCTCTCCGGTCTCCCGAAGTCCAAAATCAAGAGCCGTCAGCTAGTACAAAATGCTGCAGCGAGGTTTTTAACTAAGACAACCTGAATTGGCTCCCTGTTAGCTTAAGATGCTATTTTAAGTTTTTGTTGGTATTATACAAAATCATGCATGGACCTGTTCCCTCATATCTTTCAGATTTAATTTCCCCCTATGTTCCTGTCTGGAGCCTTTGCTCTGAAAAACCTGGTCTACTCGTGATCCCAAGAGCCAAGAGATCCGCAGGTTCGAGAGCGTTCTCCATTCGGGCCCCTGTGCTTTGGAATGCTCTTCCCCCCGAGATTGGATCTGCAACCTCAGTGGAAATGTTTAAATCTAAGATTAAAACACGCGTTTGTTACCTCCCGTCTCGATTACTGTAATGCAGTACTCTCTGGTCTCCCGAAGTCTAGAATCAAGTCACTTCAGCTGGTACAAAATGCCGCAGCGAGGCTTTTAACTAGGACAAAAAAGTACGATCACATAACACCGATTTTGGCTAACCTGCATTGGCTCCCAGTTAGCCATAGATGTGATTTCAAGGTTCTCTTAGTATTGTACAAAATCATACATGGACTTGCTCCCTCTTATTTTTCAGATCTGATTTGCCCCTACATCCCGGTCCGGAGCCTTCACTTTGAAAATGCTAGTCTACTAGTGATCCCAAGAGCAAAGAAGTGTTCTGCTGGTTCGAGAGCGTTCTCCATCCGGGCACCGGTGCTGTGGAATGCTCTTCCCCCTGAGATCCGATCTGCAACCTCAGTGGAAATGTTTAAATCTAAACTTAAAACTCACTTCTACTCCGTAGCATATGAATAACCTACTCTTCTCGTCGGCTGAAAAATAGTCTGTGTAATATAGTGTCATAATCTGTGAAGCCCTTTGAAACTCTTCGTGATTTAGGGCTATACAAATAAAGATGACTTGACTTGACCTCTACTCTATAGATAAAAAAAATGCACCTAAAAGCATTTCTGCATTGTTTGGCGATCTTTGATGTAATCCGTTTGTTTCGCCCCAAAATTCCCTTTTATAAGTAAACAAACCTGAAGACGATTTCCAATATGGTCATTAGCCTCTGCCCTTTCGATTGAAACCACACTTGAACAATTGCAATGAGGGCCAGTATTGAAAAGATAAACACGCATATCTTTGGCTCTAAATATCATCAGCCATTAGTGACCGATAGGAATTATGATTGACACATTGGTTCGCCGATGAAATTCCCAAAATAAATCTATGCATACTTACAGTGTGAATATTAATCAGAACTGAAAATAAACGTAAGTAATGCCACTTGGGAGAATTCAAACATTTACAACTTAAAATGTAATTCATAATGTCTAAATACAAATACACTGTTGATTAGGATTTAGAATTGTACATTTAGAGGGTCCTTCCGGAGTCTCTTAATGGCCAGTTTGGGAAACGCGTAGACCAGGGGTGTCAAACTCATTTTAACTAGGGGGCCACACGATAGAACAAACATTCTCTCAGGGGCCGGACTAATGAGAAAGGAAGAATGAAATGGAGAGATGGACGGAAATAAACAAAGAAAGCAAGAAAGAGAGAAGGAAATGGAGAAAAAAAAAGAAAGAAAGAAAGAAAGAGAGAAGGAAATGGAGAAAGAAACAAAGAAAGAGAAAAAGAAAGAAAGAAAGAAAGAAAGAAAGAAAGAGAGAAAGAGAAACAGAAAGAAAGAAATACCAGTAGATTGAGGAGAAAGCAAAGAGAGAGAACGAAATAAGAAAAAAGAGAGGGAGGTGGAGAAAGAGGGCGGGACGAAGAAAAAGAGAAAGTGAAAAAGAAAGGAGAGAGAGTTAAAAAGAGAAAGAAAGAAATATAAGAAACAAAAGAGAAATAAAGAGAAATTGTGAAAGAGGGGGAAAGAAAGAGAAATCCAAACAGAAATAGAAAGAGAGAAAGAGAGAAGGAGAGAAAGAGAGGAGGGGGAGAGAGGAGGGGGATGCAAGAGAGAGAGAAGGAGAGAAAAGGAAAAAAAAAAGGAAGAGAGAGCAAAGGCAGGTACAAAGACACAGAGAGAGAAAGAGAAGAAGACAAACAACAAAAGAAAAAGAGGGACAGAGCGAGTAAAAGAGAAAGAGAGAAAGAAAGAAATACAAGTACAGCGTTTGTGAGAGGCGCCTGGCTTTGGCAACATCAAGTGGACACCCTGCAGCTCGTTTTTCTCTTGCGCTTCCCTCAGCTTTGTCTCGCGGGCCGGATTCAATCCCTTAGCGGGCCTGATCCGGCCCGTGGGCCGGAAGTTTGACACCTGTGGCGTAGACATTCTCTCAGAAAAAAGTGTAAAATACAAGGATAAAGTTTTTCGCATTGTGATCAAATTTGACATGGGACCAGGTAAGGCTTCATGCTATTGACCCAGCTTTTTTCCCATGCTACGCTGAGGTTTTGAGTTGTTCCTTGCCCGCATGTTGGTTTAAGATCAGGTCATTGTGTCATTGTAATCCTGTGCAGTCCTTTGAGACATTTTTGTGATTAAGGGCGTCATCAATAAATGTGACTTGACTTGACTATAGCATATGAATAACCAGCTCAGTAGCCTAGATGGTAGTGTGCCCGCTTTGAGACTGGGAGGTCGCTGGTTCGCGCCTCGACCGAGACATACCTAATTGGTATAATGGCGGCGCCCTCTGGCTGCGGCTGCATCGACTCGCTACAACGGGTCAGGTGTATCGACATTTCGTTCTGTGTACATTGTTACAAAGAATGACAATACAAAGGAAATTATTATTATTATTATTATTATCTGTATTGTATGTTGATAATATGTATTATTTGCCCTCATGTAGGTTTTAGATCAGGGGATGGTGTCATAATAGTCTGTAGTTTGCAATAGTCTTTGACCTGTACAGCACTTTGAGACTCTTTGTGATTAAGGGCGTCACAAATAAACAGGACTTGACTTGAGGTTTTTGAGTTTTTCCTTGCCCTCATGTCGATTTTAGATCAGGGGATGGGTGCCATATTGGTCTGTGGTTTGCAATAATCTGTGGTCTGTGCAGCCCTTTGATACGCCTTGTAATTAAGGGCGTCACAAAAGAACAGGACTTGACTTGAGGTTTTTGAGTTTTTCCCTTGCCCTCATGTAGGTTTTAGATCAGGGGATGGTGTAATAATAGTCTGTGGTTTGAAATAATCCGTGGTCTATGCAGAACTTTGAGACTCTTTGTGATTAAAGGCGTCACGAATAAACAGGACTTGACTTGAGGTTTTTTGAGTTTTTCCTTGCCCTCATGTCGGTTTTAGATCAGGGGATGGTGTTATAATAGTCTGTGGTTTGCAATAATCTGTGGTCTGTGCAGCCCTTTGATACTCCTTGTGATCAGGGGGGCCCAAATGAACAGGACTTGACTTGAGGTTTTTGAGTTTTTCCTTGCCCTCATGTCGGTTTTAGATCAGGGGATGGTGTCATAATAGTCTGTAGTTTGCAATAATCTGTGGTCCGTGCAGCCCTTTGATATGCCTTGTGATTAAGGGCGTCACGAATAAACAGGACTTGACTTGAGGTTTTTTGAGTTTTTCCTTGCCCTCATGTAGGTTTTAGATCAGGGGATGGTGTCATAATAGTCTGTAGTTTGCGATAGTCTTTGATCTGTGCAGCCCTTTGAGACTCTTTGTGATTAAGGGCGTCACAAATAAACACGACTTGACTCGATAACTCTTTAAGGTTCATCCAATCCGATCCCAGATTTAAAAATTGTTTTGTTCGATTCCCAAAAAAAGTGTTCTGTTTTGAGAAAACACAATCAACATTTTGTTTGCTTCACCTCTGTGACATCATCAGGTTGATTTCATAACGCTAAGACACGGAGGGCCCCAATTTTCCATTGAAATGGATGTGAGCCCAGCATATAAAATGCTACCTTTTGCATTTCATAAGCGGACCCATGTGTCCGATATAAAAATATAAACGCCGTACAACAAAATTTTGGCAGGCTGAACTGATTAGCGTTTCTCTGTCTACGGATTGTGCCCACCGTAAAGGAAAATTTGTTTTTAATAGTGTCGGTGATGGAAAGTGTTACGTAACTGAGGGAGCTGCTTCTTGACGTGACGTCAATTCACAGATTTCCCAGTTCGGTTCAAAGCAAGGCTGGATAATAACATGACATTTTTAAATTCTTTAGGATTAGATTTGAGTTCAAGGCATTAAAAAACGCATATATGGGAACTTCTTAATAAGCAGGGTTGGGTAGGGTTACTTTAACTGGATTACTTTCAATTACTTTTGGATTACTCCAATACCAAGTATGCTAACAAAAGACAAAATAAACTAAATATAAATAAAATGATGACTTGAGGTTTTTGGGTTTCTCCTTGCCCTCATGTCGATTTTAGATCAGGGGATGGTGCCATATTGGTCTGTGGTTTGCAATAATCTGTGGTCTGTGCAGAACTTTGAGACTCTGTGATTAAGGGCGTCACAAACAAACAGGACTTGACTTGAGGTTTTTGAGTTTTTCCTTGCCCCCATGTTGGTTTTAGATCAGGGGATGGTGTCATAATAGTCTGTGGTTTGCAATAATCTGTGGTCTGTGCAGAACTTTGACACTCTTTGTGATTAAGGGCGTCACAAGTATACAGGACTTGACCTGAGGTTTTTGAGTTTTTCCTTGCCCTCATGTTGGTTTTAGATCAGGGGATGGTGTTATAATAGTCTGTGGTTTGCAATAATCTGTGGTCTGTGCAGCCCTTTGATACTCCTTGTGATCAGGGGGGCCCAAATGAACAGGACTTGACTTGAGGTTTTTGAGTTTTTCCTTGCCCTCATGTAGGTTTTAGATCTGGGGATGGTGTCATAATAGTCTGTGGTTTGCAATAATCTCTGGTCTGTGCAGAACTTTGAGACTCTTTGTGATTAAGGGCGCCACAAATAGACAGGACTTGACTTGAGGTTTTTGAGTTTTTCCTTACCCTCATGTCGGTTTTAGATCAGGGGATGGTGTCATAATAGTCTGTGGTTTGCAATAATCTGTGGTCCGTGCAGCCCTTTGATATGCCTTGTGATTAAGGGTGTCACGAATGAACAGGACTTGACTTGAGGTTTTTGAGTTTTTCCTTGCCCTCATGTAGGTTTTAGATCAGGGGATGATGTCATAATAGTCTATGGTTTGCAATAATCTCTGGTCTGTGCAGAACTTTGAGACTCTTTGTGATTAAGGGCGTCACAAATAAACAGGACTTAAATTTAGATCCATCAAAATGGATAGTGACAAGGAATTTCGGACTGCTTGATTTGAAAGAAGGAAATGAGACGGAGGATTTCCATAAGAAAAGACTTTACCTTGGTCCGAGCTCATCCTCACACCTCCAGGTGAACTCCCCGAAGCTCTCATAGCGCTGGTTGTAGTGGTAAAGGACTCGATGCAGGGCCGGGGCCCCCAAGTCCATCAATGTGTTGTAGGCAGTTTGCTGCTCCTTCCCGCTGGTGTAGCCATTGAACAGGTTGTAGATTTTATCTGCCACTTCTGAATGCACACAATCAGGCGAGAAACAGCAGAGAAGGCAACTGTCAGATTTCAGAAAAAGGATTTGGAAGTGGTCCCAGTGTTCTAAACAGAGGACACGCTTGCCACAATCAAGATAAATCCACATGCTTTTGATGGCAAGCGTCGCTTCAAGAATATGTTATTATATGTTATTCGAGGAATCAACTCCTTGCCCTGAAGAATTCTTGTGCCGGCGTGATGAGGGGGCCCTATCCTGGATGCAGAACCGGAGCTAAAGTGAAGGCTAGGCGGCTAGCGGCGTTATACGTCTTCGTTACCGTCCGTAATCATAGTAAATGAACTCTCTACCAAATAAGACCGACGAATTGGCTGTCCTGGTGAAAAACATCAAAGCGTACAAAAAGAGCAGTTTGCTGTGTTTTACGGAAACGTGGTTCACGTCTAGCATCCAGGACGCTAAGGTGGAGCTACCCGGCTTCAGCGCTGTTAGGACAGACAGACACGCAAAAGCCTCCAGGAAGCGGAGAGGAGGTGGACTCGCTATCTACGTGAACACGAGGCGGCGTAACCCTGGGCACAAAGATTTCCATCTGCTGCAGGGACTTTGAACTTTTGGCCTAGCGTGTGACGTCATCCAGTTAGCTGTTGCTAAACGACAACACAGCACCCCGAGGTCATCCTGTTAATCTGTTAATAAACAACAAAAGGATACTGCTGGAAGTGTGAATTTTCTATCTATCTATCTATCTATCTATCTATCTATCTATCTATCTATCTATCTATCTATCTATCTATCTATCTATCTATCTATCTATCTATCTATCTATCTATCTATCTATCTATCTATCTATCTATCTATCTATCTATCTATCTATGACATGAAATCTATCCATCCATCTATCTATCTATCTATCTATCTATCTATCTATCTATCTATCTATCTATCTATCTATCTATCTATCTATCTATCTATCTATCTATCTATCTATCTATCTATCTATCTATCTATCTATCTATCTATCTATCTATCTATCTATCTATCTATCTATCTATCTATCTATCTATCTATCTATCTATCTATCTATCTATCTATCTATCTATCTATCTATCTATCTATCTATCTATCTATCTATCTATCTATCTATCTACCTGATCGCCCGCCCGCCCGCCCGCCTGCCTGCCTGCATGCTGCCCTTCCTCTTTCTATCAATAAACTTGTGGTTAACGTTACGCATCTGGGTCCTAATTCCGTTCTGGTCGTGACAGAAAGTGGCGCACCATAGATTGTGCCTCGTTTGATCTGCACCTATGCCCGCCTTATGTTTATGTTGGGTGTCTGCGACAACTCGGAAAAATGGACAATCACTGAAAACGTGCATTGGTGTGTCTTCTTCTATGTTATTAGAAATCATTCCAAGGTTTATGAAAACATTACACCCTCGACTCACCTTGGGCTTTGACGTCATCCACGGTCGGGCAAGGGGTCTTGATAGTGACCTCGCTTGGACTGGAGCGACGCCCCGTGTTGTCAACCGCCCAGAGACGAAACCTGGAAAGACACGTTCACAATATGCCAAATGAATTTTCTGGTTCAGATATACTTTATTGTCATTCTTGTACACGTGTATACAGAACAAAATGTCGATACATCTGACCCGCACAGTTTCCTTGAATGTACAGATATAAATAAAATGTTGTATTGAGTTGGAGTATTGAAGTACTAATAATATACTAAATAATTATAGCTATGAGCAGTGTTCCCTCTAAGCTGCGCGCGTGCGCAAATGAGCACTGTTCGCACATTCTCAGCGCACAAGAAAATCTAGCCAGCGCACAAAAATGAGGGCTCAAAATTACGAATTAAGAAGCGACTCAAGTCAAAGTTACAGTGCATACCGACGTTGTGTCCTAAATGCCGTATTTTGAAGTCGAGTCGAAGGAGAACGAAGTTGAGTAAAGTTTGTCGAGAACCGGCTTCTTCGGCTCGGCTCACTAAAATGAACCGGCTCTTTCGGGTCCTAAACGGCTCTTCAGGTTGTTTTTGCTTCTTTCATCCCAACATGACCAAATATTATGTAATATTATGCACAATGACTTAAAAGAAGGGGGAATAGAACAAATAAGTAAAAAATACCAAAATGAAAAAGTAGTGAAAAGCTGAGAAAAAAAAGAAACAGAAGGAAGAGAAAAAAGGAGGAAACATTTAGAAAAAAGCCAGAAAAAAAGAAAAGAAAGAAATGTAGGAAAAAAAGTAAATAGAGAACAAAAAGAAAAAAGTAACAGCTCTGAAAAAATAAACACAATGAGACTTTTTTTTAAAGGAATTCAAAAAACAGTAGAAAAAAAACACGGAAAAAAAGAAGAAAAGTTTGTGTTGCATTCAAATAATTTCCAATTATATCAAGTGAATCTTGTTGCAAACATTGTACCTCCACTAAAAATGTGATTAAGTACCTATCTGTATCTTACAACCGACTAAATAAGCCCCCAAAAATGTTAATATTATGCGACAAAATATATCAGGAAAAAAAAGAAATGTATATCTTGTGAAAGAATTGTAAGAACAAACGACGTTTGTAGGCCGTACAACCTTTAAATAGTACATGAGTCAATTCATTCAAAAGTCAAAAATAATTTTGCATTGCTGGAAACTCAGAAAAATGTAACTTGATAATTATCTTGCCACACTTGGGATTATGGTTGCTCACTGTTGTTTCAAGCGTTGCTCACCGACTTTGAGTGAATGCTCAGACCCGTGGAAAATTAGAGGGAACATTGGCTATGAGTATTATACAGTAGTGCAAAGAGTGCAAGAGGAGCAGCTAACCAGATGTGCAAAATGGGCAGTCAGGTAAACAAGTCACTATACAATAACAATAACACTGGAGTACTATAGTGCAGAGAAGAACAGATGTTCAAAGGAGTGGCTAGGTATAAGAAAACTGCCAGTAGTGCAAGGATAAAAACAAAAAAAACAAAACAAACAGATGTACAGATTAGCAGCTGTGGAGGCTTGCTATGTGTGTGATTGACCATTTAACATTCTAATGGCCAGGGGGACAAAACTGTTGCGGAACCTGGTGGTCTGTGCTTGCTAGGTCAAACATGGTGCAAACACAAAAACGTATTCAAAAAATTGCAAACTGAAATCACAATTTCCCGCAAAACAAAATTTAAAAAGCCAGCTAGCAGATGCCAAAGGACTATTTAGTCTTTACTATAGTGGACGCTGGTGACATCTCCTTTTACATCATCAAAGACTTATAGCTCCCCACTGATCAATGTTCCCTCTAAGCTGCATGTGTGCGCAATTGCGGACTACCCAGAGCTTTTCCCCGCACAAGAAAATCTAGCCAGCTCACAAAAATCAGGGCTCGAAATTGGCGCCAACTCTGATTGACTCCCCGTCCCTATCTATACCCACTCCTATCTGTCCCCTTTTGTCAGTCCGTCTGCAAACCTCAGTTAACACTTTTTTGACCCTGACTCCCCCTGTTTTTTGCTCCCGGCTTCGCCCTGTTTTTGATCCTGACCACGTCTACTCTCCCATCCCGGCTTTCAACCTCTTTTTTTCCCCAACCACGTCTGCTCTCCTTTCCTGGCTTACGACTCGCTTCCAACCTCGACATCGTTTCTGCGCTCCTGTCTCGGCTACTGACCCGTTCCCGATACCGCTGTCGCTTGCCACGGAAGGTTCATTTCCGCGTTTAGAGCGACCTGCTTCCCGCATCCAGCAATCACCGGATCGTGGCCGCAACCCTTTCTCTTTCTTCCAATAAAACGTAACTGTCTCCGTTCTGGTCCTGACGTTATTAGCCTAAATCACTTGAAAAATGACAAGCTCTTGCCATTTAGAACATATGAACTCATTGACTGTGAGACATGTATGTCTTAACGCTCAGCTTTTCCTGGGTTTTGAAGGAAAAGTGGAGCTTTGGAACCTCCGACGACATGAGAACATTCCTCCTCGTACTCTGATTGGCTCCCTGTCCCTATTTATACCCACTCCTATCCGCCCCCCTTTGTCAGTCCGTCTGCGAACCTCAGTTAACACTAGGCAAGCCTATTTCGACCCTGACTCCCACTTGTTTTTTGCTCTCGTCCGTCCCCCGGCTTCGACCCGTCTTCGATCCTGACCACGTCTACACTCCCGCCACGGCTTTCGACCTCTTTTTGTCCCCGACCACGTCTGCTCTACTTTCCTGGCTTGCGACTCGCTTACGACCATGTTTTTGCTCTCCTGTCCCGTCTACTGACCCGTTTTTCCATTCCCGACACTACCATCTCTCGCCACGGAAGATCCACTTCCACATTCAGAGCGACCCACTTCCCGCATCCAGAAATCTCCGGATCGTGGGCGCAACCCTTTCTCTTTCTTCCGATAAAACTTGTGAGAAACGCAACGCAAGTGGGTTCTGTCCCCGTTCTGGTCCTGACATTAGTAGCTGAAATCACTTGAAAAATGACAAGCTCATTGGCTCTGAGACATGTATGTTCTTCTTCTTCTTCTCAAAGTGGAGCTTTGGAACCTCATACATTTTCTTGCATATTGTTGTACTGTCTTTTGATATATGTTGTTAAGTCAAATAATGCCGACTCATTTCCCTTTCGCAGAGGCTCGTATGACTTCACAACAGGCCCAGGTTGTCTGCTGGCTAAATGTGAGCATATGCGCTGAGAATAATAAGTGAATAATCCACTGTGTGCGTGCGGACTCAGAAATGCACATGCGGTGTCTTGGCCACCTAACGCTGGTGTAAATGTAGCATGGAATAAATCATCATCGCATGTCTCATTAACATTTCTCTGCTGAAAAAAAAAACACCTTGGTATTAAAGAGGAATGATTATCCTATCTATTTGTGGGAAGTGAACATTAAAAGCTCGTTTTGATAGATTTTCAGAGTTGGCCGAAACAACCGAAATTGGCAGGAGAGAGTGCAAACACACTAAAGAACCCTAGCTCGAATCGTAAAGTTCGAATAAATTACTGTCATTTGTAACACGATTTTATTAATCCACACAGAGTATGGGGGAACAGACAGTCTGATCTCGGGAATCCAGTCCCTGAAGGACCCGTGCCAGAGTTTGGTCTGCATAGCCGGCAACGAGTCGGATTAGTTTCCAGTGATGGTTGGATTGGCCGTCCTTTGTTCTGCTCATTTGTTGACTGTCATGATTGGCGCCAACAGTCTTGAGCTGATTGGTTCATGGACTTTTTTTAAACCCCCGGCTTGAAAGAGGAAGCTGTCAGACCGTCCTGCGAACCTACGCTTTTGCTAGGCAAGCACCGTACCCTCCGACAATCTCCTGCTCTGTTTTCTCCTGCCTGTTACCTGTTGCCGACCTGTTTCTGGACCCGTTTCTGCCCTGCTCTTCCGTCCCGGCCATCGACCGGTTTTACCCTGTTTCCTGCCTGATACTTGTTGCCGACCTTTTTTCTGGACTCGATTACCACCCTTGCTCCCCAGTCCCGGCTACCAACCAGCTTCTTTCCTGCCACCCACGACTATCCCCGCTCGACATGGAAGTGCCACTTCCGCGTTCCTGCCATTAGCTACCCGTGTCCGACGGTCATCATCAATAAAACTGAGTTAAACGACCGCTATTGAGTCCTGTCTCCATTTCTGGCTTGTGACATTGACAGAATTTCTAAAAACGGCTGAGGAGTTTTAGGGGTTCGGGTTGGTAGCTTCAACCTAGCGTCTTTGCCCTTCGCAGATGATGTGGTGCTAAGGCTTCCTCAATCTGTAATCTTCATCCCTCACTGGATCGGTTTGCATCTGAGTGTGAAGTGGCTGGGAACAAGATCTGGCACCTCAAAATCTATTTCCTAAAAGGGTTGCATGCCCTCTCGGAATCAGGCACAAAATTCTGCCCAAAGTGAAGGACTTCATTTGAGCCAGATCTACCATAATATGAGATTGGTATTGGTCCGTCTTGGTGAAGAAAGAGCTGATCAGAAAGATGAAGTTTTTGAGCTACCAATGGATCTATGTTCCTACCATAACATATAGTATTGAGGTATTGTCATGATGACTGATGCAATGGAACCTGTGCCCGTTCCTTTGGCACCAACAGTCCTGGTCGCTGATTGGCTCCCTGAGACTTTTTAAACCCCCCGGCTCCCTGTTGCCTGCGTCAGACCTATGCTTTCAGCTAGCCAAGCTCTGCACTATCCGACATTCTCCTGCCCTGTTTTCTCCTGCCTGATACCTGTTGCTGACCTATTTTTAGACCCATTTCTACCTTGCTCTTCCGTCCCGGCCATCGAACTGTTTTGCCCTGTTTCCTGCCTGATACCTGTTGCCGACCTCTTTTCTGGACTCCTTACTGCCCTTGCTCCTCCGTCCCGGCCATCGACCTGTTTTCCCGCTGCCTACGACTACCCTCGCTCGACACAGAAGTGCCACTTCCGCGTTCCTGCCACCAGCTACCCGTGTCTGTCGATCATCGGATCGTGGAAGCAAGCACTGCTCTCTCTTTATCGATAAAACTGAGTAAAACGAACGCTCTTGGGTCTCGTCTCCGTTTCTGGCTTGTGACAGGTGTGGGTTGGGACCAAACAACAAGAACATGGTGGCTAAAATGAGTTTCATTTGTGGGGTAGCTGGGCTCTCTTTTCGAGGATGAGAAGTTCAGTCAACCAGGAGCGTTGGGAGGTGTCACTTAAGGTGGTTCAGGCATCTGGTAAAGATCCCTACTGGACGCCTCCCTGGGAAGATGTCACGTCAAGGATCCCTTGAACGCCTCGGACCAAGCGCACACCTTTGTTAAGGCGAATGCTTCCAAGGCCACCACTTCCTACGATGTGTCTTGGCCAAGTACAGCCTGGGTGTGCCCTTCCCTTCCAAGGCTGTTGTTCTGGTTTTGGGTTTGGTCTCTCACATGAAACAGATAGTACTGGTTTCCATGTTTATCAGTAGTAGGAGAAGCCTCCCGATCAGATTCAGAGCATATCCTGTTAGCAGGGGGCCCTAGGATCATCCCAGGACACCTTAAAAGCATATCGCTCAAGGCTGGCCTTGTGATCCAGTAGGGTTAGCTGGACTAAGTGGCCGGGCATAGGGAGATCCAGGCTTTCCGGCAGAGGCTGCTGTCCCAGTGACCTGACTCTGATAAGCGGAAAAAAACTTGGATCTATGAGAACCCAATTTGAGGCTTTAGTGTCTGTGGATGAATGCCAAAATAGAAAATTAACACTCACAAACAAATACAAAAAAAGGCAGTATGACTAATGAGGATTATAATGAATTGTGACCATGAGTGCCATTAGAGTACAATTCCATGCATCCTTGTTTTTTGCGTCTGTTCAGATTTAATGAAACCTATCCTGAAACTTTCTCCCTCAAAATGAGTCATGACCTCATCTGATGGGAATGGAAGCAAACCAGCACATTCTGAGATCAACACCTCCAACGGATCCAAATTACATCATGGACATGTATTTTAAAAGAAGTTCTTACATATATGTGGTGTCAGGCTCCAGACAGCGAACAATCATGCTGACGGAGGAGGACAGCAGGTTTGGAATGTCCCCTAACATCACGCATGGGGACCTGGCGCCTGACAAAATGTCGTCCACGAAGCTCAGAAGCGTTTCTGTAGCACAAAAACAGAACAGAGCATGAAAAAGCATTCAACATTGAGCCATGGTTTGGGATCATGGTAAGATTGAATTAACGAAAAGTTAAGATATTTATTGGAGTCAGTCACAGAAAACACCTTTACATTTTTCATATTTACAGTAGATGGTGGTTACCAATGGGAATCACCTGTGTCCGTTCTTTTGGCGCCAACCGCTGCGGGCTCTGATTGGCTCCCTGTCCCTATTTAAACCCAGTCCTGTCAATCCCCTGTTGTCAGTCCGTCTGCGAACCTCAGTGCAAGCCTTTATTCAACCCTGACTCCCGCCTGTCCTGTTTTTGCTCCTGTTTTTCTCCGGCTTTGTCCTCGACCACATTTGCTCTCCCGTCCCAGCTTACGACCCATTTTTGATCTTGACTACGCGTACTCTCCGGTCCTGGTTTGTTCTCTATTTACTGTTTTCCTACGTTTCTTTCTTTTCTTTTTTTCTGTCTTTTTTGTAAATTTTTCCTTCTTTGTTTCTCTTCCTTTTTTTTACTTTTTTTTCTCAGCTTTTCACTACTTTTTCATTTTGGTATTTTTTTCTTTTTTGTTCTTTTACCCCCTTCTTTTAAGTCATTTTGTGCATAATTTTACACATTTTTTGGTCATGTTGGGATTAAAGAAGCAACAACAACCTGAAGAGCCGTTTAGGACCCGAAAGAGCCGGTTCCTTTTAGTGAGCCGAGCCGAAGAAGCCGGTTCTCGACAAACTCCACTAACTTTACTCAACTTCGTTCTACTTCGACTCGACTTCAAAATACCGCATTTAGGACACAACGTCAGGGGAACCCGTGTATTTTTACCTTCATGCACTGTAACTTTGACTTAAGTCGCTTCTTAATTAGTAATTTTGAGCCCTGATTTTTGTGCGCCGGCTAGATTTTCTTGTGCGCTGAGAATGTGCGAGCAGTGCAGCTCAGAGGGAACACTGGTGGCCAGAACATCGCAGGGTGCAGCACTCTGTTTTGGACCCAATGAGAACCGTAATACAGCGAACACAGTGTGCTGCCATGGCATTTATAGACAGGCGTCAACACCATGGGAATACGAAAAAAAAAAAGAATACAGAGAAACAAAAACATTGATTCATCACCGAGCAAACAGGAAAAACGGTTGTGAGAATTGCACAATATTTCACAGTTGCTTTCTTGGCAAGCCGTGCGCTTCGATACTTCCATAAACAGTGGCTAAATCAGATTGTTCAAAATTCCGGGATATGGTTCTCCCCTGGAAAAAAAAATGGAGAGTAATTTCGACACAAGAAATCCCAGTGTTTGGTCTATGCTCAGCGTGGATCCCGACAAAAAAATCCTAGGTTTGTAATTGAGCCTATAAAACCCAAATAAAAAATCACCTGTTGGCTTCCGATCAGTGCTTGAACCCAGTCCCCTTTTGTCAGTCCATCTACGAACCTCAGTAAACACTAGGCAAGCCTCTTTCGACCCTGACTCCCACCTGTCCCGTTTTTGCTCCCGTCTGTCCCTGGCTTCGGCTTGTTTTTTGATCCTGACCACCTCTGCACTCCCGTCCCCGATTTTTTTATTTTTACACGTTCGTGTTAGCGTAATCTTTCGTACGGAAGATTAAGATAACGCAAAAGTACGATTAGCCTGGGTTAGCTTCATGTTTCCGTTAAACATTCATGGTAAACATTCAGGGTGTTGGAACGGATTAAAACGATTTACATTATTTTTAATGGGAAAAATGATTTCGGTGATTGAACAAATCGGTTCGACAAACAGGGTTCTGGAACGGATTATGGTCGAGAACCGAGGTTCAACTGTACATGGAACGGTAAAAATGATGTTGGCAAGCTGTTTGGATTGATTTCCATTTTGTTTCTGTCACATTTTATGTTCGTTTTGCCGGAGATCAAAGAGATCAAAGCCAGGAGAGAAAACTTACCACGTGTTGTGAGTCATCATTTGATTCATATTTAGTTTCTTTTGTCTTTTATTAGCATATTTGGTATTGGAGTAATCCAAAAGTAATTGAAAGTAATCCAGTTAAAGTAACCCTACCCAACCCTGTTCACTAATTAGTCATTGTTGCCATTCATAATAATTGAAATTACATACACGAGAAAAAAAAAACACTCCGATAAAACTATTAAATGCAGTCCTCGCATAGATTACTGATGTGACTCATCTGTGCCCGCTCCTTAGGCACCAACTGCTGCGGGTTCTAATTGACTCCCGATCAGTACTTGAACCCAGTCCTGTTTGTCCCCTTTTGTCAGTCCATCTGCGAACCTCAGTTAACACTAGGCAAGCCTTTTTTGACCCTGACTCCCACCTGTCCCGTTTTTGCTCCCGTCTGTCCCCCGGCTTCGACCCGTTTTTGATCCTGACCACGTCTGCTCTCCTGTTCTAGCTTTCGACCCCTATTTGTCCCCGACTACCTCATCTCTCCTATTCTGGCTTACGACTTGCTTCCGACCCCTACCGCGTTTTTGCTCTCCTGTCCCGGCTACTGACCCGTTTTTCCGTCCCCGGCACCATCATCGCTCGCCACGGAAGATCCATTTCCCCATTCGGAGCACAATCCGAGTATCAGAGCGACTTGCTTCCCACATCCAGCAATCACCGGATCGCAACCCTTTTTCTTCCTTCCAATAAAACTTGTGAGAAACTCGACGCAAGTGGGTCCTGTCTCCGTTCTGGTCTTGAAAATGTGAGAAATATGAGCCTACACTTAGCTTTTTCAGCCCAAGCCAAGCAGCATTTCCAAAGACCACAATGAGGCAGATGTTTCCCCAAAAGTTTTAAATCACTCAAATCTCCACAAGATGAGCCTTTAAAGTCTAATACCTCCTAGGTTCCGATTGGAAACAACAGGGGATCAATGTGATTGTAAAAGTAAGATTTAAGACCAATTTTTCGAATTTATTGCATAAAGTCTTTTCTCCAGCCAGTCTCATTCCGAACAGTTTCATGGATTTACAGCAATTAGAGGTGATGATTGAAGTTGAAATATATTGAATAGCGTAGAATTGAGCCCTTCGATAATTCTATTTTATGACTGAGAATATTATAACAGCAGCAATTTAGAAGAAAGACGAGTGGTCCCCCAAACACTGTCAGGAACAGAACGGAAACAGGACCCACTCGCGTAACGTTTCTCACAGTTTTATTGGGAAGAAGGGAAAAGAGTGCAGGGGAGCAGGTCGCTCTGAACGCGGAAGCGGGACTTTAGTGGCGAGCGATGGCGGCGTCGGTAACGGAAAAGACGGGTCAGTAGCCGGGACAGGAGAGCAAAAACATGGTTGGGGTCCGTCCATCCATCTATCTATCTATCTATCTATCTATCTATCTATCTATCTATCTATCTATCTATCTATCTATCTATCTATCTATCTATCTATCTATCTATCTATCTATCTATCTATCTATCTATCTATCTACCTACCTACCTACCTACCTAACCACCCACCAAACTACCTACCCACCTACATTCCTACCTACCTACCTACCTACCTACCTACCTACCTACCTACCTACCTACCTACCTACCTACCTACCTAACTAAAGACCCACCCACCTACCTACCTACCTACCTACCTACCTACCTACCTACCTACCTAACCACCCACCGACCCACCTACCTACCACCTACCTAAAGAACCACTGACCCACCTATCTACCTACCTAAAGAACCACCTACCTACCTACCTACCTACCCACCTAACCACCCACCGACCCACCTACTCACATACCCACCTACCTACCTACCTACCTACCTACCTACCTACCTACCTACCTACCTACCTACCTACCTACCTACCTACCTACCTACCTACCTACCTACCTACCGACCTAAAGAATGACCGACCCACCTACCCACCTACCTACCTACCTACCTACCTACCTACCTACCTACCTACCTACCTACCTACCTACCTACCTACCTACCTACCTACCTACCTACCTACATACCTACCTACCTAGGTCTTATCCCACAAGGGGGGTGACCGACAGCAAGCCAAACACATACAATAACAAAGAAAATAAAAAAGGGAAAAAAAGCAAAAAACACACACAAACATTTTGTTGACCATGGCCAACCCAAATGCCCAAACACCCAAACAAGTTAGGCACCTCGGCACCCAAGTCGGTCATGATTCCGTCCCTCCAGATGAAACGGGACACAAGAAAGCGGCCATGTCACTCGGGTCAGGGTGACACAACACACTCTTTTGTTCAACAGCAGGGCCCGACAGCTTTCACTGGTTTACCCCTGCCGCATCATAGGGGTGCCCTGCCCATCCCTTAAAACACGTTCAAACATCCCACTATCCAATTAAAAATAGATGTACAATTTTATCAAATCACGTCTGACGAATGAATTACAGTTGCTAGAGGAGAGTTTTGCACGCAAATATTTCAAAGGCATCGATGAAAGAATGCAACTCTTGAAATAAGGAAATGCTGTCTTGCTAAGAAAGGATAAAAGTCGCATTTGTGTTTGATGTTTTTTTTCTCACATTTGATTTATATCTGGCTTAGAAACCAGGTGTGTTTTCTTTTCTCTTCTCTCAGCTTTTCATGACCACTGTTCCTCTGTCTCACATTTGTGAAACAGGCAGTCCACACTGACAGCGTTTCAAAGTGTGTCTGAAGTGTTTAGCTTGTCCATTAGTTGCACGCAGGGTTGGGTAGGGTTACTTTAACTGGATTACTTTCAATTACTTTTGGATTACTCCAGTACCAAATATGCTAATAAAAGACAAAAGAAACTAAATATGAATAAAATGACTCAATTTTGTGCAGGCTTGGGGAGTAACGGAATACATAGAACCAGTGTTCCCTCTAAGCTGCGCGCGTGCGCAATTAGGCACTAGAAAACCTAACCAGCGCACAAAAATGAGGGCTCAAAATTCCTAATTAAGAAGCGACTTAAGTCAAAGTTACAGTGCATGAAGGTAAAATTACACGGGTTCCCCTGATGTTGTGTCCTAAATGCGGTATTTTGAAGTCGAGGCGAAAGTAAAACGAAGTTGAGTAAAGTTAGTAGAGTTTGTCGAGAACCGGCTTCTTCGGCTCGGCTCACTAAAAGGAACCGGCTCTTTCGGGTCCTAAACGGCTCTTCAGGTTGTTTTTGCTTCTTTAATCCCAACATGACCAAATATTATGTAAAATGATGCACAAAATGACTTAAAAGAAGGGGGGGGAAAAATCCCAAAATGAAAAAGTAGTGAAAAGCTGAGAAAAAAAGAAGGAAAAATTTAGAAAAAAGCCAGAAAAAAAGAAAGGAAATAAATGTAGGAAAAAAGTAAACAGAGAACAAAAAGAAAAAAGTAACAGCTCAGAAAGAATAAACACAATGAGATTTTTCTAAAGGAATTTAAAAAAAAGTAGAAAAAAACATGGAAAAAAGAAGAAAAAGTTTGTGTTGCATTCAAATAATTTCCAATGATATCAAGTGAATCTTGTTGCCAACATTGTACTAACACTAAAAACTGTGATTAAGTACATTTCTGTATCTTACAACCGACTAAATAAGCCCCCAAAAATGTTATTATTATGCGACAAAATATATCAGGGAATAAAAAGAAATGGATATCTTGTGAAAGAATTGTAAGAAAAAAAGAGGTTTGTAGGCCGTACAACCTTTGCAATAGTACATGAGTCAATTCATTCGAAAGAGAAAAATCATTTTGCATTGCCGGAAACTCAGCAAAATGTAACTTGATGTCAAGTTTTGGACATGTTTCATAATTAATTATCTTGCCACACTTGGGATTATGGTTGCTCACTGTTGTTTCAAGCGTTCCTCACCGACTTTGTGTGAACGCTCAGATCCGTAAGAAAAATTACAGGGAACATTGCATGGAACGGCAAAAATGATGTTGGCAAGCGGTTTGGATTTATTTTCATTTTGTTTCTGTCGCATTTTATGTTCGTTTTGCCGGAGAGCAAAGAGATCAAAGCCAGGAGAGGAAGCTTACCACGTGTTGTGAGTCATCATTTTATTCATATTTAGTTTCTTTTGTCTTTTATTAGCACATTTGGTATTGAAGTAATCCAAAAGTAATTGAAAGTAATCCAGTTCAAGTAACCCTACCCAACCCTGGTTGCACGCAAGTCAAATCATTCAGATGAAGCAGCTCTGGCCAGGTTTTGCATAACAAGTGAAACGCGACCCCCCGAAAACGATCTCATAATCCAAAACACGCCGCTTTCCAACACTGAAGCTGTGAACGAAATCGGCGTTGGGATTAGCCAACTGTTTCACAATGCAAACTTTTGTAACGGGTCTTTGAGAGATCATGTTTTCATAGACTGCATGTGTTAGACTCATGGCCAGTGAGCAAAATGTGGCCCGCCATCTCATTTTTTGTTGCCCAAGAGACAATCCTGAGAGAAGCTCAAGGGAAAAACGAGCGTCAAACTATGGGTTGAAGGGTGGGGGGTTCAAATATTTAAAAAAAAAAGCAGGATGAGCAACCTGAGGACCAAATAAGGCCCTTGCCTACAGGACAGGAGCTTTGACTCGGTATCAAGAGACACTTCAGCATCATTGGCCGAGTTCTGGTTTCTTACAGCAACTCATTACAGGTGACAAAACCAGATGACCTGTTTTGATTTCCCAGTAGCTGAGTGGTGCCCAACAGGGCCAGTTTTACTTTCGTATTGGTTCTACAATTCTTGCATCAAAAGGATGCTAACACGAGTCTGTCGTGACTACTGATGTGACTCAGCTGTGCCCGCTCATTTGGCGCCAACTGCCGCGGGTTCTGATTGGCTCCCTGTCAGTGTTTGAACCCAGTCCTGTCTGTCACCTGTTGTCAGTCTGTCTGCAAACCTCAGTGAATACTAGGCAAGCTTTTTTCGACCCTGATTCCTACCTGTCCCGTCTGTCTGCGGCTATGACCTGTTTTGATTCTGAGCACGTCTGCTCTCCCGTCCCGACTTATGACACGTTTTGTGGGGTGGCAGTAGCTCAGGAGGTAGAGCGATCGTTTTAGGATTAAGGGATCCCAGTTCGAATCCCGGCTTGTCCGTGTTACATGTCGAAGTGTCCTCGGGTAAGACACTGAACCCCTAATACCCCCAATAAGCAGGTTAGCGTCTTACATGGCTACAATACAAGGCCGCTATTGGGAAATGTGAAGCACACTGTAAAGCGCTTTGGGAAGTCATTGACTTGAAAAGCGCTATATAAATGCAGATCATTTCATTTCATTTCGTTTTTGATCCCGACCACGTCTGCTCTCCCGTCGCGACTTACGACCCGTTTTTGATCCCGACCACGTCTGCTCTCCCGTCCCGAAACTAAATATGAATAAAATGACTAAATTTTGTGCAGGCTTGGGGAGTAACAGAATACATGGAACGTGTTGGAACGGATTAAAACGATTTACATTATTTTTAATGGGAAAAATGATTTCGGTGATTGAACAAATCGGTGCGACGAACATGGTTCTGGAACGGATTATGGTCGAGAACCGAGGTTCCACTGTACATGAAACGGCAAAAATGATGTTGGCAAGCTGTTTGGATTTATTTTCATTTTGTTCCTGTCGCATTTGATGTTCGTTTTGCCGGAGATCAAAGAGATCAAAGCAGGAGAGAAAGCTTACCACGTGTTGTGAGTCATCATTGTATTCATATTTAGTTTCTTTTGTCTTTTATTAGCATATTTGGTATTGGAGTCATCAAAAGTCATTGTAAGTAATCCAGTTAAGGTAACCCTACCCAACCCTGGTCGTATTTTGTGTTAGTTTTGCCGGAGATCAAAGAGATCAAAGCCAGGAGAGAAAGCTTACCACGTGTTGTGAGTCATAAATGTATTCATATTTAGTTTCTTTTATCTTTTATTAGCATATTTGGTATTGGAGTCATCCAAAAGTCATTGAAAGTAATCCAATTAAAGTAACCCTACCCATCCCTGGTCGTATTTTGTGTTAGTTTTGCCGGAGATCAAAGAGATCAAAGCCAGGAGAGAAAGCTTACCACGTGTTGTGAGTCATAAATGTATTCATATTTAGTTTCTTTTATCTTTTATTAGCATATTTGGTATTGGAGTCATCCAAAAGTCATTGTAAGTAATCCAGTTAAGGTAACCCTACCCAACCCTGGTCGCATTTGATGTTCGTTTTGCCGGAGATCAAAGAGATCAAAGCCAGGAGAGAAAGCTTACCACGTGTTGTGAGTCATAATTTTATTCATATTTAGTTTTTTTTGTCTTTTATTAGCATATTTGGTATTGGAGTCATCCAAACGTCATTGAAAGTAATCCAGTTAAAGTAACCCTGATCGTGAGCCATAGGTTCCTGATTCACTGGTCTATCAGAAGTATCAAATAATCATTGAGTAAAATAGTCCAACAGGAAAAGAGCATTGAATCCCAACGTCACTTCAATTGCTGCCAGACAGCCTGTAATGCCTATTTTGAAAGACAGAACAGAGAAAAAGAACCTACTTTGCATTCCATCCCACCAATGTGAAGTAACTGTCTGGGTATGCATGCAGATTGATCGATTCTGGTTCCACTCATCCTCATGCAAAACCGGGTTAGTCAAAAGTGGACGTGATCACCATTTTTCTTACGGGACAGAACGCAGACTTCCTACTTGGGAGACGTCCACCAGGTTAGTATGCATACGTGAGCTTGTAAGCATGCACTTATGCTATGATCTCACAAACTGTTGCGGGAAGGAATACAATTACAAAATTCTGTGCAGGCTTGGGGAGTAACGGATTACATGGAACGGCAAAAATGATGTTGGCAAGCTGTTTGGATTGATTTTCATTTCGTTTCTGTGGCATTTTATGTGCGTTTTGCCGGAGATCAAAGAGATCAAAGCCAGGAGGGAAAGCTTACCACGTGTTGTGAGTCATCATTGTATTCATATTTAGTTTCTTTTGTCTTTTATTAGCATATTTGGTATTGGAGTCATCCAAAAGTAATTAAAAGTAGTCCAGTTAAAGTAACCCTACCCAACCCTGGTCGCATTTTATGTTCGTTTTGCCGGAGATCAAAGAGATCAAAGCCAGGAGAGAAAGCTTACCACATGTTGTGAGTCATCATTTTATTCATATTCAGTTTCTTTTGTCTTTTATTAGCATATTTGGTATTGGAGTCATCCAAAAGTAATTGAAAGTAGTCCAGTTAAAGTAACCCTACCCAACCCTGGTCGCATTTTATGTTAGTTTTGCCGGAGATCAAAGCCAGGAGAGAAAGCTTACCATGTGTTGTGAGTCATCATTTTATTCATATTTAGTTTCTTTTGTCTTTTATTAGCATATTTGGTATTGGAGTAATCCAAAAGTAATTGAAAGTAATCAAGTTAAAGTAACCGTACCCAACCCTGTTCACTAATTAGTCATTGTTGCCATTCATAATAATTGAAATTACATACACGAGAAAAAAAAACACCCAATAAAACTCTTAAATGCAGTCCTCGTATAGTGTCACGATTAATGATGTGACTCATCTGTGCCCGGTCCTTTGGCACCAACTGCCGCGGGTTTTAATCGGGTTCCTATCAGTACTTGAACCCAGTCCTGTCTGTCTCCTTTTATCAGTCCATCTGCGAACCCCAGTAAACACTAAGCAAGCCTTTTTCGACCCTGACTCCCACCTGTCCCGTTTTTTGCTCCCGTCTGTCCCCGGCTTCGGCCCGTTTTTTGATCCTGACCACGTCTGCACTACCGTCCCGGCTTTCGACCTCTTTTCGTCCCCGACTACTTCATCTCTCCTATTCTGGCTTACGACTCGCTTCCGACCCCTACCGCGTTTTCGCTCTCCTGTCCCGGCTACTGACCCGTTTTTCCGTCCCCGACACCATCATCGCTCGCCGCGGAAGATCCACTTCCGTGTTCGGAGTACAATCCGACTATCAGAGCGACTTGCTTCCCACATCCAGCAATCACCGGATCGTGGGCGCAACCCTTTTTCTTCCTTCCAATAAAACTTGTGAGAAACGCAACGCAAGTGGGTCCTGTCTCCGTTCTGGTCTTGACAATGTGAGAACCCCAACCCTACCCAACACTGCTCTCAAACTATTGAGGGAGGCATTCCTGCACAAAGCGCATAGCTGGAAGTAAAACCAACAGATTCTCATTTATAGTGTAAAACCACATACATGACAGATAAATACAGAAGTAGACATTCTGGATGGTGAGGAGATGTTGCTACACTGACATCTGTTTCCGATAAGGCCTCAGTCTCATCCTTCATTTTGGTACCCTCCGTCTCCACATGGACCATATAAATACACATATCACACTATCTATATAATGCATTGTATTTAATATATTGTTCTCTAGTTCTGCCATACTCAAGATATTGTGCAGAAGTCTGGGGCAATCATTACAAAAGTTCACTACAGCCCCTTTTTATCCTCCAAAAACATGCAACAAGAAACATACACAGGGTAGGATATCAAGATCATACTCATACTTTATTCCTGCAGTCCAAATTATTAAAATTGGATGATTTAGTAACATTTTTCACTGCACAACTGCTATTTAAGGTCAACAAAAACATAGTGCCAGAAAACATCCATAAATTGTTCATTCGGAAAGAGGGAAATTATCATTTAAGGGGCTGTAGTAAATTCATAATCCCAAAGGTGAGAACCACCAGGAAAAGTATGTGTGTGTCTGTGTGTGGAGTCAAACTTTGGAACAATTTACAAGACGAGATCAAACAATGTCCAACTATTCACTTGTTCAAATTCAAATACAAAAAAAACTTTATGTTGATTGTTGCTATTGTCATATCATAACTGTTATAATTAATATTATTACTATCTTTGTTATTATCATTGGTGTATTTCATAGGGAAGATGAAGGAAGGGGTAAGGAATACGAACTTTTGGCCTAGTGACGTCATCCACTCCGCTGTTGCTAAACTACAACACAGCACCCCGATCTATCTATCTATCTATCTATCTATCTATCTGTCTGTCTGTCTGTCTGTCTATCAATCTATGGTTTCCGTGGTATCTATCAATGGTATTTATCTATGTATCTGTCTATCTATCTATGGTTCGACGTTATCTATCTATCTATCTATGGTATCTATCCATGGTATTTATCAATGGTATCTATCTATCTATCTATCTATCTATCTATCTATCTATCTATCTATCTATCTATCTATCTATCTATCTATCTATCTATCTATCTATCTATCTATCTATCTATCTATCTATCTATCTATCTATCTATCTATCCATCCATCCTTCCATCCATCCATCCATCCATCCATCCATCCATCCATCCATCCATCCATCCATCCATCCATCCATCCATCCATCCATCCATCCATCCATCCATCCATCTATCTATCTATCTATCTATCTATCTATCTATCTATCTATCTATCTATCTATCTATCTATCTATCTATCTATCTATCTATCTATCTATCTATCTATCTATCTATCTTTAACCATTGCACATTTCTCTGTGACGTTCCAAAGACGAGTGATATCATCCCGATTTTGGTACATGCGCATCTGAATCCTCGTTTGACAAAGACATAATAATTGTATTTTAATGTTCGAAATATAGTTTTCATTCATTCATTCATTCATTCATTCATCTGGCATTTGGCATAAACAGATGGTAACGCCGTGTTCTTATTCCTCGTCTCGAGACATAAGTAAAACTGCGCATCTGAATCCTCGTTTGTAAAGACGTAAAAATGATGGCCGTTTCAGGAAGCATATTCATTTCAACTGCAAAAGTCATAAAGCTTATTCCAATTTAAAGCAAAAGATCCGAAGACACGAGGCAGCTGAAATTATATGATCTCCGTGATGGATTTTCCTTGTCACTTGACGAGAACATTCACATTAAAGTCCCATTAAAGTTGGTTGATGGATATTCAAATACATGTATTAATCATGTGTCTGGTTTTATGACCCTATCAAACTAAATACTAGATGTCTTAAATTTTGGCTAAGTTAGTGGATTCAGTTTGGTTGTACTGTACTGGGTTACAGCGTCCCTAGTTCATAATATTTGGTTAGGATGTAGAAGACGATGTTTTATCCGCACCTGGTTACGGCATTTTGTCCAACGTCCGACATCAAAAACTGTCATGAACCGGAACAGGAGGAGAACCCAAATGCGTGACGTTTCTCATACAAGCTTTTATTTAACGGGAAATGGGGCAATCATGCACGGTAACCCAAACGCCAGTGATTTGGCGATCGTTGGGCGGAAGACGTAAGGCAGTCTGGCGTGGAATGACAGGAAGCCAGAGGCTGGGGAGATCCATACCAATTGCACGAGCAGATATCGGACGGATGGGGTCGATACCAGACAGGACGGGACGGACAGGATTGATATCAAAACTGGATATCGAAATTAAACAGGACAAACTAGACGGGAACGAAACTGAAGATTGATATTGAACAGGACAAAGTAGACGGGAACAATATCGGACAGGAAACTAGCAGTAAACCGGACAGTCAAAACCCACGTCTTGTGGGTGCAGAGGTTCGTTAACGGACTGGCAAAGGGTGAGTGAGAGCACTGAGTTTAAATAGAAGGGAAGCCAATCTGTCAACGAGCCGCAGCTGGTGTCACACGGGCGGGGCCAATTGGGCGCCATGGCAACCATGACAAAAACAAATATTTCCGCATGCCTCAAAAAACTGCAGTGTTAGTGTTAGATACCTGCTATTGGCCAACATCATGTAAGATGCAGGTATGCTATTGTTTGGCATCAGAGGCATTGTGAAGAAGTCCTCCTTGTGTCACGGTCGCCATGACGACCAGTATGCCACGCCCCCGAACTCAAGCTGAAGCAGATCAGCTGATTGCTGTTCTGCAATTTAAGGCTGGATTTTGGGTTTGGCGGGTGCTGGTTCATTACTCATTATTCACAATCCCGGTCTGTTATGCCTTGTCATGTTTTAGTCTGTTATGCCATGTCCTGTTGAGTTCGTGCCGGAGGAACTCTGTATTGTTCTGTTTTGCTCCGGAGTATTGGGCGACTTTTATTTTATTAAACAAAACTTATGGATCGTCAACGCATTTGAGTTCTCCCTTCATGCCTCCCGCCTCCGTTCTGGTCCGCTCCCCTTCCACGTCACCACGTCATTCTCGTGACAGAATGAACCAGCCAACAAAGAGAACTCAGCGAACGATCCCAGCGCGACTTGGGGAGAGCTGGAGAGCGCAGTTCGGCAGGCGCCTACTGAGTTGGCCTTCCCTGCTCGTTCGAACCACGGCCCCGCCCGTCGTGGCCCTTGCTGTGCCTCGAATCGACTCCCGGGAGGAATTGACGCCTGCCTGTTCGACTCTCATGCCTGCCTGCCCGACTCCCGTGCCGATTGCCTGCTATTCCGTCTCCCCTGCGTGCCAGCCCGACTCCGACTCCCAAGCCTGCCTGTTCGACTCCCAAGCCTGCCTGTTCGACTCCCATGCCTGCCTGTTCGACTCCCATGCCTGCCTGTTCGACTCCCATGCCTGCCTGTTCGACTCCCATGCCTGCCTGTTCGACTCCCATGCCTGCCTGTTCGACTCCCATGCCTGCCTGTTCGACTCCCATGCCTGCCTGTTCGACTCCCATGCCTGCCTGTTCGACTCCCATGCCTGCCTTGAGTCTCCCTGTACTGATTTTGTTCAGTCTTTCCTGTCCTGTCTTGTCTGTTCTGAATCTGTTCCCCCTGAGTCTGACTCTTCTGAATCTGATCCCCCCTGAGTCTGACTCTTCTGAATCTGATCCCCCCTGAGTCTGACTCTTCTGAATCTGATCCCCCCTGAGTCTGACTCTTCTGAATCTGATCCCCCCTGAGTCTGACTCTTCTGAATCTGATAACCCCCTGAGTGCGACTCTTCTGAATCTGATAACCCCCTGAGTGCGACTCTTCTGCATCGGCCTGACCTGAGTGCGACTCTTCTGCATCGGCCTGACCTGAGTGCGACTCTTCTGCATCGGCCTGACCTGAGTGCGACTCTTCTGCATCGGCCTGACCTGAGTGCGACTCTTCTGCATCGGCCTGACCTGAGTGCGACTCTTCTGCATCGGCCTGACCTGAGTGCGACTCTTCTGCATCGGCCTGTCCTGAGTGCGACTCTTCTGCATCGGCCTGTCCTGAGTGCGACTCTTCTGCATTGGCCTGTCCTGAGTGCGACTCTTCTGCATCGGCCTGTCCTGTTTATCTGTCCTGTTTTTGCCTGTCCTGTTTATCTGTCCTGTTCTTGCCTGTCCTGTTTATCTGTCCTGTTCTCGTCGGTTCTGTCTGTCATTCCCTGTCCAGTTGGCCACCAGACCCCCCCTGCCGAGCGCCGATTCCGATCCGCCCGACGCAGATGGCGCCTGCCTCTCCCCGTTCCTGCGTGTTCGGAGGAGGGAGCAGGGTTGCCCCAATCGCGATCGTCAACATTCCGGGGCGCGAGGTAGTAATTTTTTCTTTTTTGGGACCTCGGGAGCTGTCCCTTAAGAGGGGGGCTCTGTCACGGTCGCCATGACGACCAGTATGCCACGCCCCCGAACTCAAGCTGAAGCAGATCAGCTGATTGCTGTTCTGCAATTTAAGGCTGGATTTTGGGTTTGGCGGGTGCTGGTTCATTACTCATTATTCACAATCCCGGTCTGTTATGCCTTGTCATGTTTTAGTCTGTTATGCCATGTCCTGTTGAGTTCGTGCCGGAGGAACTCTGTATTGTTCTGTTTTGCTCCGGAGTATTGGGCGACTTTTATTTTATTAAACAAAACTTATGGATCGTCAACGCATTTGAGTTCTCCCTTCATGCCTCCCGCCTCCGTTCTGGTCCGCTCCCCTTCCACACCACGCCCGCCCCGTGACACCTTGTTTTATAACCTTATCTTCTCTGTTCCTTTATCTTCTTGGCTTTTTTACCTCACTGTGAATGTGTGACACTGGAGTGTCATGCCCAATTTCGTTCTCACAATATGTTAACCCATTTTGTAACAATGACAATAAAGTTCTATTCTATTCTATTCTATTCTATTAATGTAATATCGAGAAGCTCTACTGTATTGGAAATTGTTTCATGGTGGATCCTTGTTTTACCCAAGTACCGTAAATTCCAGACTGTAGAGCGCACCTGATTATAAGCCGCACCCACCACATTTCGGGAGGAAATCCGACTTTGTACATACACAAGCCGCACCTGTATATTAGCCGCATGCGCCCACATTGAATAAACGCAAAACAAACTCGAATTTAACCCATACCCGATACAGTCCAAAAAACACAGCCGGCAAAATGAATGGAAAATGATACCGGTACTTAAAATTTAATGCAGACCTGCAGAGTCCGGGTGCCCGTTGAAAGTAATCCAAGGAAAAAAGTGTATATTTCCAAAGGTAAGGGTGAGAAAAATATATATCCACTATTGTGGGCTGCGTCCACAAACACGTCTCACCTTTATTCCACTTCCCGTCAGCCCGCGTTTGCCCCGCCCCTTCTTTCTCATTTGCTCGTTCAAAACATATCAGAATAAGTTTCTAAAATAAATACATTACAAAAATATACAGCAAATACATATTATAGATGGTTACACATATTTACAAAGAAAGACGGTACACCGAGAGAGTTTTCAAAGCTTTAGGAATAATATCCCAAACCGTGCCTGTGAAGGGTAGCAAAACGCTACTAGCAACACGCTCACAACACAGTTAACAGCTCTGTTAAAGAAACATACCGTACTTGTAGTAAGCACGGTAAAACGTCCTCATCTTCCTCCTTACAACTGACGTCATCAAAGTCGTCTTCCTCCAACATGGGAAAGAGACTTTTTCATATGGACGTTGTCCCACGCTCCCTTATTCAAAAACACGCTAGTATCACGCTCTCAAAGTAAAGATTACGTGCGGTAGCTCTGTTTCCTTCTTTATCGGATTGCTCGTTTGCTTTTAGCTTGAAAGCTACGTCATGTGCCTTTCTTTTTGCAATTTGCATGATGAGGATGTGTCTACGCTAAATTAATTTGTGCACAAGCTAAGAAGTTGCAGTCTTCCTCGGCGCATATATTCCACCGGTCTAAATCTTACCTTTCGTACACGAGCGCCGCTGGCGGCCGTTGTAGAAAAATTACATAAATTGGCCGCATCACTGAATAAGCCGCAGGGTTGAAAGTTTGGGAAAAAAGTAGCGGCTTATAGTCCAGAATTTACGGTAGGTACGATCGGTGAAGACAATTGAATGCAAGCGGGTGAGAACAGGTTATTTCTGACTGCGCTAAGCAACAGCGAGGTTATTAAGAGGGCAAACTGAACAAAACAAGCCAAGATTGAGAACTTTTGAGAAACAAATCAATGGGACAGCAGGAATGAGAGATTAGGGGAAGCTTGAGGGGAGCACAGAAGACTTGCGTGGAAATGTCCATCGGTTCATGAGAGCCTGATTTTCCCAGATGAAAGACAGACAGACAGCTGGAATCAAAACCACACAGTTCGCTCGGCTTTGGGGCTTTTTCGATCTTGCGCCTGTCTTTGATTTCTTTTTTTCCTGTCGATCAGTGTGCTTCCCGGTGGTCGGTCCTACCCCGCCCGGTGCCTGCTTGCTTCCTTCTGTCTAAAGGTCAGCAAACAGCAAACCAAACACCCAGGTGTTTACCAAGGCGTGGCCACCAAAAGTGATTACCGTAAATTCCGGACTATAGAGCGCACCTGATATTTTTAGGTGATTTGCCAATTTCGTACTTATACAAACCGCACCCATGTATAAGCCGCGTGCGCCCGCATTAAAACTCGTCATACAATCAAAAGTTTAACCCAGACCAGGCTGTAGGTTCCACATAACTTCATAGATAGTACACAATTCTAGAACCACAGTCAGCATCATGAATGGAAAATAATACCCGTAATTAACGTATGATGCAGACTTGTAAAATCCGGGTCCCGTTGAAAGTAATCCGAGGAAACAAAATGTATATTTCCAAAGTTAAGGGTGGGAAAAATATATATCCAATATTGTCCGCTGCGACAACAGACAGATCTACCGGTAACTCAGCTTTACCCCACTTCCCATCAGCCCGCGTTTGCTCCGCCCCTTCTTTTTGAATCGTCCGTAGAACACATAACAGAATAAATCTCTAACATAAATACATTACAAAAATATACAGTTGCAAATACATATTATACATGGTTACACATATTTACGAAGAAAGACGGTACACCGAGAGAGCTTTCAAAGCTTTTACAGTAAATTCCGGACAATAAGCTGCTACTTTTTCCCCAAACTTTCAACCCTGCGGCATATTCAGTGATGCGGCCAATTTTTATAATTATTCTAACGGCCGCCAGCGGCGCTCGAGTACCAAAGGTAAGATTTAGATCAGTGGAATATATGCCCCGAGGAAGACTGCAACTTCTTGGCTTGTGCATAAATTAAATTAGCGTAAACATACCCTCATCATGCAAAATGTAAAAAGAACGGCACATGACGAGGCCTTCAAGCTCAAAGCAATCGAGCAGTCCGGTAAAGAAGGCAACAGCGCAACAGAGCGAGTGAGGCTGCGGGAGCGTGGGACGACGTCTATATGACAAAGTTTCTTTCCGACACTGAGGAAGACGACTTTGATGGCTTCAGTTCTAAGGAGGAAGATGAGGACGGTTTACCGTGATTTTTACAAGTACGGTATGTTTTTTTAACAGACCCGTTTACTGTGTCGCGAGCGTGTTGCTAGCGTGTTGCTACCATTAACTCCCCTGTCACAGGCACCGATTAAGATGAAAGTTATATTATTATTATTATTATAAAGGCTTTGAAAACTCTCTCGGTGTACCGTCTTTCTTTGTAAATATGTGTAACCCATGTATTAGATGTATTGGCAACTGTATATTTTTGTAATGTATTAAGCACCTGCGACTGCTCAATTGGCGACAACAACCCGGATAGCTAATTGGCTGATGAACTCCTTTTAAACCCCCGACTTCCAAGAGATCCCTGTCAGATCGTTATGCGAACCGTTGCTCCCAGCTCGGCAAGCTCTTACGTCAGACTCTGTTCCTGCCCTGTTTTTCTCTGCTCTATCCTCGTTGCCAACCTGTTTCCGGACTTGACTCTGCCCCGTTCTCCCTTCCCGTTATAAGATCTGTTTTGCCCCGCTACCTGCCTGCCTCCTGTTGCCGACCTCGTTTCCGAACTTGACACCGCCCTTGCTCTCCAGTCCCGGCTAACGACTCGTAATTCCCACCTGTCTTCGACCCTCCTGCTCCCCTTGTCCGTCAACCATCGGATCGTGGAAGCAAGCCCTGCTCTCCCTCTTTATTAATAAGAACTGAGAAAACGAGCGCTATTGGGTCCTGTGTCTGTTTCTGGTCTGTGACAGAAAATACTTTGTTATCTGTGATCTGTGAAGTATGTAGGGTCGGTTATGGATGTAGGCTGCATGATAAAGCATAATACTGAAAAACAAAACAAAATAATTAGAGTTGACATTCTTTGACTGATCCGGCCCGCCTGAAAACAGAGTTAGGATCTGGCCCCAGAGCCAAACTGAGTTTGACATCCCCTGGTCCAGCCCAATAGTTTTTAGACAGACATGAGCTAAGAAGTTAAAAAAACCCACTTCTGAATCTGTGCAGTTGAAATATACTGAAGACAAGGCGGACTGACTCATAAAATATGTAGCAACACAATGTTTTGGTTAGGGTCAGGCTACTGTGCTTGCTTAATATTGTTATTAATGACTACCATCTTGTGGATTTCTTCAATACTACAGCAGTTTTCCAGATTAACAGGGTTGGGTAGGGTTACTTTAACTGGATTACTTTCAATGACTTTTGGATGACTCCAATACCAAATATGCGAATAGAAGACAAACGAAACTAAATATGGATAAAATCACTAAATTTTGTGCAGGATTGGGGAGTAACGGAATACATGGAACGGCAAAAATGATGTTGGCAAACTGGGTTTATTTTCATTTTGTTTCTGTCGCATTTTATGTCAGTTTTGCCAGAGATCAAAGCCAGGAGAGAAAGCTTACCTCGTGTTGTGTGTCATCATTTTATTCATATTTAGTTTCTTTTGTCTTTTATTAGCATATTTGGTATTGGAGTCATCCGAAAGTAATAGAAAGTAATCCAGTTAAAGTAACCCTACCGAACTCTGGTCGCATTTGATGTTAGTTTTGCCGGAGATCAAAGAGAGGAGAGAAAGCTTACCACGTGTTGTGAGTCATCATTTTATTCATATTTAGTTTATTTTGTCTTTTATTAGCATATTTGGTATTGGAGTAATCCAAAAGTAATTGAAAGTAATCCAGTTAAAGTAACCCTACCCAACCCCGATAGAGTGTTTGTCTTTATTATTATCTAAGCATTTCTGGTAAAAAAAATCACCATTTTTATGTATATAGTGTGTTTATATTTTCATTCAAGCATTTATGCAATTGACAAATCTTTTGTTAGTATTAATTATGTGTTTTGGCATTTTTTAAAATAATTTTATTCATATTAAGTTTCGTTTGTCTTCTATTCGCATATTTGGTATTGGAGTAATCCAAAAGTAATTGAAAGTAATCCAGTTAAAGTAACCCTACCCAACCCTGCAGATTAACCAACTAAAAATTCATTATTCTGTGTAGAAATGTAACACACATTTACTTCAATTATTCATGCATTCGTTTTCTGAACCGCTTATCTTTACCAGGGTCTTCCTTTCCAGGGGACATCGGGCAGTGGGCATTGACACCCTGGACTGATTTCCATTGAACATATACACAGAAAATCGCTCAAACGTACATATATGCCAGGAGACAGTTTGAAGTCACCAATTATGTCATGTCATGTTTATTAGTATAGCGCTTAATCACAAGAAGTCTCAAAGGGCTGCACAGACCACAGACTATTACAGACTATAGACTACACCACCCCCTGATCTTAAACCTCCATGAGGGCAAGGAAAAATGTAAAAACCTCAGCATGAGGAAAATAAAAGAGCCACAGATGAGATAATCCCCCATCTAGGATGATCAGGCTGCAGTGGATGATGCAATACACATAAATTGTCAACATACAACATTTAGAAGCTAAAGAATACAAGTGTTTCAAGTGTCATGAACCGGAACAGGATCAGGACCCAAATGTGTGACGTTTTTCACACAAGCCTTTTATTTCATGGGAAATGGGGAGTCATGCACATTAGGCAGCAGTCTGGCGTGGAATGATAGGAAGCCAGAGGCCGACGAGATCGATAGCAATTTTCTGAGCAGATATCGGACAGATGGCGTCGATACCGGACAGGACGGGACGGGCAGGATTGATATCAAATCATGTATCTATCTATCTATCTATCTATCTATCTATCTATCTATCTATCTATCTATCTATCTATGTATCTATCTATCTATCTATCTATCTATCTATCTATCTATCTATCTATCTATCTATCTATCTATCTATCTATCTATCTATCTATCTATCTATCTATCTATCTATCTATCTATCTATCTATCTATCTATCTATCTATCTATCTATCTATCTATCTATCTATCTATCTATATGGTATCTATCTCTATGGTATCTATCTCTATGGTATCTATCTCGATGGTATCTATCTCTCTCTCTCTATGGTATCTCTCTCTCTCTCTATCTATCTATCTATGTATCCATCTATGTATCCATCTATGTATCCATCTCTCTCTCTCTCTCTCTCTCTCTCTCTCTCTCTGGTATCTATCTATCTATCTATCTATCTATCTGGTATCTATCTTTTTGTATCTATCTATCTATCTATCTATCTATCTATCTATCTATCTATCTATCTATCTATCTATCTATCTATCTATCTATCTATCTATCTATCTATCTATCTATCTATCTATCTATCTATCTATCTATCCATGGTAACAATCTATCTATGGTATCTATCCGTATGTCTGTCGGTCCATCTATCTATCTATCCATCTATCTATCTCTCTATCCATCTATCCATGGTAGCTATCAATCAATGGTTATCTATCTATGGTTATACATCTGTGTTATCTATCTATCTATCTATCTATCTATCTATCTATCTATCTATCTATCTATCTATCTATCTATCTATCTATCTATCTATCTATCTATCTATCTATCTATCTATCTATCTATCTATCTATCTATCTATCTATCTATCTATCTATCTATCTATCTATCTATCTATCTATCTATCTATCTATCTATCTATCTATCTATCTATCTATCCATCTTAATTCCAAACCTTTTCTAACAGGGTATCAAAAACTAAAACTAAAAGTCTATTTAATGCAAAACAAGAGATAATTACTTATTAAACGCCCCCCCTACAAAAACAGCAAAGGCCTCATTCTTAATATAATTCGAAATGGAAACACTGACACGATGACAAATTATTTTCATTACTCCGGCGAGGATTGATACGACATCAAATCAACAAAAGAACGCAACGATCAAATAGTATTTGCAAAATTCTCATCAATTCTTATCCAAAGTGACAGGTTGTGCACCCGTGCTGGGAAGGTTTCCGCAGGCCATTTTTCTGTTTTGCGTTAAAGCGTGACCGAGTCTCACTTTCACTCGAGTTTAACGGGGAAACAACAACCTCAACCTGGATAAAGAGGCCTTCTCCTGACGTCAGCGGGTGGAAACTGTTTACTGACTCCAAAATCATAGCACGGCAAGCCCTTTTTTGACCCTGACCCACCCCTGTCCCGTTTCTTTTGCTCCTGTTTGTCTCCCGCCAAGACTCGTTTCTGACCCCGACCACGTCTTTCTCTCCCAGTCCCGGCTACCGACCAGTTTTCCGCCCCTGACACCACCATCGCTCGCTACGGACGATCCACTTCCGTGTTCGGATCACAAGCCGAGGACGGGAGCGAACACCGGATCATGGGCGCACCCCTTCCTCGTTCCTTCAATAAAACTTGTGGTAAACGTTACGCGTGTGGGTCCTGTTTCTGTTCTGGTCCTGACAGGTGTGTTGTCTGACCTGTGCTCAAAAAAGTGAAAAATAAATATTTCCTCTCAAAATATTGTACATACTGATGCCATCTTCTGGCTGAAATCATCATTGCAGCCTATTTAAAGATTGTTTTGTGCATGTGCAAGTATGTGAAATTCTTGGAAGCGCTTGAATAAACTCTTTTTCATCTTTTATTGTCAAGACCAGAACGGAAACAGGACCCAATTGAAAGAAAGAAGAAATATGAAAAAAAGAAGGGTTTATCGGAGCGGGTCTAAGATATGCACGTTCTTGCACGAGCATCATGAAGGAGATAATAATAATAATAATAATAATTTCCTTGTATTGTCATTCTGTGTAACAATGTACACAGAACGAAATGTCGATTGCATCTGACCCGATGCAGCCGCAGCCAAGAGAGGGCGCCGCCGACCACTTTTTAAGTCTTAGGAATGACTCGGCCGGGGCGCGAACCCGAACCTCCCAGTCTCAAAGCGGGCGCCTTACCATCTAGGCTACTGAGCTGGTAGTTGAGGCTGCAATGATGACATAAGCCAGGAGATGGCAACAACGAGCAAACAAGATCCAAATTCTGTATGGGTCTTTTAAGTAAGTAAGTAATATATGCAAGCCCTTTTTCGACCCTGACTCACGTCTGTCCCGTTTCTTTGCTCCTGTTCGTCTCCCGCCAAGACTCGTTTCTGACCCCGACCACGTCTTTCTCTCCCAGTCCCGGCTACGACCCGTTTTTCCGTCCCTGACACCCCTATCGCTCGCCACGGAAGATCCACTTCCGTGTTCGGATCACAATCCTAGTACTAGAGCGACTTGCCTTCCGCGTCTAGCGAACACCAGATCGTGGGCGCACCCCTTCCTCGTTCCTTCAATAAAACTTGTGGTAAACGTTACGCGTGTGGGTCCTGTTTCTGTTCTGGTCCTGACAGGTGTGTTGTCTGACCTGTGCTTAAAAAAGTGACAAATAAATATTTCCTCTCAGAATATTGTACATACTGATACCATCTTCTGGCTGAAATCATCATTGCAGCCTATTTAGAGATTCTTTTGTGCAAGTATGTGAAATTCTTGGAAGCGATTGAATAAACTCTTTTTCATCTTTTATTGTCAAGACCAGAACGGAAACAGGACCCAATTGCGTAACGTTTACCAAAAGTTTTATTAAAAGAAAGAGGAAGGGCTGCGCCCACGATCCGGTGTTTTGCTTTTGCACTCGGATTGTGATCCGAACACTAAAGTGAATCTTCCGTAGTGAGCGATGGCGGTGTCAGGGACGGAAAAAACAGGTCGGTAGCCGGGACTGGGAGAGCAAAGCGTGGTCTCTATTCCTATTTGTTGTTGTAACATGAAAATTTTGAAAGTAAGAAGTGGCCAAGAAAAAAAGAAGGGTTTAACGGAGCGGGTCTAAGATATGCACGTACTTGCACGAGCATCATGAAGCAGATGAGGCTGCAATGATGACATAAGCCAGGAAATGGCAACAACGAGTAAACAAGATCCAAATTCTGTATAGGTATTTTAATTAAGAATATAGAAAAGTAGAAACTAGCTTAAGATGTGATTTTAAGGTTCCGTTGGTATTATACAAAATCATGCAAGGACTTGCTCCCTCATTTCAGATTTAATTTCCCCCTGTGTTCCGGTCTGGAGCCTTCTGTCATATTCTGCACGGTTGCCATGGTGCCCAGCTGGCCCCGCCCCTTGACACCGGCTGAGACGCATTGGACTGATTGCTCTTGGAGTACGTAAGCGCGCCTTTTCGAACTGCCCGCTGCCAGATCATTGCTTAACCTGTTGTGGAAAATAGACTTGCATTTGTAGAATAGAGTTGCATACATTTAGAAATGTAGAAAGACTTGCTTACAGTAGTGAGGGAATGTTGACATCATTTCGAGAAGGTCCTTGGCAAGACAGTTGAGTTTCCCTGAAAGGGCATGAGACCTGCAAGGTCCCTCTGTGCAAGGTCCCTCTGAGCAAACTGAGGCGAACAACATGTCCTAATAAGGGTACGACAACATCTTCCTTGTTGAGACGTCAGATCTCCGCCGCCTCTTGGGTTGTACTCAAATTGAAGCTATAAAAGCATTGTTATGTCTGGAGTTCTCTGAGTTCTTTGGGATGACGAAATAAAGAGCTCCCCCTCATGGCAAGCCTCTGTGTACTGGATTAAATCACGTAAGAAGACTTAAAAGATATCGAACCTGCATTTTCTCCTACAAACCTTGTTGAAAACCTGTTAATGCCTGTTTGAAAAATTACTCAGGTAATGCCTAGATTGTAATTTTGCCTGCCTTTGAACTTGCTTTGTTTTGTTTTTGTTCCGTTTGTCTGTTGGACAACTTTCCTTTCTCAATTAAAGTGATAAATCGTCTACGCAAATGAGTTCCGATTTCCTGCTCCCCGGCCCGGTTCGTGACACCTTCACTCTGAAAACGCTGGTCTACTAGTGATCCCAAGAGCCAAGAAGAGATCTGCAGGTTCGAGAGCGTTCTCCATTCGGGCCCTGGTGCTGTGGAATGCTCTACCCTCTAAATTTTGATCGGCTTAAAACACACTGCTATGCTACACAAATAAACATGACTCGACTACTTTAAAAGGAAAAACGAATAGCCTAAAGGTACAAGAACCAAGAAGAAGTTACAGTTCCAAGATATTTTGCTTATGGGTCATATACATTTTATGTTGGGTTATAGTTTAATTAAAAAAAACTATTTAAGTAACGTTTTGATCAATATATAAAAACAACATTATATTCTGACTGCCTTTATTTTGTGTTTTGTGGTATTAAATATTGTATTTAAGTACATTGAAAGTTCAATCAAGGAAGCAAGGTTTAGGGTGCTCTGAGGAGAGTGATGAGCAACAAGTGTATGAGTATGGATATTAAGAGGGGACTGTATGAGAGTGTGATTGTGCCGACTGTGTTGTATGGTGCAGAGACTTGGAGCCTGAACGCAGATTTGAGAAGGAAATTCAATGTTTTTGAGAGGAAGCGTTTGAGGAGTGTGTTAGGAGTGACAAGATTGGATGGATTGAGAAATGAAGTTGTGAGAGACGGAACTGGAGTAGTAGTGGAACTCAGCAAGCGTGTGGATGGGAGAGTACTCGGTTGGTTTGGACACATGGAGAGGATGGATGAGGAGTGAATATCGAAGACGATCTACACAGCAGAAGTCAATGGAAGGAGACCAAGACGAAGGACGCGATTGACGTGTTATGAGTGCACTGCAGGAAAGGGGTCCAAATAAAGTGGAAGCTAGAGCTCTTGTTGGTGATAGGAATGAGTGGAGAGGTGTTGTAAAAGGATAGTGGGATGTTTGGACGTGTTCTAAGGGATTTGATAAAGTTAAAACTTATATAAACTCTATGTTGGCAGAATTAAACAAATAAAAACAAGCATTAAGGTAAATACAATTTATTAGCATTGTCCGGTCGCCCATCGGCCACCACACTCGCCTCGGCCGAGTCCTTCGGCCACTCTGCGCACCCCCGTGTGTCTAGTTAACTTTATTCACACAGGAAACAGAATTACACCGGAAATGCGACTACAAAAATAAAAGAGTACAAGACTAAAACGTACAAGAGATGCAATTAGACTGATTATTGAAACGTTACTTCATGTGTGTGTGTGTGTGTGAAAGATTGTTTTTATATTTCGGAATATAAAAACAAGTTATATTCACACAGTGAATTCTGAGAAACGTTACAACCAAAACGACCAACCTATCAGGATGAGAAGGGCACCCATATGATGCGGCAGGGGTAAACCAGTGAAACCTGTCTGCCCCTACTGTTGAACAAAAGAGTGTGTTGTGTCACCCTGACCCGAGTGACATGGCCGCTTTCTTGTGTCCCGTTTCATTTGGAGATATGAAAGCACTACCAACTTGGGTACCGAAGTGCTTAACTTTTTGGGTTTTTTGGGCATTTGGGTTGGCCATGGTCCACAAAATTTTGTGTGTGTTTTATGCTACTTTTTCCCTTTTTTATTTTCTTTTTTTATATGTTTTTGTCTTGCTGTCGGTCACCCCTCTCGAGGATATGACCAGGGTAGATAGACAGATAGAAAACTGCGAAAGAACACTCTGCACAACATTTTAGAAGACGATCTTTTTAGAATAGAATAGAATAGAATATACCTTTATTGTCATTGTTACAAATTGCCTAACATATTGTGACAACGAAATTGGGCATGACACTCCAGTTTTACACATTCATAGTGAGGTATGAGCAAGAAGATAAAGGAACAGAGAAGATAATGTTATAAGACAAGGGGGATAAGGCTATAGTTATAATTTACATGGTATTTACACAAGAAATGTCGGCATGTGGGATGTTACATACAGGGTTGTCGTGATAACGTTGGTATCGTAACGGTTGTGCAATATTGCATTTGGTGCAAAGTCATTTTGAAGTCATTGCGAGCAAAAACACGATACCGGAAAAATATACGCGACCCGCAAACTTTTGCTGACAGTTAAAAAAAATGAAGCACTCGCCAATGTGCGCAGGGGTGTCATGAATATTTAGCTTTAATTTGAACCATACAGCAAAGTTCACTGCTTGGTTGTTTAAAGTCAACGCTCTGTGCCAAAGGGCACTTGAGTAAACTCGAGTTGTTTTCCTTTGTGACACTACCAATGCAAATGTATACATATATTTGTATTTCTTCAATATATGAATACATAAATATTCATGCTTTACACATCCACTCTTTAGTTCAGAACGTTGGTGTCTATCACAGTAGTCCATATCCATGAAAACTAATTTTGCATATATTGACTCCAGGGTGGCAGCACAGCGGAGCAGTGGTTAGCGCATGTGTGGCACAGTTCATGTCATGGGAACCTTCTGTGTGGGTTCAAATCCAGCTCCAGACTTCCTGTGCGGAGTTTGTATGTTCCCCCCGTGCTTGCGTGGGTTTCCTCCGGGCACTCCGGTTTCCTCCCACATTCCAAAAACATGCATTTCAGGTGAATTGGCCGGTCCAAATTGTCCCTAGGTGTGAATGAGCAAGTGAGTTGTCTGTCCCCACGTGCCCTGCGATTGGCTGGCAACCAGTTCAGGGTGTCCCCTGCCTACTGCCCGATGATTGCTGGGATGGGCTCCAGCACGCCCGCGACCCTACTGAGGATAAGCGGTGCAGCTGATGAGGTGAGATGACTCCAGGGTTGGGTAGGGTTACTTTAACTGGATTACTTTCAATTACTTTTGGATGACTCCAATACCAAATATGCTAATAAAAGAACAAAAGAAAACTAAATATGAATAAAATGACTAAATGTTGTGCAGGCTTGGGAGTACCGGAATACATGGAACGGCAAAAATGGTGTTGGCAAGCTGTTTGGATTTCTTTTCATTTTGTTTCTGTTGCATTTTATGTTAGTTTTGCGGGAGATCTGTCATTTCCTGCATGGTTGCCATGGCGCCCAGCTGGCCCTGCCCCTTGACACCGGCTGAGACGCATTGGACTGATTGCTCTTGGAGTACTTAACCTTTTGGGATTGCCCGTTGCCAGACCATTGCTTTACCTTGTTGAAGACCTGTTCATGCCTGTTTGATCTGAGTAATACCTAGTTTGTAATTTTGATTACCTTTAAACCTGTTTGGTTTTGTCTTTGGTCCGTTTGTGTGTTGGACAACTTTTATATCCTAATTAAAGTGACAGATCGTCTACGCATATGAGTTCCGACTTTCTGCTTCCCGGTCCGTTTCGTGACAAGATCAAAGAGATCAAAGCCAGGAGAGAAAGCTTACCACATGTTGTGAGTCATAATTGTATTCATATTTAGTTTATTTTGTCTTTTATTAGCATATTTGGTATTGGAGTAATCCAAAAGTAATTGAAAGTAATCAAGTTAAAGTAACCCAACCCCACCCTGATTGACTCTAGGAAAACTGCAAATGACCTAATATATACTACAATTTATATTGTGTAATGTGAGGATTTTGGCTCTAAGTACTTCACAATGGGTGTAAAATGGAGCAATTTTACCACAAAAGGAAATTCCCGGGTCATTCACATTTTCTTAATGGTTGATCATGCTGTTGGTGTTCAACAGCGTGGATGTCATGATTACTCATGACATACACCTGTGCCCTCTCGTTTGGCGCCAACTGCGGCTGGTTACCTGATTGGTTTCCCGTCTTACTTAAGCTCAGTCCTTTCACTCACCTGTTGTCAGTCCGTCAGCAAACCTCTGTTTTCACAAGGCAAGCATTTTTGACTCTGACTCCGGTCAGTCACGTTTTGTCACCCGTTTTCCACTCGTCCGTTCCTAATTTCCCCGTTTGTCTCCTGCTACGACCCGTTTTTTGACCCTGACCACGTTCTGATCTCCCGTCCCGGCTAACAAACTGTTTTTCCGTCTAACTACGCTACAATCCGTACGGCCTACGACGTTTGTTCTTACAATTCTTTCACAAGATATCCATTTCTTTTTTTTCCGGTAATTAGTACAATGTTGGCAATAAGATTCACTTGATATAATTGGAAATTATTTGAATGCACACAAACACAAACTTTTTCTTCTTTTTTCCGTGTTTTTATCTACTTTTTTGAAAATTCCTTTAAAAAAAATCTCATTGTGTTTATTTTTTCCGAGCTGTTACTTTTTTCTTTTTGTTCTCTATTTACTTTTTTCCTACATTTCTCTTTTCTTTTTTTCTGTTTCTTTTTTTATTTTTCCTCCTTTTTTTCTCTTCCTTTTGTTTCTTTTTTTCTCAGCTTTTCACTACTTTTTCATTTTGGTATTTTTTTCTTTTTTGTTTTATTCCCCCATTCCTTTAAGTCATTTTGTGCATAATTTTACATACTATTTGGTCATGTTGGGATTAAAGAAGCGAAAACAACCCGAAGAGCCGTTTAGGACCCGAAAGAGCCGGTTCCTTTTAGTGAGCCGAGCCGAAGAAGCCGGTTCTCGACAAACTCTACTAACTTTACTCAACTTCGACTTGACTTCAAAATACCGCATTTAGGACACAACGTCGGGGGAACCCGTGTATTTTGACCTTCCTGCACTGTAACTTTGACTTAAGTCGCTTCTTAATTAGTAATTTTGAGCCCTGATTTTTGTGCGCTGGCTAAATTTTCTTGTGCGCTGAGAATGTGCGAGCAGTGCGCAATGGCGCACGCGCGCAGCTTAGAGGGAACACTGGCCTTAGCAGAGATATAAAGACGCGTACTTACGTATAGGAGATTTCTTGAGTAACAATGTAACAATTTCAATGTTGCCTAATTTAGCGGAGTAAAACCACAGTTTTTCTTCACAAATCTACTCGAGTAAAAGTGTAAGGATTTCAAAATACTCCTAGACACAACATTTCCCAAATGTACTCCAGTAAATGCAACGGAATACGTGTACTCTGTTACTACCCACTTCTGTTCGTGGCTAAGGAGAAGCTTGGGCGCTCCCAAGCTGACTTGATAAAATGAGGCTTGTGACCTTCACTCTTCCACCATACTTTAAACTTTGCAAAGGATTCAGAATTTTTTTAACCTTCACTGTGAACGTGATTTTCTACACTAAGGAGTGAACTTAAAGGGAAAAAGGGAGTATTGGGATTCAGTCTTATTTTTTACTGCATCTATGGTTGAAATAAACAAGCCTGATTTTGGCCGAAATGAAGTAGTATTTTTCGTGTTTTGTGTTTTCTCATTGGGAGGTCTTCAATGACTTGAGAAAATTATTATTCAACTATTTGATTTTGTGATACAGTGCATTAGTGCAACCAATTTCTTGAGACTTCAACAGTTCAAGTACCGTATTTTCCGCACTATAAGGCGCACCTAAAAGTCTTATTTTTTTTCAAAAGCTGACCATGCGCCTTATAATACAGTGCGCCTTATATATGGCTCAATGGTGTGTCGCAAAGTCTTGCAACTAATGCAACAGCCGCCGACTAGATTTTCCCCCAAACGTGAAGTGGTCCACGGTGTATGATGGGATTTATATACCGGCGTTTCATTGGCTTACCAATGTGTCAATCATCATTTGAATCGATCATTTTTATCATTTACAGGCTCGAATAGGCTAAAGGGGCAAAACAAACCCTGCAATTGGCCAAAAAAGATGTGTCAATCATCAGTTGAATCGATCACTATTGGCTAAAGTTATTCGGAGGTAATGGGGGCGGATCATTTTTATCATTTACAGGCTCGAATAGGCTAAAGGGACAAAACAAAGCCTGCAATTGGCCGAAAAAGATGAATAGCAAGTTTGGTTGGTTGTCTACGGCATAGAGAAAGCATGTTTTACTATTCTGTATTTGTAAATATTTTATTCTCCTGGATTTACTACACTCACGGATATAAGAGGACCATGGTTGCACATTATTATTGAACACAACGACTTCGGTGAGCTACTCCGGCTATATATTTTCCCAGTATCTTGTTTCAGAGTGATATCGATGTTTCTGTGATGGGTCTTTTTTTAAATTAAACTCGATTCCAAGTGTTTATTGTCATATGCACAGTAAATTTGCGAGCGAAAAAGAAAATAGAAAGTAAGGAATGGTTGGCATTTCTTGAATTCCAAGACTTTAACCTTCCGAATGATATTTGAAATGACGTATTTAAGTGACATCGTACGGACACCGCATCCGCATCTGTCTACGACACGTATTTGCTTCTTTGCAAGCTTTCGGAATGTTAAGAGGGTAATCAGTTGGACTGAACTATCTGACTGTTTTGTCCACGTTCCCATTGTAGCGCCTTATAATCCGGTGCGCCTTATGTATGGAAGATATAGGACCAAAAACTATTTTTTGGGGGTGCGCCCTATAACCCGGTGCGCCCTATAGTGGGGAAAATACGGTATTTGGAAAACATATTATATTTCAATCAGTGTCAGTTCTTGGATCCAATTATTTGTGTTTTTATTTGAAAAGTTGCAAAATTTGAAAAGAAACAATCTGATAAAAAAAAAAAACAGTTGGCAGATAATATCACTGACCAGGAACAGAGACTGGACCCAATTGCGTTCGTTTTACTCAGCTTTATTTAGAAGGAGGAAAGGACTTGCACCCACGATCCGGTGATCGTCGGTCACGGGTAGCAGATCGCGGAAGTGGCACTTCTGTGTCGATCGAAGGCAATGTTGAGAGCGAGAAAAAACAGGTTGATGGCCGGGACGGAAGAGCAAAAACATAAACGGGTTCAGAAAGGAGGTCGGCAACGGGAATCAGACGGAAAACAGGGAAGGATAGAATCAGGAATCAAAAGAGCTTGCCTTGCGTCTAGCTAAGGTTCACGGACGATCTGACGAATGTTGACAGGAAGGCGGGGGTTTAAAAAGAGGTCACCAGCCAATCAGGGTCCACGACTCAGGTGCCCCGCATCAGTAATCATGACACAAATATCACTTACGTGACTTAAAAGCCAAAAATTTCAATCGAAGTAGGTAGTCACTAATTAGACAATATTATTTTGTATATTTGGTTTTATGTGCCAGTGGTTAGCGCATGTGCAGCACAGTTCTGAGGTCATAAGATCCAACCTCCTGTGTGGAGTTTGCATGTTCTCATTTGGGTGGGTTTCCTCCGGGCACTCCGGTTTCCTCCCACATTCCAAAAACATGCATGTCAGGTTAATTGGCCGGTTCAAATTGTCCCTCGGTGAGAATGAGTGAGTGAGTTGTCTGTCACTGTGTGCCTTGCGACTGGCTGGTAACCAGTTCAGGGTGTCCCCTGCCCACTGCCCGAAGCTAGCTGGGATGGGCTCCAGCACCCCCGCGACCCTACTGAGGATAAGCGGTGGAGATGATGGCTGGATGGATGGATGTTAAGTTATAGGCAGCATGGCAGCTTAGTGGTTAGGGCTTGTGCGATACATTTCTGAGGTCATGGGACCAAACCTTCCTGTGAGGAGTTTGCATGTTCTCCCCGTGCCTGCATGGGTTTCTTTCGGGCACTCCGGTTTCCTCCCACATTCCAAAAACATGTATGTCAGGTTAATTGGCCGGTCCAAATTGTCCCTCGGTGAGAATGAGTGAGTGAGTTGTCTGTCACAGTGTGCCTTGCGACTGGCTGGTAACCAGTTCAGGGTGTCCCCTGCCCACTGCCCGAAGCTAGCTGGGATGGGCTCCAGCACCCCCGCGACCCTACTGAGGATAAGCGGTGGAGATGATGGCTGGATGGATGGATGTTAAGTTATAGGCAGCATGGCAGCTTAGTGGTTAGGGCTTGTGCGATACAGTTCTGAGGTCATGGGATCAAACCTTCCTGTGAGGAGTTTGCATGTTCTCCTCGTGCTTGCATGGGTTTCTTTCGGGCACTCCGGTTTCCTCCCACATTCCAAAAACATGTATGTCAGGTTAATTGGCCGGTCCAAATTGTCCCTTGGTGAGCGAATTGTCTGTCCCTGGCTGGCAACCAGTTCAGGTTGTCCCCTGCCCACTGCCCAAAGATAGCTGGGATGGGCTCCAGCACCCCCGCGACCCTACTGAGGATAAGCGGCGCAGATAATGGATGGTATTATGTGTAATATTTAGTTGTAAGGTTTCAGGGGAAAACATACAGATACCTAACCTTTCTTTATTAACAATAAGCAAACATTGCGGTATAAAGAAGACCTTTTCCTCCAGCACATTGAATTTCTCGGTTGCATCTGTGCAGGTCAAAGATGAATCGATTCTCCCTGGATACTTAGTAATTGTTAAAGTGAACGTTTTTCAATAATCAATAGCAACAACCTTGTTTCAACTTTGGGCACCATATTAAACCAGTGAAACGCATTCACATTCGCCACACAAAGGCATCCAGGGTTGGGTAGGGTTACTTTAACATGATTACTTTCAATTACTTTTGGATGACTCCAATACCAAATATGCTAATCAAAGAACAAAAGAAAACTAAATATGAATAAAATGACTACATTTTGTGCAGGCTTGGGGAGTAACGGAAGACACGGAACGGCAAAAATGATGTTGGCAAGCTGTTTGGATTTATTTTAATTTTATTTTTGTGGCATTTTACGTTAGTTTTGCCGGAGATCAGAGATCAAAGCCAGGAGAGAAAGCTTACCACGTTTTGTGAGTCATCATTGTATTCAATTTTAGTTTATGTTGTCTTTTATTAGCATATTTGGTATTGGAGTCATCCAAAAGTAATTGAAAGTAATCCAGTTAAAGTAACCCTACCCAACCCTGGTCGCATTTTATGTTCGTTTTGCCGGAGATCAAAGAGATCAAAGCCAGGAGAGAAAGCTTACCACGTGTTGTGAGTCATCATTTTATTCATAGTTAGGTTCTTTTGTCTTTTACTGTATTAGCATATTTGGTATTGGAGTAATCCAAAAGTAATTGAAAGTAATCCAGTTAAAGTAACCCTACCCAACCCTGGTCGCATTTGATGTTCGTTTTGCCAGAGATCAAAGAAATCAAAGCCAGGAGAGAAAGCTTACCACGTGTTGTGAGTCATCATTTTATTCATATTTAGGTTCTTTTGTCTTTTACTGTATTAGCATATTTGGTATTGGAGTAATCCAAAAGTAATTGAAAGTAATCCAGTTAAAGTAACCCTACCCAACCCTGGTTGCATTTGATGTTCGTTTTGCCAGAGATCAAAGAGATCAAAGCCAGGAGAGAAAGTTTACCACGTGTTGTGAGTCATCATTTTATTCATATTTAGTTTATTTTGTCTTTTTTAGCGTATTTGGTACTGGAGTAATCCAAAAGTAATTGAAAGTAATCCAGTTAAAGTAACCCTACCCAACCCAGAAGGCATCACATACGGTAGCAGTTGGTATACAAAGGATGCAAAATGGTTGTGATAATAACACTAATTCCTGGACAAAGAGGTTCGGGTTCGCGCCCCGGCCGAGTCATTCCTAAGACTTAAAAAGTGGTCGGCGGCGCCCTCTCTTGGCTGCGGCTGCATCGGGTCAGATGCAATCGACATTTCGTTCTGTGTACATTGTTACACAGAATGACAATACAAGGAAATTATTATTATTATTATATTATTATCAAATGAACACAAAAACCATAATGTTTAAAGACGATACCAGCGTCTGAAACTCATGACAAAAAGTTACCTGACAACTTTTTCTGCCCCATTTTTCCCAACTTGAAACACAATAAGACGACTCATCGCAAAAAAACCCATTGTTGCAAAATATTAAGGATTGATAATCAGAATATATAACGGAACAACTCTTTAAAATTAAGTTTATTATAAATCTACTAATAACATTCTTTGCATGTTTTCCATCTGCCATCAGTATGTACCTGTATTTACTCATCTTCATTCAAGCAATGTTTGTGTTGCGTCTTCCCCTACAAGCCACCTGAACTCCTCTTTCCACAATGCTTTTAATGTACGTTTACGTTTTGTAGCGTCATCAATTTTGTTAGCTTCTTTTGAATCTTACTTCTGGGGTTTTGGCTTGATTCCTAACCACTTATACATTTTTTCTTGTGTTCTCTGTGCGTCTACCTTGGAAAATGATATGCAAATGCACGACCTTATAAGGCTCGGGAAAGTCCGGAAGTACGACCTCTCATTGGCTAGAGAGTATGCAAATTGCCAAACGAACCGAAATTTCCAAACCGAACGAACATTTTGAAATCTAAATGAAGCAAACGTTTGTAAAAAGCTACCATTCCATCCTGTCTGAAAAAAAACAAAAAAAAAAAACGAAAGATTATTATTTTATTTTTTCCTTGAAAGTTGTACGCCCGACATAAAAGATGCACGCCCCGGGTGTCCGGGCAGACGTTATTTCAGACGCTGCCTATACATTGAATGATAGTCAATCAACGTCTTCTCTGCCGGCCTGAATCATGTGATGTTGTTATTATCAAATCACTCCAAATTGACTGTTAGATTCATTTCTTGGCATTCCCTCTTGTTCCACTGCTTCCAGATGTGTGCTTTCATAAATAAGCATTTAACAAATCACATTTCAGCAATTACTCATTGCGGGGGTCAGTAATCAGTCCCGAGGCCTTCACAAAGACGTCTGAAGGCTGTAAGACATAACATCAGCGCTCGATAAAGCTTTTGGTTTAGCCAATCAGATTCTGAGTTAGTGTCTGAGTACTTGCTAGAGGGCCTTGGGAAACGTCACTAGTTCACAAACTATGATTGACCAGGGGACGGATATGGAAGTTTCACGAAGTAAATGTGAAGAAATAACTGACATTTTTAGACATAAATTGAAATAAAGTTATGGCAGGGATATGTCAGGACAGGCTGGACTTTCAACATCAGCTGCGATCGAAATAAAAAAAATAACTTTTCGTTGGAACTTTCATAATTAAGCATTTAACAAATCACGTTTCAGCAATTACTCGTTGCGGGGGTCAGTAATCAGTCCTGAGGCCTTCACAAAGACGTTTGAAGGCTGTAAGACATGACATCAGCGCTTGCTAAAGCTTTTGGTTTAGCCAATCAGATTCTGAGTTAGTGGCTGAGTACCTGCTAGAGGGCCTTGGGAAACGTCACCTAAAATACAATGGATAATCTTTGTGACAGAGTAATTGGAATCTTCTTGAGGAAAGAAAGGAGGATTTATTTTGTGCACAAAGATTATTTCTGGTGAGTAAAATGTTGCTATATTTCTAAATAATCTTCCAATGCTATTCGGTTATTATTTCATGGTGTTTTATATGTGTCACAGCTGTAGCTGCAGTAAATGTTTTATGACCATGAAATAGTGGGATTGATGTTTGGATTGATTCAGCCTCCTGAAAGCCTAGGTGTGATATACACAGCCCGTCACTCATCAATGGGATATGGTTGAGTAGTTCTCAGGTCTCAGCCAATGTTCCCTGTAATTTTCCTTACGGGTCTGAGCGTTCACACAAAGTCGGTGAGCAACGCTTGAAACAACAACGAGCAACGGCAATCCCAAGTGTGGCAACTGAGTCATTAACAAAGATGTCCAAAACTTGACATCAAGTTACATTTTGCTGAGTTTCCGGCAATGCAAAATGATTTTTCTCTTTTGAATGAATTGACTCATGTACTTTTGCAAAGGTTGTACGGCCTACGTTGTTTGTTCTTGCAATTCTTTCACAAGATATCCATTTCTTTTGATTTCCTGATATATTTTGTTGCATAATATTATCATTTTTGGGGGCTTATTTAGTCGGTTGCAAGATACAGAACTGTACTTAATCACATTTTTAGTGGAAGTACAATGTTGGCAACAAGATTCACTTGATATAATTGCAAATTATTTGAATGCAACACAAACTTTTTCTTATTTTTTCTGTGGTTTTTTTCTACTTTTTTTTTAATTCCTTTAAAAAAATCTCATTGTGTTTATGTTTAAGCCGGTTCTCGACAAACTACTAACTTTATTCAACTTCGTTCTCCTTCGACTCGACTTCAAAATACCGCATTTAGGACACAACGTCGGGGGAACCCGTGTATCATTACCTTCATGAACTGTGACTTTGACTTAATTCGCTTCTTAATTAGTAATTTTGAGCCCTGATTTTTGTGCGCTGGCTAGATTTTCTTGTGCGCAGAGAATGTGTGAGCAGTGCGCAATTGCGCACGCGCGTAGCTAGGAGGGAACACTGATCTCAGCTACTCTAAAATAAAGGGAAAAAAATACCTGTTTCAACCTTGGAGTGGTCTGTTCTTTCTGTCACCTTCTCCTGGCTGATGAGGTAATCGATGATGCGTACACCGATTGGTGGCTCTGTGTGGTTCCATTCCATGATGAGCAATGAACTACTCGGTTCATAGGTGTAGGACAATTTCAGCCTGCGAAACAGGAAAACAAACACAAGAGTTACTTCTTTGAGGGTACAGTCATCGGGGGTTGTATACCATGAAAATCCTGCGCTAGTCAAAATCGGCGGTAGTATTTCTTTATTAAATAGATATCATCAGTGTTCATTTGACCTGTGAAAAGTGATGGGTCCCGGGGACTCGCATGCTCAAAAATCTATGGGTCCCAACAGAGATCTATGGCTCCCCAAAATTTAGTTTTATCTAGGTTGAAATTGTAAATCGGCAACAAATATGTAATATAAATCTGTATATTCAATCCGTTTTAACCATCAGTTTATTGGTGATACAAATCAGTTATCTCTTCAAGATTTTTCAGTTCACAACAATATTGTAAATTATGCCAAATAATATTGCTGAAAAATTATATAAATCTATATTTTCATTCTGTTTTAATCATCACAGTTAATTGGTAATACGAAGCAGTTATCGCTTCAGATTTTTCAGTTCACAATATTGTACATTATACAAAATACTGAAAATACTGCCATCCACTTAATTATCTTTAGCAGTGAAAGCATGGCCAAGTCTTCTTTTTGATGTCGTATCCGTTCATACTTGCCTCTCTCTTCCTGCAGCAACAGAATTTCCATAGCTAATTTGTGGTTTTCATTGTCGTTGTGCCGATCCAATGTGCTTTTCTGAAAGTTCGTATGGAAAAATGATTTACGCAATCCAGTTTTTTTGTCACGCTGGGTACACGCATCACAAAACATGTAGCCTCCATTATCATCCTCATCATAGCGTAACCAGGAATATAATTTAGTCCATTTTGGCAGAAAAGTCCTTTTCTTGCTAGGAGTATTCTTTTATTTTCTTTCGTCGAATCGTTCGCTTCAACGCACGTGTTTTCCTTGCCTTCGCGATCTTCTGAAGAATTTCTCCACGGTTTTTTTGTTGCTGTTGTTATCACTTTCTCGATTTTGTTTTGACTTATTACTGACACTGAAGAAATTACCAATTTTGTGTTGATTTTCACCTTCTCTCGATGACAACCACCACAACAATGACGTCATCTCGAAGCAACGAGATCTTGTTTGCCGAGATCGGCGTGCAGACGAAAACTCGACCCGCGAGACCAAAACAACAATGGCGGATCTGCCTGACGAAAAGTTTGGAGAGCGGTAAATCTTTGTTAAAAAAAAAAATAATCGGGTAATGATGACAATTTTGTGTCAAAAAAGTTGCGTCCCGGGGACGCACGTTGATTCGACACTATGCGTCCCCAGCAAAAATGATGCGTCTAGGACGCAGGGACGCGGTCAAACGAGATCACTGTATTAGTAACATATAATATATTCGACTGCAACAAAATAGTAACCTTAGATCTACCAATGCAAACACAGAACACAAAATTAGAGTTGAATGAATGGTTTTACTGTCAAATTTGAGGGCTTCTCCTTTCAAAGTAAGAAAACAATTTAGAGAAAGGCTGCACGCTAGCATCAGGGAACCTAGAATTGGGCAGTAGCAGCTTCCCACGAGTTGTAGCTCCAGGTCATCCTTTTTGGATGGCTTGTGTTGGAATTATATACATATATTTATCCTACAGTTGACATTAATATGTTATAAGTGTTCTCAGCCCTTTTTGTAGAGTTTTCAGTTTGTAAGCTGTTCTTCAAGGCCATGAGTTGTTTTTTGTACAGTCTGTCTCTTTATCTCACATACCAATGGGTGCAACTTACCCTGGAATAATCTGTGTATTAATATTCCTTTTATGCATGCAATAACTCAAGTTGTTTTTCACCGAAAGCCTTGAAAGAAGAAAGGAAGTGTCCGAACAGAAACCAGCTGTGATCATCGGGCGGAAAGCAAGGCGTGCGAGAGAAGATTAATTAACTCTGCGTAGAAACAGTTAGACGGCGGTCTCAACTAGTTAGATAGAACCCCTCCCTTTAGAGAAGTTGAGACTTATGTACGATAGGGCGAACCTTAATGAAAAGAGGAGAGAGATCGAAGATTTCTTCAGAGTGATTTGGGAGATTGGCGGTATACAATCTTCGATCCTCTCCTTGCAAGATATCTAAAAACTGATCAGATTCTCTTTGTCTTTTATTTCAGAGCGTTTTATCATAAATGTTGGGGACTTAAACCTAACAGCTTGTGAAAGTTATGTAATTGCAACAGTAAGCCGGCCCCACAGCCCTGGTATTGCTTCCTCTCCCAACGCCGCCTCAGTCTCCTCCCGGACCCACCCAAGAACTGCGCATTTTGTTTGTCCAGAATGCATTGAGAGCATACTTAGGTTGTGGAAGAGGTGCACAAGTCGGTAGTCCATCGGCGCCAAAGGCACTGGAATCACAGCGACACCAGTCATCAATCACGTCACCCCTCCCTGAACACCACAGCATACTCATCATTGCTTCTTGAAGAGCCTGTAAATAGTCAAACAGAAGGAGCATTGAAGTAAAGATTCATTTAAAAGAATTTTTGTCAGGACCAGAACGAAAACAGGACCTAATTGGGTTACGTTTTTATTAAAGGAAAGAGAAAGGGCTGCGCCCACGATCCGAAGCAAGTCGCTCTCGTACTCCGACAGTGATCTGAACACGGAAGTGGATCTTCCGTAGCGGAAAACTGGTCGTAGCCAGGACTGGGAGACCAAGACGTGGTCGGGGTCAGGAATGAGTCATAAGCCAGGATGGGAGGGTAGAAGTGGCCGGGATCAAAAACGGGTGGTAAGTCGGGACGGGAGAGCAGACGTGGTCAGGATAAAAAATGGGACGTAGCCGGGGAGACAAATGGGAGCAAAAACGGGACAGGCGGGAGTCAGGGGTCGAAAAAGGCTTGCCTTGAAAAACAGAGGTTCGCAGACGGACTGACAACAGGGCATTGACATGACTGAGTTCAAATAGTGACAGGGAGCCAATCAGAACCCGCGGCAGTTGGCAGCTGAGTCACATCAGTAATCATGACGATTTTTAAATATACATTTTATCTTAATTGTAGAAGATTTGTAATGACCGTATTTTCTGAACCATAAGGTACATCATATTATACAGGTATAGCACACCTCCAACAATAGGCCTTTGTTATACATTCTTCCTATATAAGGCACACTAGACTGTAAGGCGTGTCATGATCACCTGTGCCCGCTCGTTTGGCTCCAACCGCTGCGGGCTATCTGATTGGTTCCCTGTCCTTTTTAAGCCCAGTCCTTTCACTCTCTGGTTGTCAGTCCGTCAGTGAACCTCTGTTTCTACAAGGAAAGCATTTTGACTCTGACTCCCATCAGTCCCGTTTTCCACCCGTACGTTCCTGATCTCCCCGTTTGTCTCCGGCTTCGACCTGTTTTTGATCCCGACCACGTTTGCTCTCCTGTTTCGGCTTACGACCCGTTTTTGATCACGACCACATTTTCGCTCTCCTGTCATGGCTATCGACCTGTCTTTTCCGTCCTTGACACCGCCATCTCCCGATCCGGAAGATCCACTTCCGTATTCGGATCACGATCCGATTGTGGGCGAGGCTTGCTTCCCGCGTCCAGCGAGCAGGACCCAATCGCGTGACGTTCTCACACAAGCCTTTATTTTACGGGAAATGGGGAGTCATGCACGTTAGGCAGCCGGTCTGACGTGCAAAGACAGGAAGCCAGAGACAGACAAGACCGAGTTAATATAGGACAGATGGGGTCGATACTGGACAGGAAGTGACAGACAGGATAGATAACGAATCAGCATATTGAAAATAAACAGGAGAAACTAGACGGGACCAAAAACTGGAGAAAATAACAAACAGGACAAAAACAGACGGAAACAAAACTGGAACCGAAAATTAAACAGGACCAAAATAAACGGGAAGAATACCGGACTTGAAATATCAACAGGCGAACAAGACGGAGTCAGAACCCACGTCTTGTGGGGCGGACTGACAAAGGAAAAATGAGAGCAATGAGCTTAAATACGCAGAAAGCCAATCTCTCAATGAGCCGCAGCTGGCGCCACATAAGCGGGACCGATTGGGCACCATGGCAACCGTGACACACATAGGCAGGGCCAATTAGGTGTCATGGCAACCATGACAGGTAATTTCCTTTTTTTTATTTTCTTACTACTTTAACCCTGTGAATCCAGCATTAATCAAACACTTATTTGAGAACTCATTGCAATGAAGATTCTTCATGATGACTCAGGCCTCTTTCCACATGCAATAAACATCTTTAATGCATTGATTTATTCACCCCTAGCGTACTGCCTACCTCCAGTTAACCTTTTAAAAAACAAGTAGTTGCCTCCCTCCTGACACCCTATCTCATCTCATCTCATCTCATCAGCTACACCGCTTATCCTCAGTAGGGTCGCGGGGGTGCTGGAGCCCATCAAGGCTATCATCAGGCATTGGGCAGGGGAGACCCTGAACTGGTTGCCAGCCATTTGCCGTGCACACGGGGACAGACAACTCACTCGCTCAGTCACACCTAGGGACAATTTGGACCGGACAATTCACCTTAAATGCATGTCTTTGGAATGTGGGAGGAGAACAGGAGTGCCCGGAGGAAACCCACGCAAGCACGGGGAGAACATACAAACTCCGCACAGGAAGTCTGGAGCTGGATTTGAACCCACGCAGGAGGTTCCCAAGACATGAACTGTGCCGCACATGCGCTAACCACTGCGCCGCCGTGCTGCCCACCTTTGATATCAATGTGGTCAAATAGGTCAGAACACAAAAAACACAGCAAGTCACGATGTCAGCAGAGGTGGGTCGTAACAAGTTACATTTACTTGGGTTTGTACTTCTGGGAGTATTTTCAAATCACTACTTTTTACTTTTGTAGATTTGTCCTATTATTAATCTGTCCTATTACTACATTAGGCTATATTGCACCCGTTACTTAAATCACCTCCATGTAAATACGCAGGGTTGGGTAGGGTTACTTTAACTGGATTACTTTCAATGACTTTTGGATGACTCCAATACCAAATATGCTAATAAAAGACAAAAGAAACTAAATATGAATAAAATGATGACTCACAACACGTGGTAAGCTTTCTCTCCTGGCTTTGATCTCTTTGATCTCCGGCAAAAGGAACATAAAATGCAACAGAAACAAAATGAAACATCATTTTTGCCGTTCCATGTATTCCATTACTCCCCAAGCCTGCACAAAATGTAGTCATTTTATTCATATTTAGTTTCTTTTGTCTTTTATTAGCATATTTGGTATTGGAGTAATCCAAAAGTCATTGAAAGTAATCCAGTTAAAGTAACCCTACCCAACCCTGTAAATACGCACATTTCTCCTTGGTCTGTTTTCTTCTTTGAGTCTTGTGTCCCCCTGTGTGAGAGCTAAGCTTTGCAGGCCAAAGGAGCACCGTTACAAGCCAGGCGGGTAGCAAACCCGCGTGTGTGCTCCACCATGAAAATAATAATTGCACAAAAATCAAATTTGAACTGTATGAAAGTGATTTAATTTTCTTTACCTTTTGAAAAAGTTGCTACTTTATTTTTTTATAACTGCAACCATTTTCTGAAGGGAAGTTTTTCACAAGAGCACTGTATCATGCTTCCTTGATTATATTTTCGAATGAAAAAACAACATTTCTTCGAAAACACAATTTAAAAAAAACCCAACCTTTTCAAAATAAGGGTTTAATTTTCTTGGTCTGAATCTTTTCTTTACCATGGTGAGAAAGTTTATTCTACTTGTTTCTTTTTTTAATATTGGACACCTGCAAAAGACCTTGCAAAGGATGTCAATCCGTCTATTTAACCATTTTTCATCTCTGTTATTGTCATGGTTGCCATGGCGCCCAATTGGCCCCACCCGTGTGGCGCCAGCTGCGGCTCGTTGACATATCGGCTTTCTGTCTATTTTAAGCTCAGCGCTGTCACGCTTCCTGGTTCAGCCGGTCATAGGAACTTCTGCCCAGCAAGACTTGGGTTTCGACTCGGTCCTGTTTCCTGTTGGGATTTCCTGTACGGTCTTTTTCCCGTTTATTTTGTCCACACAAGAGGTTTGATCACATGACCTCGTAACTGTGCCGCACACGTGCTGCCCCAACAATAATGTCTCATCTCATTAGCTGTACCGCTTATCCTTATTAGGGTCGCGAGGGTGCTGGAGTCCATCCCGGCTATCATTAGGCATTGGGCAGGGGACACCCTGAACTGGTTGCCAGCCAATCGCCGTGCACACGGGGACAGACAACTCACTCGCTCAGTCCCACCTAGGGACAATTTGGACCGGACAATTTACCTGAAATGCATGTTTTTTGGAATGTGGAAGGAAACGCAAGCACGGGGAAAAACATACAAACTCCACACAGGAGGTTTGATCACATGACCTCATAACTGCTGCACAGGCGCTAACCACTGCCCTGCTGTGCTGCCCCAACAATAATGTATTCTATTCAAAACATCCTACTTCAACATACCTGGTAGGTCTCGTTGTTGGACACCAATTCGTAGATGGGCGCCGCCTTGGTTATTTGCAAGAGGACAGGCTCGGACTGCTGGCGCCCTTGGGCCGCCCTTGGGCTCATGTGGCAAAGATGGCAGGAACGAGGGCATTGGCCCTGACTGGTGCAATCCATGCGGACCCCGGCTGCCATCCGCTTGGATCCCGCGTCCAGCAAGCTGGCGATATATGCCGGATACGTCAAAGTCCTCGGTTCCTTGTCATGTTCCTCGGATTCTTCAGAAGGTGAGTTACCTGAATGGACACAGTAAAAATGAAAACAGTCGTAATTCGTTATTACATACCTGTCAACCTGTACGTTTTTTCCGGACAAAGTACGTGTATTATGCATTTTAAGACGTGTACGACGTACAAGGAGATCTGTACGGAAAATCGCAAATTTGTCAATGATGGGTACCATCTGGTATACACCGACCAGTGTTCCCTCTAAGCTGCGCGCGTGCGCAATTGCACACTGCTCGCACATTCTCGCCGCACAAGAAAATCTAGCCGGCGCACAATAATCAGGGCTCAAAATTACTAAATAAGAAGCGACTCAAGTCAAAGTTACAGTGCATGAAGGTAAACATAAACGGGTTTCCCTGATGTTGTGTCCAAAATGCGGTATTTTGAAGTCGAGTCGAAGTAGAACGAAGTTGAGTAAAGTTAGTAGAGTTTGTCGGGGAACCGGCTTCTTCGGCTCGGCTCACTAAATGAAACCGCTCATTCAGGTCCTAAACGGCTCTTCGGGTTGTTTTTGCTTCTTTAATCCCAACATGACCAAATATTATGTAAAAGGATGCACAAAATGACTTAAAGGAAGGGGGGAATAGAACAAAAAAGAAAAAAAATACCAAAATGAAAAAGTAGTGAAAAGCTGAGGAAAAAGAAACAAAAGGAAGAGAAAAAAAGAAGGACAAATTTAGAAAAAAAGCCAGAAAAAAAGAAAAGAAAGAAACTTAGGAAAAAAGTAAACAGAGAACAAAAAAAAAGACAGCTCGGAAAAAATAAACATAAAGATTTTTTTTTAAAGGAATTTAAAAAAAAGTAGAAAAAAAACACGGAAAAAAGAAGAAAAAGTTTGTGTTGCATTCAAATCATTCCCAATGATATCAAGTGAATCTTGTTCCCATCATTGTACTTCCACTAAAAATGTGATTAAGTACAGTTCTGTATCTTACATGGCTGCACTTGTGGGTCATGTTTTGGTACATTCAGTTCCAGTGTGAAGAGTTCTGGATGAGTCGCCCAATAACTCCTTGCCATCATGCCAGCGATCACTTCGGTTTAATGGCGGGGGGGTATACTGTATACCTTTATACATTTTTTTAAGCATTTTTGAAGGGGCGGCGCTACTTCGCGGATTTTCAGTTTTCGCCGGTGGTCTTTAACCCGATAACCGAGGGATTACTGTATATGGAAACAATGTATGTTCACTTTTGAGACACTTTATGATGAAAACCCGCAGAACAAACTGTAAACAGCGGGTGTGGTGGTTTTGTTGAAATTGGTCTTCATGGCTCTTTGGGTCGAAAAGGTTTCCTGACCCCTGATTTAGACGAAGAAATAAATGTCCCTTATTAATTTTGGGTGTTGTTGTAGGAGTCACCATCGAAACTATTATGAGTTTAAAATGTTTGTCATGATTACCGATGTGATGCACCTGTGCCCGCTCCTTTGGCGCCAACTGCCTCGGACTCTGATTGGTTCCCTGTCCCTATTCAAACCCACTCCTTTCTGTCACCTGTTATCAGTCCGTCTCAGTTTATTCTAGGCAAGCTTTTATTGACCCTGACTCCCACCTGTTTTTGCTCCCGTCTGTTTCCCGGCTTCGACCTGTTTCTGATCCTGACCACGTCCACTCTCTTCTCCTGGCTTTCGTCTCGTTTCTGATCCCGACCACGTTTTTTTGCTCTCCTGTCCCGGCTACTGACCCGATGGTTCTGTCTCCGTTCTGGTCCTGACAATGTTATTTTTTTGTTCTCTAATTTTCCTTTTTGGGGTAAGGTTATTTTTTTACTTGGTTTTGATTTTGAATAGGTCTTCCCTGTAAGAAAAATAATGGAATGAGAGTAGGCACTTGAAAGCTTCTGCTTCAATACACATTTATGTAACGTATTTTCGTATTGTACAGCTGTGTTTTTGTGCAAATAGTAAATTGTTCCCTTTTGTGAATTGATGATTGGTCTTTTTTTGTGATTGGCCTCACAAACTAACCCAAAACCAACCAACCCGAAGATAAAGTAGCTGAAGTGATCAGAAACTGAAGCAGATCAGAGAATCGCAAATATCCAAAGCATTAATGCACACACACGTTTCCGTGCCTCCCATCTGGAGACTTTTAGCTCGACGGAATCACAAGAAGAATGCTTAAGCAGTGGTGTAAATATTTAGGCATTATACAGCTCCTTGCAGTTCCCTCCAGTCAGAAAGCTGAGTAGGGAAAATAATTGATTTCCACTCAGCAGGGAAATACGTACAGTAAGACGCTATTACGGTTTCCCCCGAAGTGCTGTTGACCTTGAAGCATCCCAAGGTCGACAGCAACTGAATTTTAAGATTCGAGATAGAGTAAGGGGCAGCACGGCGGCGCAGTGGTTAGCGCTTGTGCGGCACAGTTCATGTCATGGGAACCTGTCGTGGGTTCAAATCCAGCTCCAGACTTTCTGTGCGGAGTTTGTATGTTCTCCCCGTGCTTGCGTGGGTTTCCTCCGGGCACTCCGGTTGCCTCCCACATTCCAAAAACATGCATTTCAGGTGAATTGGCCGGTCCAAATTGTCCCTAGGTGTGAATGAGCAAATGAGTTGTCTGTCCCCGTGTGCCCTGCGATTGGCTGGCAACCAGTTCAGGGTGTCCCCTGCCCACTGCCCGAAGATGGCTGGGATGGGCTCCAGCCCCCCCGCGACCCTAATGAGGTTAAGCGGTACGGCTAATGAGATAGAATAGAATAGAATAGAATAGAATATACCTTTATTGTCATTGCTACAAATGGGCTAACATATTGTGACAACGAAATTGGGCATGACACTCCAGTTTTACACATTCATAGTGAGGTATGAGCAAGAAGATAAAGGAACAGAGAAGATAATGTTATAAGACAAGGGGGATAAGGCTATAGTTATAATTTACATGGTATTTACACAAGAAATGTCGGCATGTGGGATGTTACATACAGGGTTGTCGTGATAACGTTGGTATCGTAACGGGCATTTGGTGCAAAGTCATCATAGTGCAAAAATAGTCAGCATATGCATTGGTGCAAACATAGACATCATAGTGCAGAAACAGGAAATGGTCAGACATTGTGCAATTTGAGCATTAAACGTAGTGCAGTCGGCATGTGCAAGAACAAGACATGAGTAACATTATATTCGTATGAGGTAGTGTTGGCACGAGTTTTCAGTTTTTTTGTGCGAGATGTGTGAGATGAGAGATAGAGTAAGCTATAAAAATACAAATGTCAAGAGAAGAGGTCGGCAACCTATGACACTAACCCCTCACGTGCCAGCAGTAGCACATGAGCGCATGGCAAAATAATAATGACAGTATTTTGAAAACACGCATTTTTACCTGGAATTTAGACATTTTCAGTTGCGCGCCGTGTTATTTAGAGGCTTTAGGTTAGCGTCTCTCCGTGTGTCAGTGCGTGTTTGCGCGGCGCCTCGCAGAGGAGAGATCCGTGTTTTAACCCAGCCAACGAAACACACGCGCGCAATAAATGAACGAATCATGACGGCTCCTCGAGCGAAAACATCTCGTTCTTTCCAGCCAGCGTCGACAGACAAATGAGGATTCGTGCAACAAAATGACAACGTGCTTTTTTGTGCATTATGCCTTGAGAGCGTTGTACCTCGCACAGCAAGTGTTAAACGTCGAAACATGAACATGAATTCAAGGATGAGAACGACATGGCGGAGACATTACAACGCGCAGTGTCCAGGTACGGCAAACAAACACAGATCCTGAAGACCTTTATCACTGCTAAAAACACCACCACTGAAGCAAGCTATCACATTGCTCACTGCATAGCAAAGCACAGAAAAACATTTACTGATGGCCAATATTTTAAAGAAGACTGTGTGTGTGCGCGTGCCGTCTGCTTTGCTGCTGTTATTTCAACTTTTGATATTTTCTGCAACAAGATATCATTGATGAATGGTATGGTAGTCATCCATAGCATTTGTTTTTTGATTGTAGTTGATTGTTAATGAAGAATGGTTGATTCTGGTTCATTCTTGTAGTCAAAAAGTTGAAGTCATGGATGGCTACAGGCCTTTCCACTTCTATTCACATTCATTTATTTAATTGATTGATGAACAAGAATAGTGGAAGATAAATTGGTCAGTTATACGATTAAAATGTATATCCAAGTTGTATATTTGGACTGGCGTAAAATGACAGCTCTGTTGGATATAAAAAAAATGTCTGAGTCATTAATCTTGGTGTGGCACACTGATTTACAAGGACATTTGAAAGTGGCACTCCACACCTAAAAGGTTGCTGAACCCTGGTCTAGAGATACCGTGACTTGATTGAACTGCAAATTGTTTGGAAAAAACAAATACAAAACATGTATTTATTCCCTTATTCATTTTCCAACGGCTTATACTTAAGAGGGTCAAGGGAGTGCTGTAGTTGATGTCCGGCAGTGGGCAGGGGACAGCCAGTGTACTCCATGTTTATGATTTGCAACACTGAGCAAAAACACCCTCTGTCGGGACCAGAACGGAAACAGGACCCAGTTGCGTAAAGTTTTATCGAAGGAACGAGGAAGGGGTACGCCCACGATCCGGTGTTCGCTGTCGTACTCGGCTTGTGATCCGGACAAGGAAGTGGATCTTCCATAGCGAGCGATGGCGGTGTGAGGGGCGGAAACCTGGTTAGTAGCTGGAAATTGAAGAGCAAGATGTGGTCCGGGTCGGAAACCAGTCGTAAGCCGGGACGGGAGAGCAGACGTGGTCGGGATCAAAAAAACGGATCGTAATTCGGGAATGGAGAGCAAACGTGGTCGAGATCAAAACAGGTCGTAGCGGGAGACAGACAGGAACAAAAAACGGGACAGGCAAAAATACAATTTATTTATTTATGTTTGTCAAAATGATCCCAACACGGAAGTGGATCTTCCATAGCGAGCGATGGCGGTGTCAGGGGCGGAAAACTGGTCAGTAGCTGGAAATTGAAGAGCAAGACGTGGTCGGGATCGGAAACCAGTCGTAAGCCGGGAAGGTAGAGCAGACGTGGTCGGGATGAAAAAAACCGGATCGTAATTCGGGAATGGAGAGCAGACGTGGTCGAGATCAAAACAGGTCGTAGCGGGAGACAGACAGGAACAAAAAAACGGGACAGGCAAAAATACAATTTATTTATTTATGTTTGTCAAAATGATCCCAACACGGAAGTGGATCTTCCATAGCGAGCGATGGCGGTGTCAGGGGCGGAAAACTGGTCAGTAGCTGGAACTTGAAGAGCAAGACGTGGTCGGGGTCGGAAACCAGTCGTAAGCCGGGAAGGTAGAGCAGACGTGGTCGGGATGAAAAAAACCGGATCGTAATTCGGGAATGGAGAGCAGACGTGGTCGAGATCAAAACAGGTCGTAGCGGGAGACAGACAGGAACAAAAAAACGGGACAGGCAAAAATACAATTTATTTATTTATGTTTGTCAAAATGATCCCAACACGGAAGTGGATCTTCCATAGCGAGCGATGGCGGTGTCAGGGGCGGAAAACTGGTCAGTAGCTGGAACTTGAAGAGCAAGACGTGGTCGGGGTCGGAAACCAGTCGTAAGCCGGGAAGGTAGAGCAGACGTGGTCGGGATAAAAAAAAAAAACGGATCGTAATTCGGGAATGGAGAGCAAACGTGGTCGAGATCAAAACAGGTCGTAGCGGGAGACAAACAGGAACCAAAAACGGGACAGGCAAAAACACAATTTATTTATTTATGTTTGTCAAAATGATCCGAACAAGGAAGTGGATCTTCCATAGCGAGCGATGGCGGTGTCAGGGGCGGAAAACTGGTTAGTAGCTGGAACTTGAAGAGCAAGACGTGGTCGGAAACTAGTCATAAGCCGGGACGGGAGAGCAGACGTGGTCGATATCAAAACAGGTCGTAGCGGGAGACAAACAGGAATAAAAAACGGGACAGGCAAAAACACAATTTATTTATTTATTTTTGTCAAAATGAATGCTTAAAAATCATCATTATCAACTGTTTTCAATACATTTTTCCACATCTGTTGAAAAGTTATTATAAGGTATTGTAAGACTGAAATTAATAATTTCGATCGAGTCAAAAAGGTTTTGTCAGGACCAGAACGGAAAACAGGACCCAATTTGCGTAATGTTTACCACAAGTTTTGAAAGAAAGAGGAAGGGCTGCACCCACGATCCGGATTCGCTGGACGCGGAAAGCAAGTCACTCTTGTACTCGGACTGTGATTCGAACAGGGAAGTGGATCTTCCGTAGCGAGCGATGGCAGTGTCAGGGACGGAAAAACTGGTCGTTAGCAAAAACGTGGTCGGGTCGTAAACGAGTCGTAACCCAGGACGGGAGAGTAGACGTGGTCGGGATCAAAAATGTGTCGTAAGCCGGAACGGGAGAGCAGATGTGCTCGAGAACTAAACAGGTCATAGCCGGAGAAAAAAACGGGAGCAAAAACGGGACAGGCGGGAGTCAGCGTCAAAAAAGGCTTGCCTTGTATCACGGAAATTCGCAGACGGACTGACAACAGGGGACAGATAGGAGTGGTTTTAAATGGGAACAGGGAGGCAATCAGGCGCCAAAGCCCGGGCACAGGAAATACACATCGGTAATCATGACACCGTCATTACAAAATAAAACATTTTGTGCAGGCTTGGGGAGTAACGGAACACATGGAACGGCAAAAATGATGTCGGCAAGCTGTTTGGATTTATATTAATTTTGTTTCTGTCGCATTTTATGTTAGTTTTGCCGGAGATCAAAGAGATCAAAGCCAGGAGAGAAAGCTTACCACGTGTTGTGAGTCATCATTTTATTCATATTTAGTTTCTTTTGTCTTTTATTAGCATATTTGGTATTGGAGTCATCCAAAAGTAATTGAAAGTAATCCAGTTAAAGTAACTCTACCCAACCCTGTATTTATGGCCCATCAAAACCAGCCTCAGGCTTTGAACCAATGCCTGAGGAAACTGACAGGAGCGTCTATCAAAATCATCAATAAGCCGAAAAATAAAAAACACTCGATTTTGAAAACTAATAATTTATTTTTCAAAAATGTGCAACACAAACCTCATCTCATCTCATCTCATTAGCCGTACCGCTTATCCTCATTAGGGTCGCGGGGGGGCTGGAGCCCATCCCAGCCATCTCCGGGCAGTGGGCAGAGGACACCCTGAACTGGTTGCCACCCAATCGCAGGGCACACAGGGACAGACAACTCATTCGCTCATTCACACCTAGGGACAATTTGGACCGGCCAATTCACCTGAAATGCATGTTTTTTGGAACGTGGGAGGAAACCGGAGTGCCCGGAGGAAACCCACGCAAGCACGGGGAGAACATACAAACTCCGCACAGGAAGTCTGGAGCTGGATTTGAACCCACGACAGGTTCCCATGACATGAACTGTGCCGCACAAGCGCTAATGAACGAGCAAGAAAATGAATGAATGGATAGTCTTCCTAATTATTCGGGTTACTGCGTCCCTGCAGTGAAGATTGAGCTCGTAAGCAAGATAAGGAAAAGCTTTAACCACGTTCTGTTTTGCAATCATTAAACTAATCACACGCAGGGTTGGGTAGGGTTACTTTAACTGGATTACTTTCATTTACTTTTGGATTACTCCAATACCAAATACGCTAATAAAACTAAATATGAGATCAAAGCCAGGAGAGAAAGCTTACCACGTCTTGTGAGTCATCATTTGATATATATTTAGTTTCTTTTGTCTTTTATTAGCATATTTGGTATTGGAGTCATCCAAAAGTAATTGAAAGTAATCCAGTTAAAGTAACCCTACCCAACCCTGATTACACGCTAGGGGGATTTAAGGTAAGAACAGGATATTTAAATGAAATCTTAAATAATAGAACACAAGGTTCACCAAAATAACAGAAACACATACCAGAAAATACATTTTCTGTATGTGTTGCATAATTTCCACCACCCAGAATGAAAGGTTAGGGTTTCTTTAGATTGATTTCCATTTAAAACCAGACCTCTTGTTATTTCTAATAAAACCACTGGGGGGCGTTAAAGTTGCATCTTTTCAACCTGTGCACAGGGGTTCCTACATCTCTAATATTGAAGTCAGATAAGCAGTGTTCATTTTACCTCTGAAAAGTGATGGGTCCCAGCAGTGTTCCCTCTAAACTGCGCGCGTGCGCAATTGTGCACTGCTTGCACATTCTCAGCGCACAAGAAAATCTAGCCAGCGCACAAAAATCAGGGCTCAAAATTACTGTTTAAGAAGCGACTTGAGTCAAAGTTACAGTGCATGAAGGTAAAAATACACGGGTTTCCCCGATGCTGTGTCCTAAATGCCGTATTTTGAAGTCGAGTCGAAGGAGAACGAATTTGAGTAAAGTTAGTAGAGTTTGTTGGGGAACCGGCTTCTTCGGCTCGGCTCACTAAAAGGAACCGGCTCTTTCGGGTCCTAAACGGCTCTTCGGGTTCTTTTTGGTTCTTAAATCCCAACATGATCAAATATGATGTAAAATTAGGCACAAAATAACTTAAAGGAAGGGGGGAATGGAACAAAAAAGAAAATTATTCCAAAATGAAAACGTAGTTAAAAGCTGAGAAATAAAAGAAACAAAAGGAAAAGAAAAAAGAAGAAAAAATTCCAGAAAAAAAGAAAAGAAAGAAATGTAGGAAAAAAGTAAATCGAGAACAAAAAGAAAAAAGTTACAGCTCGGAAAAAATAAACACAATGAGATTTTTTTTAAAGGAATTAAAAAAAAGTAGAAAAAAAAACACGGAAAAAAGAAGAAAAAGTTTGTGTTGCATTCAAATAATTTCTAATTATATCAAGTGAATCTTGTTGCTAACATTGTACTTCCACTAAAAAATGTGATTAAGTACAGTTCTGTATCGTACAACCGACTAAATAAGCCCCCCAAAATTTTAGAATTATGCGACAAAATATATCAGGAAATCAAAAGAAATGGATATCTTGTAAAAGTATTTGTAAGAACAAACAACGTTTGTAGGCCGTACAACCTTTGCAACAAAACATGAGTCAATTCATTCAAAAGAGAAAAATCATTTTGCATTGCCGGAAACTCAGTAAAATATCACTTGATGTCAAGTTTTGGAGATGTTTGATAATGAATCATCTTGCCACACTTGGGATTATGGTTGCTCACTGTTGTTTCAAGCGCTGCTCACCGACTTTGTGTGAACGCTCAGACCCGTAAGGAAAATTACAGGGAACATTGGGTCCTAGGCTCAAAAATCTATGGGTCCCAACAGAGATCTATGGCTCCCCAAAATTTAGTGTTATCGCGGTTGAAATTGTAAATCGGCGACAAATATATAATATAAATCTATATAATTATTCAGTTTTAATCATCACAGTTTATTGGTAATACAAATCAGTTTCACTTCAAGATTTTTCAGTTCACAACAATATTAATAATAATAATAATAATAATAATAATAATTTCCTTTGTATTGTCATTCTTTGTAACAATGTACACAGAACGAAATGTCGATACACCTGACCCGTTGTAGCGAGCCGATGCAGCCGCAGCCAACAGAGGGCGCCGCCATTTTACCAATGTTATAAGTCTTAGGTATGACTCAGCCGAGGCGCGAACCAGCGACCTCCCAGTCTCAAAGCGGGCGCCCTACCATCTAGGCTACTGAGCTGGTTGTACATTATACAAAATATTATTGCTGAAATAATCATATTGATCTATATTTTCATGCAGTTTTAATCATCACAGTTAATTGGTAATACAAAGCAGTTATCACTTTAGATTTTTCAGTTCAAAATATTGTACACTATACAAAATAATATTTCTGAAATATTTATATATTCTTGCAGTTTTAATCATCACAGTTAATTGGTAATACAAAGCAGTTATCACTTCAATTTTTTCAGTTCATATATTCTTCGTGGTTTGCGTTCCCGCCATAGTTGTAATGCCTTCTCAAAGTCCAATCCATTATCCTCCTCATAGAGTAACCAGGAATATAATTTAGTCCATTTTGGCAGAAAACTCCTTTTCTTGCTAGTATTCTTTTGTTTATTTTCTTTCGTCGAATCTTTCGCTTCAAAACACGTGTTTTCCTTGCCTTCGCGGTCATCTGAAGAATTTCTCCGCCATTTGTTCGTGCCGGAATTATTGCCGTTGCTACCACTTTCTGTGTTATGTTTCGACTTATTACCGACACTGAAGAAATTACCAATTTTTGGGGGATTTGCACTTAATACCAAATGTTTTTTCGGAGGCATACTTCTCTTTCACTCGACAACCGCCACAACAATGACGTCATCTCCAAGCAACAAAATTGGCGCGAGACCAAAACAACAATGGCGGATCTGCCTGACGAAAAGTTTGCAGTGCGGTAAATCTTTGATTAAAAAAAAAAAAAAAAAAAAAAGTGATCGGGTAATAATGACAATTTGGTGTTAAAAAAGTTGCGCCCCGTGGACGGACGCACTTTGATGTGACCCAATGCGTCCCCAGAAAAAAAGATGCGTCCAGGACACAGGGATGCGGGCAAACAAAAACACTGGATAAGCATGCAAAAAACACATGAAAAAATAAAAGTTGATAACAGTGACCAAACCCGAACTCCAGCAATCAAAGGAAAAACCGGATGCCAAAATACAAGCCACATTTGTGTGCATTTGAGCCTCTCGGCAGCCAGACGGGTCTTTGTGTGCATGCGTCCTGACGCGATGTGTCCTTGAGCACATAAACATGCAGCACAGCGATTTCAGATGAGGCCGCCGAGACCATTTGATGAAACATAACACTCGAGCAATCAGCGGGCTGGGCAGCCAAATGAGGTCTGATCGAAGGGCAAGTGACTTCAAGGGTCCGAGATCACGTGTTGGGTCCGCTTAGTAAGCATGCATAGCCAATTTTTATGTCAATATTGAAAATCTGATGAAAACATTTGCTGAACTGTATTAATATAAGCACTCAAAAATGATGTAGTCAGTTAATCAAAATCAGAATCACCTCTGTTATCATTATGTTACGACAACAAAATTTGGGTTGTCAAAAGTATACAGTATAAAAAAAATGGTAAATAGAAAGTATTGACATAGAAATAATAGAAAGTATTCACATCTAAAACTATACACAACCGGAATACTGCACTTTAAACTGGTATATTACACTTAAAACCAGGGATATTGGTCTTAAAATCGGTACATTGCTTTTAGAACAGTGATATAAAACTTAAACTGTGTTACAAAGCTCTGGTTTAGTGTGTTGATAGCTTTGGGGAAGAAGCTATCCCTGAGTCTGTTTATAAGGGCCGATGGTAACAGTTACACATAGACACACATGGACACACTACAAAAAACCGGAATACTGCAATTTAAACTGGGATATTGGACTTGAAGTCGGGGTATTGCACATAAAACCGTGATATTGCACTTAGAATCGGGCTATTGTTGCTAGAACCGGGATATTGAACCTTAAACTGTGTGCCAAAGCTGTGGTTTAGTGTGTTGATAGCTTTGGGGAAGAAGCTATCCCTGAGTCTGTTTATAAGGGCCGATGGTAACAGTTTGAATAAGCAGTAAGTGGGGTGTAAGAAGTTTTACACATAGACACACAACCGGAATACTGCACTTTAAACTGGGATATTGGTCTTGAAGTCGGGATATTGCACATAAAACCGGGATATTGCACTTAGAATCGGGATATTGCTCCTAGAACCGAGATATTGCATTTAAACTGTCTTCCAAAGCTGTTGTTTATTGTGTTGATAGCTTTTGGGAAGGAGTTAACCCTTAGTTTGTTCGTCCGGGCCGATGGTAACAGTTTGAAAAGGCAGTTAGTGGGGTGTAAGGAGTTTTACACATAGACGCACTAATCACAACCGGAATACTGCACTTTAAACTGGGATATTGGTCTTGAAGTAGGGGTATTGCACATAAAACTGGGATATTGCACTTAGAATGGGGATATAGCTCTGAGAACCGAGATATTGCACTTAAACTGTGTTCCAAAGCGGTAGTTTTGTGTGTTCATAGCTTTGGGGAAGAAGCTATCCCTGAGTCTGTTTATCCGGGCCGATGGTAACAGTTTGAAAAGGCGGTTAGTGGGGTTTGAGGAGTTTGACACATAATAATAATAATAATAATAATAATAATTTCCTTGTATTGTCATTCTGTGTAACAATGTACACAGAACGAAATGTCGATTGCACCTGACCCGTTGTAGCGAGCCGATGCAGCCGCAGCCAACAGAGGGCGCCGCCGACCACTTTTTAAGTCTTAGGAATGACTCGTAGACACACTATACACAACCGGAGTACTGCACTTTAAACTTGGATATTGGACTTGAAGTCGGGGTATTGCTCCTAAAACTGGGATACTGCACTTAAACTGTGTTCCAAAGCTGTGGTTTAGTGTGTTGATAGCTTTGGGGAAGAAGCTATCCCTCAGTCTGCTTATCTGGGCCGATGATAACAGTCCGAAAAGGCGGTTAGTGGGCTTTAAGGTGTTTTACACATAGACACATTATGCACGACCGGAATACTGCATTTTAAATCGGGATATTGGACTTTAGTCTGTTCTTTTGGGTCGCTGGTAACAGTTTGAACAGGCGGTTAGTGGGGTGTGAGTAGTTTTACACATAGACACACCATACACAACCGGAATACTGCATTTTACCCTCGGATTTTGCACTTAAAACCGGGAAATTGCTCTTAAAAAAGGGATTTTGCACTTAAACTGTGTTCCAAAGCTGTGGTTGATAGCTTTGGGGAGAAAGCTATCCGTCAGTTTGTTTGTTCGGGACAATGATAAGACTTTGAAAAGGCGGGTTACCTGATTTGCTCCCTGTCCCTTTTTAAACCCAGTCCTGTCACTCTTCGATGGTCAGTCCGTCAGCGAACCTCTGTTGTTACAAGGCAACCATTTTGACCCTGACTCCCGCCTGTCCTGTTTTTGCCCCCGTTTTTCCACCTGTCGGTCCTGATCTCCCCTTTTGTCTCTGTCTACGACCTGTTTTTGATCCCGACCACGTTTTTGCTCTCCTCTCCCGGCTATCGACCCTTTTTTCCGTCCTTGACACCGCCATCTCCCGGTACGGATGATCCACTTATTGTTCCCGTTTATTCTTGTCCTGTTTAATATCGGTTTCCAGTTTCGTTCCCGTCTATTTTTGTCCTGTTTGTTATTCTCTCTAGTTTTCGTTCCCGTCTAGTGTCCTGTTTATTTTCGATATACTGTTTCATTATCTATCCTGTCTTTCCTGTCCGGTATAAACCCCATCTGTCCGATATCAACTCGGGCAATTGGAATCGATCTCGTCAATCTCTGGCTTCCTGTCTTTCCACGCCAGACCGCTGCCTAACATGCATGACTCCCCATTTCCAGTAAAGTAAAAGGCTTGTGTGAGAACGTCACGCGTTTGGGTCCTGACCCTGTTCATGACACATAATACATAATAGCACAAATTCCACACATTTTCAGCTGACCGCCTGACAAGTATTTTAGTTAAAGCCTACCTATGCTCAACACAAAAGTTGCCACAGCAGCACAAAATAGATCACTCCTTCAAAGTAGGATGGCAGGCAGTCAAGCAAATACCTCCGCCAAGGTCCAGTTGTTGCTTTCAGTTCGATCAATAAACCGGCCATCACTGCTTCATCATAATTCAAGTTCACTGGAAGTGGAACAAAATACCGCCTCGGAGGCATTCACTTAGAAACAGATTAAGGGGATAACCACAAACCTGTCTTTTTTCATTTTATCCTTTTATACTTTCTTTTTTTTCTTAACTTCTTTATACAACAAAAATGATTTGTAATATAATGCATCGAAGCAAGTGAGCCGTTTGAGAGCTGACTCTCTTTCATGAGTTGAGCCGAAAAAGCCGATTCTCTAAAAAGAGACGGACTTCCTTTCACTACATACTGTATTTTCCGCACCATAAGGCGCACCAGGTTATAGGGCGCACCCCGAAAAAATAGTTTTTGGTCCTATATTTGACGTACAAAAGACGCACCGGATTATAAGGCGCTACAATGGGAACTTCGACAAAACAGTCGGATAGTTCAGTCCAACTTATTACCCCCTTAACATTCCCAAAGCTTGCAAAGAAGCAAATACGTGTCGTAGACACGTGCGGATGCGCTGTCCGTACGATGTCACTCAAATGCATTGTTTCAAATATCATTCAGAAGGTTAAAGTCTTGGGATTCAAGAAATGCCAACCATTCCTTAGTTTCTATTTTCTTTTTCGCTCGCAACTTTACTGTGCATATGACAATAAACACTTGGAATTGAGTTCATTTAAAAATAGACACTAAATTCCATCCATTATCTGCACCGCTTATCACAGAAACATCGAGTTCAGTCTGAAACAAGGTACAGGGAAAATATATAGCAGGAGTAGCTCACCGAAGTCGTTGTGTTCAATAATAATGTGCAACCATGGTCCTCTTATATCTGTGAGTGTAGTAAATCCAGGAGAGTAAAATATTTACAAATACAGAATGTAAAACATGTTTCCTCTATGCCGTAGACAACCAGACTTGCTATTCACATTCATCTTTTTCGGCCAATTGCAGGCTTTGTTTTGCCCCGTTAGCCTATGCCAGCCTGTAAATGATAAAAAGGATCCGCCCCCTTTACCTCCGAATAAGTTTAGCCAATAGTGATCGATTCAACTGATGATTGACACATCTTTTTCGGCCAATTGCAGGCTTTGGTTTGCCCCTTTAGTCTATGCGAGCCTGTAAATGATAAAAAGGATCCGCCCCCTTTACCTCCGAATAACTTTAGCCAATAGTGATCGATTCAAATAATGATTGACACATTGGTTAGCCAATGAAACGCCGGTAAATAAATCCCAGCATGCTTCGCGTTCGGGGGAAAATCTAGTCGGCGGCTGCTGCATTAGTTGCAAGACTTTGCGACTTAATATTGATCCATAAACAAGGCGCACTGTATTATAAGGTGCATGGTCAGCTTTTGAAAAAAATAAAAGCTTTTAAGTGCGCCTTATAGTGCGGAAAATACGGTAACTACCACATGAAATCCGAGGCAGCAGACGCATGCGCACAGTAGCATCAAACCGCTTGCTTCTTTTGCAACGAAAAAAAACCGATACGGAGATAGAGGCTACCGCGGCGAACTCATTTAACTTGATTGATTTGCCGAGTCAGTGTATACAAATTTGCGTTTTTTCGTACAGATTTTCTTGTACGTCGTACATGTCTTAAAGTGCATAATAAACGTACTTAGTACGGCAAAAACGTACAGGTTGACAGGTATGGTCTTGGGCAAGTACAGAATGGTGCCGCCCATCCCTTTTCACCCGGTCTTGAACCGAGGGCCTTTCGCTTGATAGGCGGATGTACTAACCACTGCAATACGTAATCATGTTTGTACAACCTTCTAATTCATTTGAGAGTGAGAGTTGGAAAAAATATGATTTTTTTTAAGTACAAAGTGATGTTGTTGCATATTCTCTTATTAGAGTGTAGCAGGATTTTTTTTCCAAAGTTTGCATTGCTTAGGTGTTGGTGGAGTGCTTTGAGCAGGGTTTGTATACCTTTTGAATGGCCAAATTCAAGCACTTTCCAAGCACTTTCAAGGCAAAGTTTGATAGTAACTTTGTCAGACGAAATCCAGCTCGATTCAAAATAACTTTTTTTTTTGTTAGGTTTAATTACTAAAACTGCCATGCGATTGGTTGGCAACCAGTTCAGGGTGTCCCCGGCCCACTGCCCGATGATTGCGGAGATGGGCTCCAGCACCCCCGCGACCCTACTGAGGATAAGCCGTGCAGCTAATGAGATTAATTGAGAATTACTAAAACAAAGTCACTATCTTGCTGCCAGCACAAACTTTGTGCTATTTTGCGCCGTTCCTATGTACGATCCATGATATTTCTGTGTCAATGGTCTACTATAAACTGACATGAATTCTGCCATTTTGCTTCAACAATGCACCCACAGCATTTATACATCACACTTGTTCACAGAGCAGTTTAAGCCTGGATTTAAAACCCTTCCGCTGAATTTGCAGATCGAATCTCAGAGGGTAGATATTGCACAGCACCGGGGCCCGAATGAAGAACGCTATCGACCCTGAGGATTTCTTCTTGGCTCTTGGGATCACTAAGAGACCCTTATTTTCCGAGCAAAGGCTCCGAACAGGTACAAGGGGGTACCTTAAATGTCAAAGATACGAAGGGTCAAGTCCATGCATAATTTTGTGAAATACCAACCAATCCTTGAAACCAGCTGTTTAAACGGCACAGCAGTGCTTTTTCACGAGACCTTGCGAGTCAAATGAAAACATTACAAAGGCGAGCTAAGAGGTGGCAACACTCATTCTGAGGAGGGCGAATTTATCAAAGACAGTTCGAAGAATGCCAGGCTGAATAGTTGCCCTTCACACATTTCAGTTTACCAAATCTGGTCAGCTATCTGAAAAGTTTGGACACCCCTGCCATACGGAGATTGAACCAGCATGATTTGTGGCTGTTTTTCTGCTGGTTGTCTTATCCGTGTCAGGGAAAGAATGAACGGGGCTTTTAGTTGTGAGATGTTGAGTGAAAACTTCCTTCACAAGGGCATTAAAGATTAAATGTGGCTTTGTCTTTCAGCATGATAAAGATCCCAAACAATGCTCGGGCAACAAAGGATTGGCTCCGTAAGAAGGCTTTCAAAGTCCTGGAGTAGCCTAGCCAGTCTCTAGATCTCAACATAATAGAAAATCCTTTGCAGGAGTTAAAAGTTCATGTTGCTCGACAACAGTCCCCAAACAACAAAGACGAGCAGGCAAAATACAATGAACAATGTGTGAAAGACTGACATATGACATTTGAATACTGTCATTGCTGACACAGGGTATATAACAAAGTATTGAGATGGACTTTTAGTATTGAGCATTGACATTTTTTTCACAATTTAGGAAAAAAAATAATCAGGATTTGCATGTTTGTTTTGATAAAACTTGGCTCGGCCACTCCAGGACATTGAAACCCTTCTTACAGAGCCAATCCTTTGTTGCCCGAGCATGGTTTGGGATCTTTATGATGCTGAAAGACACATTTAATATTTGATGCTCTTGTGAAGGAAAAATCTGGATTTTTTTTCTCATTCTCTCTCTAATAGTTGAAGTGTACCTATGATGGCAATGAGAGGCCTCTCTCGTCTTTTTAATTGGGAGTATTTGCACAATTGGAGGTTAACTAACAGGGTTGGGTAGGGTTACTTTAACTTGATTACTTTCAATTACTTTTGGATTACTCTCATCTCATCTCATCTCATTAGCTGCACCGCTTATCCTCAGTAGGGTCGCGGGGTGCTGGAGCCCATCCCAGCAATCATCGGGCAGTGGGCAGGGGACACCCTGAACTGCTTGCCAGCCAATCGCAGGGCACACGGGGACAGACAACTCACTCGCTCATTCACACCTAGGGACAATTTGGACCGGCCAATTCACCTGAAATGCATGTTTTTGGAGTGTGGGAGGAAACCGGAGTGCTCGGAGGAAACCCACGCTAGCACGGGGAGAACATACAAACTCCGCACAGGAAGTCTGGAGCTGGATTTGAACCCACGCAGGAGGTTCCCATGACATGAACTGTGCCGCACATGCGCTAACCACTGCGCCGCCCTACTTTTGGATTACTCCAATACCAAATATGCTAATAAAAGACAAAATAAACTAAATATGAATAAAATGACTCAATTTTGTGCAGGCTTGGGGAGTAACGGAATACATGGAACGGCAAAAATGATGTCGGTGAGCTGTTTGGATTTATTTTCATTTTGTTTCTGTCGCATTTTATGTTCGTTTTGCCAGAGATCAAAGAGATCAAAGCCGGGAGAGAAAGCTTACCACGTGTTGTGAGTCATCATTTTATTCATATTTAGTTTCTTTTGTCTTTTATTAGCATATTTGGTATCGGAGTAATCCAAAAGTCATCAAGTTAAAGTAACCCTACCCAACCCCGTTGCTCGCAGTGAAGTGCTACATACACTTCGACACACTTCCTTGGCTTAGCTTTCCGGAGGAGACTTTTGTTTATCTGTACCCTGTCTCCCGCATCTGTGTTACATATTTTTTGTCATGGGGTCGCTCGAGGTTCTGCCACACTTTGTGTCCAATCTTTATACTCAATGTGCTGAATGCTCTGTGTGGAGGCTGAATGTAAATTAAAAAAAAAAAATAAAATAAAATAAAAAAAATGGGAACGCCACTGCCCCCTAGTGTAGTCAAGGTGGAATTACACTTTATTCCGGCAAAGTTAAAAAAAAGTTTCCTGATGCCAAAGGTACCCGCGCCCCTCGATGATGCCTTGCTCCCCCCTAAAGATCCAATGATCTCCTACTGGCAATGGACTCTGGCGCTTCATCACTTTTGCTGCTGCAAGACATTAGTGCTGCTTTCGACACAGTGGACCATAATATCTTACTAGAACAGTTGGAAAAATGGATTGGTCTCTCAGGAAACGTCCTCTTATGGTTCAGATCCTACCTCTCTGATAGGACGCACTGTGTTAAATATGGCGAAATGACATCTGAGCCCTTTAGTGTTACCTGTGGTGTTCCGCAGGGTTCAGTACTTGGCCCCCTTCTTTTCAGCATTTACATGCTTCCATGAGGTGATATTATTCGCAAGTATAACATCAGTTTCCATTGCTACGCACATGACACCTAACTATATCTTCCGATGGAGGAATCTGCCACACTGAACCGTGGAAATTTGGAGGCCTTCCTCACTGAGATAAAAGAGTGGATGTCACTCAATTTCTTGCGTCTTAACTCTGAAAAGACCGAAATGTTAGTTATTGGTCCATCTAAATGCCGTGATTTATTCTCAAAAACTGCTGTGAACATTGACAAATGCCACATCACACAGAGTGACTCAGTTAAAAATTTAGGTGTCCTATTTGACCCCGATCTGTCCTTTCAAACACATGTGAAGAAAATGACTAGAACCACTTTCTTCCATCTTCGCAACATTGCTTAAATTCGTCCTATACTGTCTCAGTCGGAATCGGAGATTATAATTCACGCTTTTGTTACCTCCCGTCTCAATTACTGTAATGCATTACTCTCCGGTCTCCCGAAGTCCAGAATCAAGAGTCTTCAGCTGGTACAAAATGCTGCAGCGAGGCTATTAACTAGGACAAAAAAGTCCGATCACATCACGCCGATTTTGGCTAACCTGCATTGGCTCCCTGTTAACCTAAGATGTGATTTCAAGGTTCTCTTAGTATTATACAAAATCATACATGGACTTGCTCCCTCATATCTTTCAGATCTGATTTCCCCCTATGTTTCGGTCCGAAGCCTTCGTTCTGAGAGCGCCAGTCTTCTGGTGATCCGAAGAGCCAAGAAGTGTTCCGCTGGTTTGAGAGCGTTCTCCATTCGGGCACCGGTGATGTGGAATGCTCTTCCCTCTGAGATCCGATCTGCAACCTCAGTGGAAATATTTAATAAGCTTAAAACTCACTTCTACTCTATGGCATATGAATAACCTATATTTTTCGTGGACAATATCTGTATTATTTGTGATTGCAACATCTTTTGCTGTCTGGTAATCCTGGCAGGGGGGATACCACATGTGCAGTCCCTACTTAAGGTTTCTTCATTTTCCTCATGTTGAGGTTTTTTTGAGTTTTTCCTTGCCCTCATGTTGGTTCCAGATCAGTGGATGGTGTAATAATAGTCTGAAAAAATAGTCTGTGTAATAATAACAAGCCCTTTGAGACTCTTTGTGATTAAGGGCTATACAAATAAAAATGACTTGACTTGACTTGACTTAAAGTCAGATTGCCTTTTTATTCCTGATCTTCCCGTTTCAGAACCGACTAACTCAAGGAAAGAATATTTATCCACAAGCTAACAATCCATGCTGACACCGATGCACCGACTTCCATTTGATAAAAGGCGTGAACTTACAAAGCAGGCTAAAAAAATGATAAAGTAAGCATTTCCTTTTTTGCTCCGATGAGTTCTATCTCAAAAGGAAGGCAGACAGTACGCTCGGGGCCGCAGATAAGCAGCTCCGAAGCCGATACGGCAACAGTCCTCCATTACCGGTAAGGGCAACGGTCAAGATGAAGCATGCAGTCATTGCGCTTAATATTTTGAGATATTCTCCACCACGGAAGCCCGGTGTGGAAAGTAATTTATGATAAGGGAAGGCAACTCGTCTTCCCGTACTGCGGTTGGGTTTTTCCATTTGTGCGTGTCATGGAATTTGCTGCTTTTCTGGGAATTCCTGCAGCTCATCATGCATTTGTTCCTCTGACGGTTTGAGAGAACATCGGCTCATCTGCTGCCGCACTGATTTGTGTGGTATCGCCAATTTGCACGATGTTCTCACATTTCCCTGGATAGTCGAGAGGGAGAGAGTTGAAAGAGATGCGACACTGCCAGCGTGCTGCAGTCCACTTTTGGAAAGGCGCAAAATATTTTTTCCCGGTTTTTAAAAAAATAAAAATAAATCTCTTCAATCCGGTCGTATCTATTTGTAAGTGCTGCTTCTTGGAATAGATGAGACACTTTCTGAGGATACATGACCAATTATTATCCTGTGGGATTGATGTTCCATGTTTCGTTTTTTCTTGAGTCCTGAGCAGTGTTCCGTCTAAGCTGCGCACTGCTCACACATTCTCAGCGCAAGAAAATCTAGCCAGCGCACAAAAATCAGGGCTCAAAATTACTAATTAAGAAGCGAATTAAGTCAAAGTTACAGTGCATGAAGGTAAAATTACACGGGTTTCCCTGATGTTGTGTCCTAAATGCGGTATTTTGAAGTCGAGTCAAAGTAGAACGAAGCTGAGTAAAGTTAGTAGAGTTTTTCGAGAACCGGCTTCTTCGGCTCGGCTCACTAGATGCAACCGCCTCTTTCGGGTCCTAAACGGCTCTTCAGGTTGTTTTTGCTTCTTTAATCCCAACATGACCAAATATTATGTAAAAGTATGCACAAGATGACTTAAAGGAAGGGGGGAATAGAACAAAAAAGAAAAAAATACTAAAATGAAAAAGTAGTGAAAAGCTGAGAAAAAAAGAAACAAAAGGAATAGAGATAGATTCATGGATGGTCCTAGAGAGAGACAGACAGAGAGACAGAGAAATAGATAGATAGATAGATAAATAGATAGATAGATAGATAGATAGATAGATAGATAGATAGATAGATAGATAGATAGATAGATAGATAGATAGATGGATGGATGGATAGATAGATGGATGGATAGATAGATGGATAGATACTTTACTCATCCCAGTATGGAAATTCAGACTTCCAGCAGTATTCTTGTGTTGAAAAATAGAGTAATAAAATAAAGATATAGAATACAAAAACACCCAATATAACATTTTGCTATAGAGTATTTAAATAGTGCTACGGAAAATACACACTGTATAAAATTAAGGTAATATCCAAATGTTGGGGTGGGGTTTAATATGGGCTTTTACTCCCCTGGGTGGAGTTAAAGAGCCTCGTGGCATGAGGAAGAAGTAAGGAAGGAAGACATTTAGGTGTTTATTAATTGTTTATATTTGTAGGTATTGATGTATATATACATTTATTTCTACACATGGCAGGATTGATCGTTTTGCCTGCAATGTAACTGGAGTACTATTTCAGACCACTAGATGCTGCTAGAGAATTGTGTTTTCTTTGCAGCAGCAGAACCAAGCGCAGCACACCGAAGCAAAGGAAAAGCACACTAACCTTTTGATTGTGTTTGGCCTGGGATGAACATTATATGGTTATGGAATGTAATCATGAGCCCCCGCTGCTGCCCGAATGTCAGAAATCAAAGCAGCCAGCAGCTTAGTAAATTGGAAAGCAGTGAGATGAGAAATTTGTATTTAAGAATGCCGAGATTTGGAGGGATAATGTCTGTGGAGGACTGGAATGAAAAAATAATTGCCACCAATAAAAAGGGAACCCGTATAGGAAGGGTGTAAACAATGCGAGCAGTGTTCCCTCTAAGCTGCGCGCGTGCGCAATTGCGCACTGCTCGCACATGCTCAGCGCACGAGAAAATCTAGCCAGCGCACAAAAATCAGGGCTCAAAATGAGTAAATTAAGAAGCGACTTAAGTCAAAGTTACAATGCATGAAGGTAAAAATACACGGGTTCCCCTGACGTTGTGTCCTAAATGCGGTATTTTGAAGTCGAGTAAAGTTGAGTAAAGTTAGTAGAATTTGGCGAGAACCGGCTTCTTCGGCTCGGCTCACTAAAAGGAACCGGCTCTTTTGGGTCCTAAACGGCTCTTCAGGTTGTTTTTGCTTCTTTAATCCCAACATGACAAAATATTATGTAAAATTATGCGCTAAATGACTTAAAGGAAGGGGGGAATAGAACAAAAAAGAAAAAAAATACCAAAATGAAAAAGTAGTGAAAAGCTGAGAAAAAAAGAAACAAAAGGAAGAAAAAAAAAGGACAAATTTAGAAAAATAGCCAGAAAAAAAAATCTTTTATATATAAAAAAGAAAGAAATGTAGAGATTTTTTTAAAAGAATTTTAAAAAAAAGTAGAAAAAAAACACGGAAAAAAAGAGGAAAAAGTTTGTGTTGCATTTAAAATATTTCCAATTATATCATGAAATGAAATTAAAATGATCTGCTTCACATTTCCCAATAGCGGCCTTGTATTTCAGCCATGTAAGACGCTAACCTGCTCATTGGGGGTATTAAGGGTTCAGTGTCTTACCCAAAGATACTTTGACATGCAACACGGACAAGCCAGGATTCGAACTGGGATCCCTTCCACTAAAAGAATGTGATTAAGTACAGTTCTGTATCTTACAACCGACTAAATAAGCCCCCCAAAATGTTAATATTATACGACAAAATATGTCAGGAAATAAAGAAGAAGAATTGTAAGAACAGATGACGTACAACCTTTGCAATAGTACAGGAGTCAATTCATTCAAAAGAGAAAAATCATTTTGCATTGCCGGAAACTCAGCAAAATGTAACTTGATGTCAAGTTTTGGACATGTTTGATCATTAATTATCTTGCCACACTTGGGATTGCCGTTGCTCACTGTTGTTTCAAGCGTTGCTCACCGACTTTGTGTGAACGCTCAGACCCGTAAGGAAAATTACAGGGAACATTGAATACGAGTCTCCGCAGATGCATAGAGAAAGCCCGAAGCTGTGAAATGAAATACAGCTTTTCTTAGGAATGCTCGCTGAGAGCGAGAAACCTCAGCAGGCAGCCTGCCACTTTCCAGATTTATCACAGGTGTTGTTTATTTCCACGCAGCGGACACACCTTTTTTAAATAACACTTGTACTAATCATATTATGTGGCACCCGTTTTGTTATTTGGCAGAGACTCTTGCTGTGTTTTGAGCTGAGGCACACTGTTTTTCATGCAAAAATCTCCTGGCACACTGATCATCGAAAATAGCTTGTTTTCCGTACTATAAGGCGCACCGGGTAATAAGGCACACAGTGTTCATTTTACCTCTGAAAAGTGATGGGACCCGGGGACTCGCGTGCTCAAAAATCTTTGGGTCCCAACCAATGTTCCCTGTAATTTTCCTTACGGGTCGGAGCGTTCACACAAAGTCGGTGAGCAACGCTTGAAACTACAGTGAGCAACCATAATCCCAAGTGTGGCAAGATGATTAATGATCAAACATGTCCAAAACTTGACATCAAGTTACATTTTGCTGAGTTTCCGGCAATGCAAAATGATTTTTCTCTTTTGAATGAATTGACTCCTGTACTATTGCAAAGGTTGTACGGCCTACAAATGTCGTTTGTTTTTACAATTCTTTCACAAGATATCCATTTCTTTTTATTTCCTGATATATTTTGTCGCATAATATTAACATTTTTGGAGGCTTATTTAGTCGGTTACAAGATACAGAACTGTACTTAATCACATTTTTTAGTGGAAGTACAATGTGGCAACAAGATTCACTTGATATCATTGGAAATTATTGGAATGCAACACAATCTTTTTCTTCTTTTTTCCGTGTTTTTTTCTACTTTTTTTAAAATTCCTTTAAAAAAAATCTCATGGTGTTTATTTTTTCCGAGCTGTTACTTTTTTCTTGTTGTTCTCTATTTACTTTTTTTCTTACATTTCTTTCTTTTCTTTTTTTCTGGCTTTTTTCTAAATTTTTCCTTCTTTTTTTTTCCTTTTGTTTCTTTTTTTTCTCAGCTTTTCACAACTATTTCATTTTGGTATTTTTTTTTCTTTGTTCAATCCCCCCCTTCCTTTAAGTCATTTTGTGCATCATTTTACATAATATTTGGTCATACAGGGATGAAAGAAGCAAAAACAACCTGAAGAGCCGTTTAGGACCCGAAAGAGCCGGTTCCTTTTAGTGAGCCGAGCCGAAGAAGCCGGTTCTCGACAAACTCTACTAACTTTACTCAACTTCGGTCTACTTCGACTCGACTTCAAAATACGGCATTTAGGACACAACGTCGGGGGAACCCGTATATTTTTACCTTCATGCACTGTAACTTTGACTTGAGTCGCTTCTTATTTAGTAATTTTGAGCCCTCATTTTTGTGCGCTGGCTAGATTTTCTTGTGCGCTGAGAATGTGCGAGCAGTGCGCAATTGCGCACGCGCGCAGCTTAGAGGGAACACTGGGCACAACCCCAAAAATAGCATTTTGTTATATATTTTTCAGAAATAAGGCACACTCGACTATAAGGCGCACCAGACTATAAGGCGCATGGACCTAACACAACAGTAAGAGCTACCGTTGTCAGGACCAGAACAGGAAGAGGACCCAGATGCGTTTTACTCACAAGTTTATTGAGATATAGAGGAAAAACAAATGACAGCGATCTTGCGCTCGCTGGACGAGGGAACCTGTTTGGAATGCGTAAGTGGATCTCCCGGAGCGGGAGATCGTAGCGTGGTCAAACGGGAAAAACGTGTTGATAGCCGGGCAGCAGTAGCTCAGGAGGTAGAGCGCTCGTCTTTGGATCAAGAGATCGCAGTTCGAATCCCGGCTCCTCCGTGTTACATGTCGAAGTGTCCTTGGGTAAGACACTGAACCCCAAATGCCCCTAATAAGCAGGTTGGCGCCTTGCATGGCTGCACGGCCGCTATTGGTGTGTGAATGTGGGTGAATGGGTAAATGTGAAGCACATTGTAAAGCACTTTGGGAAGTCTTCATAGACTTGAAAAGCGCTATATAAATGCAGATCATTTCATTTAATTTCATAGCTGGAGCGGGGGATCAGGGCGTGGTCGGTGGTCAAAAACAGGTCGTTAGATAGGACGGGAGATCAGAACGTGGTTGGTGGTCAAAAAACGGGAATTCAGGAACAGACAAGTGGTATATGTTTGAAAAAACGGGAGCGACGGGAGCCAGAGTCAAAGTGCTTGCCTCTCGTAAGCAGAGGTTCGCTGACGGACAGACAAAGGGCGAGTGAGCACTGAGCTTAAATAGGAAGGGAAACCAATCAGGTAACCAGCAGCAGCTGGCGCCAAACGAGTGGGCACAGGTGAGTGCAATGAGTAGTCATGACACCGTATATATGAGCGTATAACCGTTGCACATTTTGTACACTTACAGGATGTATAGCTGCATTGATTGGTCAGTCGAAAAATGACGCTGACTAAAATTGCAAGATATTTCATGCAGAGGGAATCAAACCCGAGTCACGACAGTGAGCGTGCCGATTGATTCATCATCGGATATGCCAAAGAGTTTTTTCCCTCGTTATGTGTTTTTGCAGCACGGCGGCGCAGTGGTTAGCGTGTGTGTGGCACAGTTCTGAGGTCATGAGATTGAACCTTCCTGTGTAGAGTTTGCATGTTCTCCCTGTTTTTGCGTGGGTTTCCTCCGAGCACTCCGTTCCCTCCCACATTCTAAAACCATGCATTTCAGGTTAATTGGCCGGTCTGAATTGTCCCAAGGTGTGAATTGAGCAAGTGATTCGTCTGTCTCTGTGTGTCCTGTGACTGGCTGGCAACCAGTTTAGGGTGTCCCCTGCCCTCCTCCCGACGATAGCTGGGATGGGCTCCAGCACCCCCGCGACCCTACTGAGTATAAACTGTGCAGATAATGGATGTATACATCTTTCTGGACAAATTTCTGTTTTCTCCATTGTCTAGCATTCATTTCTATAATGATAATAAGATAAAACTTCATACCTTTTCATATGTCATCTGTATCACTAGTAGTCCAGTGGTTACGTTTCAGGGCTCCCCTGTTTCGATTCCCATTTCACACAAGTATATGGGATTTTCGTCACAAATTATTAATCAATTATTGCACAAATATGGTAGTATAGGAAAGAAATGTGCACGCAAACGAATATTATATGCAGTTTTCTAAGATCCGTGGGAACACTGCCAACCTGTACACCGACTATGACGAAACGGCAAATCAATCAAGTCAAACCAGTTCGCCGCGGTAGCCTCTATCCCGGTATCGTTTCTTTCGTTACAAACAAAGCGAGCGGTTTGATGCTACTGTGCGCATGCGTCTGCCGCCTGGGGATTTCATGTGGTAGTTATGTAGTGAAAGGAAGTCTGTCTCTTTTTAGAGAATTGGATTTTTCGGCTCAACTGAAACGGCTCACTTGCTTTGATGCATTATATTACGAATCTTTATTGTTGTATAAAGAGGATCAGAAAAAAAGGAAGTATAAAAGGAGAAAATGAAAAAAGATAGGTTTTTTGTTATCCCTTTATTACCAACAATGAAATGAAATGATCTGCATTTATATAGCCCTTTTCAAGTCAAGACTTCCCAAAGCGCTTTACAGTGTGCTTCACATTTCCCAATAGCGGCCGTGCAGCCATGTAAGGCGTTAACCTGCTTATTGGGGGTATTAGGGGTTCAGTGTCTTACCCAAGGACACTTCGACATGTAACACGGAGGAGCCGGGGTTCGAACTGCGATCTCTTGATCCCAAGACGAGCGCTCTACCTCCTGAGCCACTGCCGCCCCCGAATGAGATGGCCGAATGGAATATACCACCTTGCGATTCTGATTCAGCCTTTTCATCCTGATTGAGGTGTTAATATGCATATGGAGGATCTTCATTCCGTTTGGCCCTTTAGATTCATTCTAATCAGAATGCGTGGCTCCGTGTAAACCGGGTTAATGACTGATGAGTAGTTCAAGGTGTCAACGTCGGGGAGTTCTGTGGGCGTGCATTCCAACCGTGTTATTCGTGCGCTCCTGCATGATAGTGTCATCCTGCACCTCATTAGCCCTAATTACCTCGTATATTTGACCTTGTGTCCCATTCTGTCAGCCATTCGGTTCCTTGTCATCGTGTTACAGAAGTATTGGTTGACGGAATCCTAGTTTATGAGCAGGGTTGGGTAGGGTTACTTTAACTGGATTACTTTCAATGACTTTTGGATTACTCCAATACCAAATGTGCTAATAAAAGACAAAAAAAAAAAATATGAATAAAATGATGACTCACAACACGTGGTAAGCTTTCTCTCCTGGCTTTGATCTCTTTGATCTCCGGCAAAACTAACATAGAATGCGACAGAAACAAAATGAAAATAAATCCCAACAGCTGCCAACATCATTTTTGCCGTTCCATGTATTCCGTTACTCCCCAAGCCTGCACAAAATTTAGTCATTTTATTCATATATACCGTGAACTCCGGACTATAGAGCGCACCTGATTATAAGCCGCACCCACCACATTTTAAGAGGAAAACCGATTTTGTACATACACAAGCCGCACCTGTATATAAGCCGCACATCATTTTTGCCGTTCCATGTATTCCGTTACTCCCCAAGCCTGCACAAAATTTAGTCATTGTATTCCTATTTAGTTTATTTTGTCTTTTATTAGCATATTTGGTATTGGAGTAATCCAAACTTAATTGAAAGTAATCTAGTTAAAGTAACCCTACCCAACCCTGTAAGTCAGTAATAAAAATAAAGCATCAATTGCAGGGTTGGGTAGGGTTACTTTAACTGGATTCCTTTCAATTACTTTTGGATTACTCCAATACCAAATATGCTAATAAAAGACAAAAGAAACTAAATATGAATAAAATGATGACTCCTGACACGTGGTAAGCTTTCTCTCCTGGCTTTGATCTATTTAATCTCCGGCAAAACGAACATAAAATGCCACAGAAACAAAATGAAAATAAATCCAAACAGCTTGCCAACATCATTTTTGCCGTTCCGTGTATTCCGTTACTCCCCAAGCCTGCACAAAATTGAGTAAGTTTATTCATATTTAGTTTCTTTTGTCTTTTGTTAGCATATTTGGTATTGGAGTATTCAAAAGTAATTGAAAGTAATCCAGTTAAAGTAACCCTACCCAACCCTGTCGACAAGATTGATTCCAATTGCCCGAGTTGATATCGGACGGATGGGGTTGATACCGGACAGGACAGGACAGACAGTATTGATAGCAAAACAGGATATCGAAATCAAATTGGACAAACTAGACGGGAACGAAACTGGAAACCGATATTAAACAGGACAAAATGAGCGGGAACAATATTGGTCAGGAAATACCAACAGGAGTCAAAACCCACGTTTTGCGGGGCAGAGGTTTGTTGATGGACAGATGGGGTCGATACCGGACAGGACAGGTCATTTTATTCATATATACCGTAAATTCCGGACTATAGAGTGCACCTGATTATAAGCCGCAACCACCACATTTTAAGAGGAAAACCGATTTTGTACATACACAAGCCGCACCTGTATATAAGCCGCATGCGCCCACGTTTAAACATGTAACACAAACACAAAATTAACCCGAACCTGACTTTAAGTCCCGCGATTGAAACTAAGTATCCTTCATTGTAGTCCACAGTCCAAAAATCACAGCCGGCAAAATGAACGGAAAATGATACCGGCACTTAAGGTTTGATGCAGACCTGCAGAGTCCGGGTCCCGTTGAAAGTAATCCAAGGAAAAAAGTGTATTTTCCAAAGGTAAGGGTGGGAAAAATATATCAGATGAACACATTTACTCACGCAACTCCTTTTTCTTTAACCAACTTTTTACCCCCTCTTCTTTCCTTGTCTGTCCCTCACCTTTAGCGGTCCCCACTTAAACTCGGCACCCCGCGTTTGTTCCGCCCCTCATTTTTCGTTCACACGTGCAAAACACATAAGAATAAGTGTCTAAAACAAATACAAATAAATACATTACAAAAATATACAGTTGCAAATACATATTATACATGGGTTACACATATTTACAAAGAAAGACGGTACTCCGAGAGACTTTTCGAAGCTTTAATAATAATGATATAGCTTTGACAGGGCAGTTAATGGTAGCAACACTAGAAAAAATTACATAAATTGGCCACATCACTGAATAAGCCGCAGGGTTGAAAGTTAGGGAAAAAAGTAGCGGCTTATAGTCCGGAATTTACGGTAGTTTCTTTTATTAGCATATTTGGTATTGGAGTAATCCAAAAGTAACTGAAAGTAATCAAGTTAAAGTAACCCTACCCAACCCTGTTTATGAGTTGTATTAATATTCGCACATAGTGTTTCATTTTTGTAGGATTTACAAGGCTGTCCACGCTCACATTGCGATTTAGAAGCAGTATTTTGTTTGCAACCCAGCCAAGCTTTGCCATGTTTTTATAAATAAGCCATTTATAGTGCTGCCAGGATGACTTCATTTTCACACGCGGCGTAGCGACCCTCAGCCCAAGGGTGCAACACATCTCATCAGTTTGATCTCTCTTTGCATGCCTCCATGTGAGTGGCCTGCTTCACTGAGTAGAGAGGGACGCTATTATGTATAGCAGGAGGTAAACTAGAATCCCTCTTGCGGAAATGAGGAAGGGGAAGGTTTAGATTGTACACTGCATAAAATACTATGCATCCATGATTGTTGTAGGGATAGAAATACAGTGGTATTTCTTCATACCAGATCAACTTTTTCCAGGATCTTGCTCGTAGATCGAATTGCTTGTGTAACAAGCAATTTTCCCAAATATGAAATAAAGAAAAAATAATATGTCAGTTCCTGTCCCCCAAAAGCATCAAAGTTAACCCTAGAAAGCTAACCAGCTCAGTAGCCTAGATGGTGGGGCGCCCGCTTTGAGACTGGGAGGTCGCTGGTTCGCGCCTTGGCCGAGTCATACCTAAGACTTATAACATTGGTAAAATGGCGGCGCCCTCTGTTGGCTGCGGCTGCATCGGCTCGCTACAACGGGTCAGGTGTATCGACATTTCGTTCTAACAAAGAATGACAATACAAAGGAAATTATTATTATTATTATTATAAATTACTTCCTGTTCACTAAATACACATTAGAAAAGTAGTAAAACTCTAAAAAAAAACTGTAAAAAGACAATAACCACTGGAAGCAGTCATTGTAACCAAAGGGGTAGCCAAAAACAAGCGAATCTCCCAAATATGAAATAATGAAAAACTAATGTGTCTGTTCCTGTCCCCCAAAAAGCATCAAAGTTAACCTTAGAAAGCTATAAAATCCTTCCTGATCACTAAGTACACATTAGAAAAGTAGTAAAATGTTACAAAAAAATAGCAAAAAGACAAATAAACATTGGAAGCAGTCATCGTTACCAAAGGGTAGCCAAAAACAAGCGAATTTCCCAAATATGAAATAACAAAAAATTAATGTGTCCGTTCCTGTCCCCCCAAAAGTATCAAAGTTAACCTTAGAAAGCTATAAAATCTTTCCTGGTCACTAAATACACATTAGAAAAGTAGTAAAACTCTAAAAAAAAAAACAGTAAAAAGACAAATAACCATTGGAAGCAGTCATCGTAACCAAAGGGTAGCCAAAAACAAGCGAATTTCCCAAATATGAAATAACAAAAAATTAATGTGTCCGTTCCTGTCCCCCCAAAAGCATCAAAGTTAACCTTAGAAAGCTATAATATCATTCCTGATCACTAAATACACATAGGAAAAGTAGTAAAACATAAATAAAACAATAAAAAAAACAAATAACCATTGAAAGCAGTCATCGTAACCAAAGGGTAGCCAAAATCAAGCGAATTTCCCAAATATGAAATAACAAAAAATTAATGTGTCCGTTCCTGTCCCCCCAAAAGCATCAAAGTTAACCTTAGAAAGCTATAAAATCTGATCACTAAATACACATCAGAAGAGTAGTAAAACGTTAAAAAGAAAAAAGACAATAACCACTGGAAGCAGTCATCGTTACCAAAGGGTAATGATAGGTTGGTCGTTTTTGGTTGTAACATTTCTCAGAATTCACTGTGTGAATATAACTTGTTTTTATATTCTCTTGTACGTTTATCAGTTTTGTACTCTTATTTTGAAGTTGCATTTCCGGTGTATTTATCTGTTTCCTGTGTGACTAAAGTTAACTAGACACACGGGGGCGCGCAGTGTGGCCGGTAGCCCAGCCGGGGCGAGTGGCGTTTGGGCCATCACCAATGCTAATAAATTTTATTTACCTTAATGCTTGTTTTTATTTGTTTAATTCTGCCAACATAGAGTTCATATAAGTTTTAACTTTATCAGGTAGCCAAAAACAAGCGAATTTCCCAAATATGAAATAACAAAAAATTAATGTGTCCGTTCCTGTCCCCCCAAAAGCATCAAAGTTAACCTTAGAAAGCTATAAAATACTTCCTGTTCACTAAATACACACTAGAAAAGTAGTAAAACTCTAAAAAAAAACAGTGAAAAGACAAATAACCATTGGAAGCAGTCATCAAAACCAAAAGGTAGCCAAAATATTTACTTAAGTAAAACTACCGTTACTTCAGAATTAATTCAAAGTAAAAACTGGTCTTCAAAATAATCACCTGAGTAAAAAACTACTCAAGTAATGAGTAACTGTAGTAACTGTTATTTATTGATTTTTTTCCCCTTAAACAACCATTCAATCAGATCACAAAATCATCAAAATCCATGCTATCAACAATACATTTCAAGTCTATTTGTGAGTCAATTTTCTCCGGCAGTTTTTGCGGGTAAAGAATCTTGTTTGAGGTGGCGAGAGTCTCTGACCAAATAAATTTGCCTTAGCAGAGACAGACAGACACATACTTTCATGAAAGGGATTTAAGTAACTGTTTTAATGTAGCCTAATGTAGGGAAGTACACTTTCTTCACAAATCTACTCAAGTAAAAGTAAAAAGTATGTGATTTTTTTTTTTGTTTTTTTTTTTCAAGCTATTTTTGGTTGGACTGATCTCTTCTTGCAGAGTGTGTTTGTATTTACGCCGATTGAGTTATGGATAAAATTCGTTTTGGCAGTAAACCGTATGATTCTAACCACTGGTAGAAGATGAGGATGTCATCGTAAATTCCCAATATTGTCGCTGTATTCTGCATAGACTGTCTTGCTGTGAGTAAATAGGTGCTCTGTTGTGTTTGTTATTGTCATTATTGCTTAATATGGGGTATTGTGGGCAGCACGGTGGGTGAGTGGTTAGCGCATCAGCGGCACAGTTCTGTGGTCATGAGACCGAACCTTCCTGAGTGGAGTTTGCGTGTTCTCTCCGTGCCTGCGTGAGTTTCCTCCCACAGTCCAAAAACATGCATTTCAGGTGAATTGGCCTGTTCAAATTGTCCCTATGTGTAAATGAGCTAGCGAGTGCTCTGCGACTGGCTGGCAACCGGTTCTGGGTGTCCCCTGCCCACTGCCCGAAATGGCTGGGGTGGGCTCCAGCACCCCCGTGACCCTACTGAGGATAATCGGTGCAAATAATGGATGGATGGATGGGGTATTGTAATCATTTTAAAGGGAAGTAAATGGCTGAGGCTGACAAATATAAAACCAAAAAACTGTTAATGATACGTAATCACTTACTGTACCCTTAAAATTAAAGTTACTGCAACTTTAAATGAACACACACACCCTTTTTACAGCACAATTGTTCTTTTTTTGCCTGTAGTAGTTTGCATGCACAAACTGGAACGAGCTGATGCTGCAGGGAGCAGTCATGAGCGGTCTTCAGAGCTTTTCTATGGGAATCAATGTTCCCTGTAATTTTCCTTACGGGTCTGAGCGTTCACACAAAGTCGGTGAGCAACGCTTGAAACAACAGTGAGCAACAGCAATCCCAAGTGTGGCAACTAAGTCATGATCAAACATGTCCAAAACATGACGTCATGTTACATTTTGCTGAGTTTTCAGCAATGCAATTTTTTTTTTTCATTTTTGAATGAATTGACTCATGTATTATTGCAAAGGTTTTACGGCCTACAAACGTCATTTGTATTTACAACAATTCTTTCGCAAGATATCCATTTCTTTTTTTTTCTGGTATCTTTTGTCGCATAATACTAACATTTTTGGGGGCTTATTTAGTCGGTTGCACAATACACAACTGTAGTTAATCACATTTTTAGTGGAAGTACAATATTGGCAACAAGATTGACTTGGTATAATGGGAAATTATTTGAATGCAACACAAACTTTTTCTTCCTTTTCCCTGTTTTTTTCTATTTTTTTTTAATTCCTTAAAAAAAAAAATCATTGTGTTTATTTTTTCCGAGCTGTTACTTTTTTCTTTTTGTTCTCTATTTACTTTTTTCCTCTGTTTCATGTTTTTTTTCTGAATTTTTTGTTCTTTTTTCTCTTCCTTTTGTTTCTTTTTTTCTCAGCTTTTCACTACTTTTTCATTTTGGTATTTTTTTTTCTTTTTTGTTCTATTCCCCTTTCCTTTAAGTCATTTTGTGCATAATTTCACATAATATTTGGTCATATAGGGATGAAAGAAGCAAAAACAACCTGAAGAGCCGTTTATGAAATGAAATGATCTGAAATGATCTGCATTTATATAGCGCTTTTCAAGTCAATGACTTCCCAAAGCGCTTTACATTGTACTTCACATTTCCCAATAGCGGCCGTGATCTGTGCAGCCGTGTAAGGCGCTAACCTGCTTATTGGGGGTATTGGGGTTTCAGTGTCTTACCCAAGGACACTTCAGCATGTAACACGGACAAGCCGGGATTCGAACTGGGATCCCTCAATCCTAAAACGATCGCTCTACCTCCTGAGCTACTGCCGCCCCAAGTTTAGAACCCGAAAGAGCCGGTTCCTTTAAGTGAGGCGAGCCGAAGAAGCCGGTTATCGAAAAACTCTACCGACTTTACTCAACTTCGTTTGACTTCGACCTTGACTTCCAAATACCGCATTTAGGACACAACTTCAGGGGAACCCGTGTATTCTTACCTTCATGCACTGTAACTTTGACTTAAGTCGCTTCTTAATTAGCAATTTCGAGCCCTGATTTTTGTGCGCTGGCTAGATTTTCTTGCGCTGAGAATGTGCGGGCAGTGCGCCATTGCGCACGCGCGCAGCTTAGAGGGAACATTGATTTTCCGTGCAAGAGTTTAATAACAAATAGAACTTCGAAATGCTCGTGTTTAATAGTGCACGTATAAAGAGGTACCACTGGGAAAGCAATTAAAAGAAAATACATGAGATCCACAAAACCACACATAAATGAGTTTAACTGAGATATTTTATTTGACTCATATATATACTGGTTATGACTTGCACCCTGTGGTGGCCACCTGAAGAGATGTGACTCGTAAATGGTAAAAAAAAAAAACGCCTTAGAAATTACCCTGCCTTTGAGATCAAGATAAGATATGATCTTTACAGACAATCATTATCATGCTGACTATTTTATGTGCCTATGTGAGGATAGTGAAGGAATCTGTTGGAGGTGGATAATGCAACACGTAGACCACCAGGCTGAATGTTCAATAGCTTGAGGTTAAAATGTTAATTTTCATGGAAACCATATTATTTCCCCTTCTTCAGACCTTCAAAGGATCATTTAAAAATACCTTTATTTGTCACGGTTGCCATGGCGCCCAATTGGCCCCGCCCATGTGGCGCCAGCTGTGTCTCTTTGACGCATTGGCTTTCCTTCTATTTAAGCCCAGTGCTCTCACACTTTGGGGGTATGGCGCCCGCCCCGAGACTGGGAGGTTGTGGTTCAAGCCTCGGCCGAGTCATACCTAAGACTTAAACATTGGTACCCGTTGCCTCCCTGCTTGGCGTTCAGAATTAGGGGTTGGAATTGGGGGGTTTGGTGACCTAATGACTCCCAACACATCAGTTGGGTTGAGCGAGGGGGCTGGGAATCCTCTCCTCTAAATCAATCTCCCAAAAAGAGTCAGAAATGACTCTAGCCACCTCCCACTAGGGGGATATGGCTGTAATATATATACATAATAATATCGATCTCCAGTTTCGTTCCTGTCTAGTTTGTCCTGATTAATTTCGATATCCAGTTTTGATATCAATCCTGTCTGTCCCCTCCTGTCCGGTATCGACCCCATCCGTCCGATATCTGCTCGTGCAATTGGTATCCATCTCGTCGGCCTCTGGCTTCCTGTCATTCCACGCCAGACTGCTGCCTTATGTCTTCCGCCCAACGATTGCCGAATAACTGGCGTTTGGGTTAACGTGCATGACTGCCCCATTTCCCGTAACATAAAATCTTGTGTGAGAAACGTCACGCATTTGGGTTCGCCTCCTGTTCCGGTTTCCTGCTTGTGTTTCCTGTCCGGTATTGTTCCAGTCGATTTTGTCCTGTATAATATCAATCTCCAGTTTGGTTCCCGTCTAGTTTGTCCTGATTAATTTCGATATCCAGTTTTGATATCAATCCTGTCTGTCCCGTCCTGTCCGGTATCGACCCCATCTGTCCGATATCTGCTCGTGCAATTGGTATCCATCTTGTCGGCCTCTGACTTCCTGTCATTCCACGCCAGACTGCTGCCTTACGTCTTGCGCCCAACGATTGCCAAATCACTGGCGTTTGGGTTAACGTGCATGACTGCCCCATTTCCCGTAACATAAAAGCTTGTGTGAGAAACGTCACGCATTTGGGTTTGCCTCCTGTTCCGGTTCCCTCCCCCCTGATACATGGCAATTTCACTTCAACTGACGTATCGCATTGAGCCTACAGTATCTGAATTTTCAGATTCAGATTCAGATATACTTTATTCTCATTCTTGTACACATGTATACAAAACGAAATGTCGATACATCTGACCCGGACAGTTTCCTTGAATGTACAGATATAAATAAAATGTTGTATTGAGTTGGAGTATTGAAATACTAATAATACACTAAATAATTATGGCTATGTATAGTATTATACAGTAGTGCAAAGAGTGCAAGAGGAGCAGCTAACCAGATGTGCAAAATGGGCAGTCAGGTAAACAAGTCACTATACAATAACAATAACACTGGAGTACGATAGTGCAGAGGAAAACAGATGTGCAAAGGAGTGGCTAGTTATAAGAAAACTGCCAGTAGTGCAAGGATAAAAAAAAAAACAAAAAAAAAAACAGCGGTGTGTGTGTGTGATTGACCATTTAACAGTCTAATGTGTGTAGTTAATGGCATACATTCTTTATGGTACATGCTGAATTGGTATGTCCGGGAACTGTCCAAAAGGGGACGCTGTTCATAAAATAGTATTTTTGCAGTTATATATGTTGAATGCCAATTTTCAACATCCATGTTCTTTTACAATAGAGGAGACGAGAAGGACACTTGTGTATGAGACCCGAAAAATTGTTTTGCAACTATTGTTCTTGTATTAAGCGGTGCTGAAAAAACAAACAGACCCTAATTACTTTAACCCATTAAAAGTTATGAATAGTTGAGCCAAAATAACCTCACTGGAGCTGTTTGCTCTTATAGCCAGGCCACTGTAATTAGCCTCCAACAGAGTGCCAATAAAGCCGATTAAAACTGCTTTTGAGGCATGGATTTTAAGATCTGTTTTGACAAGTGACACTCTGGCAAGGGGGGGATCCCAATATTTATGATTAAAGTGAGTTATATAAAGAAACAAGTATTCAAAAAAGCCCAAGTTTAGGTCATTAAAAATAATGAGTCCTTACCCTGACCTCTACTGGACACTTCTGCAAACTTTTGCACCCGACCTATCGAGATGAAACCCTTGACTCAGCCTCATCATGTTGAAAATATGGCGGTTTTGAGCTTAATCGGGCAAAAATATACACAACAATGACTGTTTTGAGTGCAATCGAGCAAACATATACACACAAATGACTTTTTTGAGCTTAATCGAGCAAAAATTTACACAAAAAATGACTGTTTTGAGCCAAGTCGAGCAAAAATATACACAAATATGATTGTTTTGAGCTTAGTCTGTCATGTCCAGCATGGTCGCCGTGGCGACCGGCTGGCCCCGCCCCCTTGGCACCGGCTGTAGCAGATTTTCTAAATTGCGTGTGTGCTTCTTAAGGGCGGGTTTTGGGGATTGCCGGTTGCGGGTTCATTGCATTACTTTGCATTATTCTGTTCTGTTTGACTTGAGGAAACCTGTACTTGCCCGTTCTGAGTAAAAGCCCGTTTTGTGAGTATTCCTAGTTTGAGTTCCTGTTTGCCTGTAAACCTCTTTTTGTTTTTGTCCCTGAGTGTTGGACGACTTTTATTTCCTTAATAAAAGTAACTGATCGTTAACGCGAATGAGTTCACCCTTCCTGCCTCCTGCCTCCGATCTGGTCCGGTCCCGTGACATAATCCAGCAAAACTATACACAAAAATGACTCTTTTGAACTTAATCAATCAAAAATATACGCAAAAATGACCGTTTCTAGCACAATTGAGCAAACATATACACAAAAAAATGACTGTTGTGAGCTTAATCAAGCAGAAATACAGGTATACATAAAAATGACTGTTTTGAGCCAAATCGAGTAAACATTTGCACAAATATGGCTGTTTTGAGCTTGATCGAGCAAAAATATTCACAAGAATGCCTTTTTTAAGCTTAATCGAGCAAAACTATACACAAACATGACTCTTTTGAGCTTAATCAATCAAAAATATACGCAAAAATGACTGTTTTGAGCACAATTGGGCAAACATATACACAAAAAAATGACTGTTGTGAGCTTAATCAAGCAGAAATATACATAAAAATGACTTTTTTGAGCCAAATCGAGCAAATATTTGCACAAATATGGCTGTTTTGAGCTTGATCGAGTAAAAATATTCACAAAGATGCCTTTTTTAAGCTTAATCGAGCAAAAATTAACAGAAATATGATTGTTTCTAGCTTGATCGGGAAAAAAATTACACAAACATGACTGTTTTGAGCTAAATCTAACAAAAATGAACAGAAATATGATTGTTTTGAGCTTGATCGGGAAAAAATTTACACAAATATGACTGTCTTAAGCCAAATTGAGCAAAAATATACACAACAATGACTGTTTTGAATCAAATCGAGCAAAAACATAGACAAAAATGACTGTTTTGAGCCCAATCGAGCAAAAATATACACAAAAAATATTGTTTTGAGATTAACCAAGCAAAAAAATACACAAAAATGACTGTTTTGAGCAAAATCGAGCAAGAATACACACAAAAAGACTGTTTTGAGCGAAATCTAGCAAAGATATACACAGATATGACTCTTAATTGAGCAAAAATATACACAAAATAACTGTTTTGAGCCCAATCAAGCAAAAATATAGAGGAAAACGACTGTTTTAAGCCTAATCTAGCAAAAAATATACGCAAAAATGACTGTTTTGAGCCAAATTGGGCAAAAATGTACACAAAAATTACTGTTTTGAGCCCAAACATGCAGATGTTAAGACAAAGTTATCTCACAGGTTCAGTATGCCTTGATGGATGCTTTTTGTCTGCAGGCTTGAGGATTCACGGGGTTGTGTAATTTAGAACACAAAAAATGTAATTGTATTCCGTTACACTTACATAAAAAAAGAAGTAGTCAAATTAGAGGTTCATTTAGTTTGAAAATATAAATATTTTGCAAGATTACAATTGTCCTTGATGTAACAAAGCCGGAGACTGGCTGGCAAGCAGTTCAGGGTGTCCCCTTCCCACTGCCCAAAGATAGCTGGGATGGGCTCCAGCACTCCCGAGACCCTACTGAGGATAAGCAGTGTAGATAATGGATGGACGGATGGATATCACCCACCCACGGCTGATTGGTTGAGAGTCTACAGTCAAACTAGCCGGGATACGTTCCCGATCAGCCGCAACCCTAATGAGCAAAAGTCTTCTAAGAATGAATAGATGGAACTGCTAGCTGGAAAGAGACTTTTTCACTATCACACCACTGTCAAATTATCCCACTACCCCCACACACACTTTGCCTTCCCTTAAGGGACTGTTAAATGATTCAATTGAATCATCCAGAAAGAAACAAGACATTCGTTAGAGAACTCTCCCGAGGCCCATTTACACCACAGTCATAATAGAACGCATAAATATTCACATTTATGGTCCCACTATAAAAGATGAGTCAACCACAGCACACACAACTACAAATGATCAAGAATTTGCAGTAATTGCCATAAAATTGGCGACATTAAGCATAAATCAAGTATATATGTCGGATACTTTCAATTAAATTATAACACGTACACAATAGTTCAAATCATTCTCTTAAAGTCACACTCCTGTACATGAATTTTGGACCTCCACCTAGTGGCTACAAGACGTCGATTTCAACTGCATTTTCTGAAATAAGCTAAGGCTCTAGATAGAAGACAATAAGAAGACAGACAGGAGTAGAGTACAGTTGACCCAGGGTTACGCCGTCCCTTGATCACATGATTTTTAGTCCCCATGGCGACCGTGGAGGTGCACAAAACGTCATCCCTCGCTGAACCGACGACTATGTCAGTCATGATTACTGATCCGGGGCACCTGAGGCTGCCCCCTTGGCACCAACAGCCATGATCCCTGATTGGCTGTTGGACTCTTTTTAAACTCTCGTCTTCCTGAAATAACTCGTCAGATCGTCTGCGAACCTATGCTCCCAGCTAGGCAAGCTTTTGTGACTCTCCGACTCTATCCTGCCCTGTTTTCTGTCTGATTCCTTTTGCCGACCTCTTTTCTGGACCCTTTTCTCACTTAGACTGTTTCACTGCCGTTACTCGTCATAACACACTTATTCATTTTCTTGTGTTCTCTGTGCGACTACTTTGGAAACTGATATGCAAATGCACGACCTTTTAAGGCTCCGGAAAGTCCGGAAGCTTGAAGTTATTCGATGCGGGCTTCTGATTGGCTGCCGAGTATGCAAATTGGCAAACGAACCGAAATTTCCCAACGGACCGAAATTTCGAAGTTACCAAAACGAACGAAAAAATTAAAATAAAAAAATAAATAAAAAACAAAACATTTTGTAAGTTCTACACGCGGCGTAAAAGATGACCCGGGTGTCCGGGCAGACGCTATTTCGGACACTGCCATCAGTTCAGGAAAAACAAAAAACAAAGGCAATATAGAGCCGAGCAGGAGTGGTTAGCGCATGTGCGGCACAGTTCATGTCTTGGGAACCTCCTGCGTGGGTTCAAATCCAGCTCCAGACTTCCTGTGAGGAGTTTGTATGTTCTCCCTGTGCTTGCGTGGCTTTCCTCTGGGCACTCTGGTTTCCTCCCACATTCCAAAAACATGCATTTCAGGTGAATTGGCCGGTCCAAATTGTCCCTAGGTGTGAATGAGCGAGTGGGTTGTCTGTCCCCGTGTGCCCTGCGATTGGCTGGCAACCAGTTCAGGGTGTCCCCTGCCCACTGCCCGATGATTGCTGAGATGGGCTCCAGCACCCCCGCGACCCTACTGAGGATAAGCGGTAAGGCTAATGAGATGAGATGAGAATATAGAGCCATTAAAGATATGCATGTCCTAACATGGCATCCGTTTTCACTTTCGATGATACGACATAAAATTTTCTACCGCACGGAAAATGCCGGGTTGAACGTTCCTTCCCTTGAGAGTAAAACCCTGACAACATATTTATGCTGATGATATTTTTGCAGGCAGATTACTTTGACGCAGCCTGAAGGTCCTTGCTGGATTTTTGATTAAAAAACAGTCGCTTTCCTTCCTATCCGAGTACAACTTGAGAGCTATCACCTTGGACATGCTCACCATAGTGAATGCTGAAGAAATTGCTCCCCTACAGGCTTTGGGGGATATCCGCTGAATTTTGAGAAGAAGAAGACACACACATACACACACTGGAGGAAAAAAAATGACAATGAAAAGTAAGGACCATAAAAGGTCGTTTTTTTTTTTTTCGTTTCCCACGGATAAAGATCAATTTGAGCATCCCGGGCTGCCTGTAATAAGATATAAGATGGTCGTAGTGGGACTTGTCTGGTAAAAATCTATAGCAAAGGCCATTCATTTTGTCCGGCCAAATGGGAGTCACAGTGACGACTTGACAGCAAATTCTTTGGGCTCTCGACTGTGTTTGAAAAACAAAAGAAAACAAAAAAAAAGAATAAAATAGAATATACCGTATTTTCCGCGCTATAGGGCGCACCGGGTTATAGGGCGCACCCCCCAAAAATAGTTTTTGGTCCTATATCTTCCATAGATAAGGCGCACCGGATTATAAGGCGCTACAATGGGAACGTCGACAAAACAGTCAGATGATCAAGATCGTTCTAAAACAAGATACCGGGAAAACATAAAGCCGCATAGCTCACCTAAGTTCTCACGTTCAATAATGGTACGCAATCATGGTCTTCTTACAACCGTGAGTGAAGTAAATCCAGGAGAGTAAAATGTTTTCAAATACAGACTAATGAAACATGTTTCTTTATGGCGAAGTTCAGCAAGCTTGCTATTCAGTCATCTTTTTCGGCCAATTGCAGGGTTTGTTTTGGCCCTCTAGCCAATCCGAGGCTCCGAATAACTTCAGCCAATAGCGATCGATGTAACGGATGATTGACACATCTTTTTCGGCCAATTGCAGGGTTTGTTTTGGCCCTCTAGCGTATCCGAGGCTCCGAATAACTTCAGCCAATAGCGATCGATTTAACGGATGATTGACACATCTTTTTCGGCCAATTGCAGGGTTTGTTTTGGCCCTCAAGCGTATCCAAGGCTCCGAATAACTTTAGCCAATAGCGATCAATTCAAATGATGATTGACACATTGGTTAGCCAATGAAACGCCAGTATATAAATCCCAGCATACACCGCGGACTACTCCACGTTTGGGGGAAAATCGAGTCGGCGGCAGTTGCGTAAGTTGCGAGACCTTGCGAATTTAATATTGATATATAAGGTGCACTGTATTATAAGGCGCATGGTCAGCTTTTGAAAAAAATTAAGACTTTTAGGTGCGCCTTATAGTGCGGAAAATACGGTACCTTTATTGTCCTTGTTACAAAATGGGTTGAACATATTGTGACAACGGGCAGCACGGCGGCGCAGTGGTTAGTGCGTGTGCGGCACAGTTCTCAGGTCATGGGAACCTCCTGTGTGGGTTCGAATCCAGCTACCGGCCTTCCTGTGCGGTGTTTGTATGCTCTCCCCGTGCTTGCGTGGGTTTCCTCCGGGCACTATGGTTTCCTCCCACATTCCAAAAACATGCATTTCAGGTGAATTGGCCGGTCCAAATTGTCCCTAGGTGTGAATGTGTGAACGAGTTGATTGGCTGGCAACCAGTTCAGGGTGTCCCCTGCCCACTGCCCGATGATAGCTGGGATCGGCTCCAGCACCCCCGCGACCCTACTGAGGATAAGCGGTGCTCCTAATGAGATGAGACATTGTGACAACGAAATTGCACGTGGCACTCCAGTTTCACATTTAACAGTGAGGATAAAAGAACACAAAGAAGATAAAGGAACAAAGAAGATAAGGTTATAATTTACACAATATTTACACAAGAAATGTGGGCATGTAGGATGTTCCAGGGTTGGGTAGGGTTACTTTAACTTGATTACTTTCAATTACTTTTAGATTAATCCAATACCAAATAAGCTAATAAGACAAAATAAGCTAAATATGAATAAAATGATGACTCACAACACGTGGTAAGCTTTCTCTCCTGGCTTTGATCTCTTTGATCTCCGGCAAAACGAACATAAAATGCGACAGAAACAGAATGAAAATGAATCCAAACAGCTTGCCAACATCATTTTTGCCGTTCCATGTGTTCCGTTACTCCCCAAGCTTGCACAAAATTTAGTATTTTTACTCATATTTAGTTTCCTTTGTCTTTTATCAGCATATTTGGTATTGGAGTCATCCAAAAGTAATTGAAAGTAATCTAGTTAAAGTAACCCTACCCAACCCTTTAGGTCAGTAATAAAAATAATGCATCAATTGCAGGGTTGGGTAGGGTTACTTTAACTTGATTACTTTCAATTAATTTTGGATGACTCCAATACCAAATAAGCTAATAAAAGACAAAAGAAACTAAATATGAATAAAATGATGACTCACAACCCGTGGTAAGCTTTCTCTCCTGGCTTTGATTTCACATTTAGTTTCTTTTGTCTTTTATTAACATATTTGGTATTGGAGTAATCCAAAAGTCATTGAAAGTAATCAAGATAAAGTAACCCTACCCAACGCTGGATGTTACATAGAGTTTTGGGATCAAAAATCAACAACAGCACCTGCTCCTGGTTTCTCCGGGACAGGCCGGCTCAGCGCTGGAATATTATCATCTGAAAGCTTGCCTCCATTTTGTAATCTACATATTTTTCTCGCTCGCTGTTATTCTGCCGTAGGTAAGCAGGTGCGTTTAGGGCTGTCTCCGTATCTCTGAGAATGAGACTGGCAGCTGGCAGTTTTCCTCACATTGAGATTACACAGAGACCGCAAGGGAGAGAAAGTTTTGGGTGGAAAAAACTTTTATCGGACACGACGCTGACCTTCATTGTGGAGGGCTAAATCAAATGCCTCAGTCGAATAAGCTGAGCAAATGGAGAATAAAAAGCAGAAAGGTTGGACAAAGTTTGAACTTTTTGGACTTATTAACACCTGTGCCCGCTCCTTTGGCGCCAACTACCTCGGACTTTGATTGGCTGACAGTATTCGAACCCAGTCCTGTCTGTCCCCTTTTGTCAGTCCGTCTGCGAACCTCAGTGTCTACTAGGCAAGCCTTTTTCGACCCTGACTCCCACCTGTCCCGTTTTTGCTCCCGTCTGTGTCTCCGGCTACGACCCGTTTTGATTCTGACCAGGTCTGCTCTCCCGTCCCGACTTACGACTCATTTTTGATATCGACCACGTCTGCTCTCCTGTCCCGGCTTACAACCCGTTTCTGACCCCAACCACCTTTTTGCTCTCCTGTCCCGGCTATCGACCTGTTTCTCCGTCCTTGACACCGAAGATCCACTTCCGTGTTCAGATCACAAGTACGAGAGTGACTTGCACCTAGTGAACACTGGAACGTTCCTAAATGGTTTAATAAAACTTGTGAGAAACGTAATGCAATCTGGTCCTGTTTCCGTTCTGGTCCTGACCCAAATCCGTCTTTGCTAAATTTTTAAGAAAATAGCTTCACTGAAATATATTCTGAAACTTATCCGCACACTACTTTTTCTGGTGATTTGTACGTCATTGCCTCCATTCCTCTCGTAAATTAAAAATAATCATTTATACATGACCTACATACAGTTATCTGCAAAGTTATACAGCTGCTTACTCTAATTTGTTGTTGACTATCACGGTTTGCAGTACCGAACCTAGTTGTCATGATTACTGATGTGACTCATTTGGCGCCAGCCGCAGCGGGCTACCTGATTGGTTACCCGTCCCTTTTTCAACCCAGTCCTGTCACCCTCCGCTTGTCAGTCCATCTGCGAATCAGGCAAGCCTTTTTCAACCCTGACTCCCACCTCCCATCTGTCTCTGGCTACGACCCGTTTTGATACTGACCACGTCTGCTCTCCCGTCCCGTCTTACGACCTCTTTTTGTCCCTGACCACGTCGGCTCTCCCGTCCCGTCTTACGACCTCTTTTGGTCCCCGACGACGTCTACTCTCCTGTTCTGGTTTACGACTCGTTTCCGACCCCGACCACGCCTTGCTCTCCCAGTCCCGGCTACCGCCCCGTTTTTCCGTCCCTGACACCGCCATCGCTCGCTACAGAAGATCCACTTCCGTGTTCGGATCACAATCCGAGTACGAGAGCGACTTGCTTCCCGTGTCTAGCGAACACCGGATCGTGGGTGCAGCCCTTCCTCTTTCCTTTAATAAAACTTGTGAGAAACGTCACGCAATTGGGTCCTGTTTCTGTTCTGGTCCTGACACTAGTTTGATGAAAATACAGAATGATCATGTTTTTTTTTTTTTTGCTTTCGAATTTAATTGGACACAATAAGAGACGCAGTGGTTAGCGCGTGTGCGGCACAGTTCTAAGGTCTTGGGAACCTCCTGTGTGGGTTCAAATCCAGCTACCAGACTTCCTGTGCGGAGTTTGTATGTTCTCCCCGTGCTTGCGTGGGTTTCCTCCGGGCACTCCGGTTTTCCTCCCACATTCCAAAAACATGCATGTCGGGTGAATGTCGGTCCAAATTGTCCCTAGGTGTGAATGAGCGAGCGAGTTGTCTGTCCCCGTGTGCCCTGCGATTGGCTGGCAACCAGTTCAGGGTGTCCCCTGCCCACTGCCCGATGATTGCTGGGATGGGCTCCAGCACCCCCGCGACCCTACTGAGGATAAGCGGTGCAGCTAATGAGATGAGATGAGACAATAAGAGACATTTTATCAATTTTGTGGAGCGTAAATTTGAAAAAACGATAAAATAAAATATAGGGTCAGTATACGATCCTGGATCAACTTGTAGAACTGAAAACTTCCATGATTATAACTATGTGGCGTGGGAGAGGCGTTGTGTGGACGCATGAGGGGACTTAAAATAAAGGGAGAGGCAGCCCCCCAAAAAAAGCTCAATTACAGTATGCATCATTACATTTTACGAGAAAAAACTTTGAAAAAGTTCTCTGTGGCGATCCACGAAAGGCATTATGCAAGTAGAGGCTTCCTAAGGTCTGTTGGCATGCTATAGGGCAGGGGTGTAAAAAATGCGCCCCGGGGGCCAGATCAGGCCCACTAAGGGATTGAATCCGGCCCGCGAGACAACGCTCAGAGAAGCGCAAGAGAAAAACAAGCTGCAGGTCTAAATATGTCCACTTGATGTTGCCAAAGCCAGGTGCCTATCACAAAGACTGTGTACTTGTATTTCTCTCTCTCTCTCTCTCTCTCTCTCTCTTATCCTCCATTTTTCTCTCACTCTCTGTGTCTCTCTATCTCTTTCTTTGTTTCGCTTTGTCTCTTTCTCTCTCTGTGTCCTTTTACCTTCTTTTGCTCTCTCTTCTATTTTTGATTTTCTCTCTTTCGCTCTCTTCTACTTTCCCCTTCTCTCCTTCTCGCAATCTCTCTTTCCCTCCTTCTCTTTTCTCTCCTTCTCTCTTTCTCTCTTTTTATTTTTCTTTGGATACAATTCTTTCTCTTTCCCCCTCTCTCACTATTTGTCTTTATATCTTTTTTGTTTCTCACATTCTCTCTCCCTCTCTTTTTTCCTTGCCCTCATGTAGGTTTTAGATCAGGGGATGTTGTAATTATCAGGACCAGAAAGGAAACAGGACCCAATTGCGTGACGTTTATAACAAGTTTTATTAAAAGAAAGAGGAAGGGCTGGTTTTTGCTGGACGCGGGAAGCAAGTCACTCTCGTACTCGGATTGTGATCCGAACACCGAAGGGGATCTTCCGCAGCGAGCGATGGCGGTGTTCAAGGATGAAAAAAACGGGTCGGTAGCCGGGATTGGGTGAGCAAGGCGTGGTCGGGGGTCGGAAACCAGTCGTAAGCCAGAACGGGAGAGTAGACGTAGTCGGGGACAAAAAAAAATCGTAAGCCAGGACGGGAGAGCAGACGTGTTCGGGGACAAAAAGAGGTCGTAAGGGGGGACGGGAGAGCAGACGTGGTCAGGATCAAAATGGGTCGCAGCCGGAGACAAACGGTAGCCAAAAACGGGATAGGTGGGAGTCAGGATCGAAAAAGGCTTTCCTAGTATACACTGAGGTTCGCAGACAGACTGACAAGCGGAGAGTGACAGGACTGGGTTTGAAAAGGGAAAAACTGGTCGGTAGCCGGGATTGGGAGAGCAAAGCGTGGTCGGGGTCGGAAACGGTCCGTAAGCCAGAATGGGAGAGTAGACGTAATCGGGTACAAAAAGAGGTCGTTAGCCGGGACGGGAGAGCAGACGTGGTCAGGATCAAAACAGGTCGTACACGGAGACAATAACCTGTGGACTGTGCAGCCCTTTGAGACTCTTTGTGATTAAGGGCTATACAAATAAACCTGGCTTTTCTTGCTTTGTCTTGACCACGCGTCTCGAGCTGTACTTTCGCTTCAGAATATCAAGAAACACTCCCCTAACAACTCCACTTCTTGTGCAATTATTGTCTAACAGCTCCAATCTCACACAAATTTAACGGTATGCCGTTACCGATTTTTGCAAAGACGGTAAACTGTTGATTCATTTTATGCAGTAAGTCATTTAATAACTCGGTTGCATCAAGCTCTAAGGAATTTAATCAACTCCATGTTATCATGAACCAAAATCTTGCTTTGTCGTCTTTTCATTAAGAAAAAAAAACCTTCCATGAAGCAATCTTGCGCTATTTCTCAAGAGACACCAATGTTGTTCATGGTCACAAATTTTGTGGGGTCCTAAAACAGAAGAAGCACAATTAGGCCCCCGTGCATACGATATCCTTCTATTGTGGACAGACGGGGTCGATACCAGACAGGATGGGACAGACAGGATCGATACCAGATACACCAGCAGATACCGGACCGACGGGCTCAATACAGGACAGAACGGGCCAGACAGGATCAATATCAGATACAGGAGACTGGAGTCAGATATCAGACAGTACAAGAAAGATGGGATCGATACCGGAAACTGGAGACTGGCAAAAGATATTGGACAGGATGAGACAGGCGGGATCGATACCGGATACCCGAGATTGTAGCAAGGTATCAGACAGGACGAGACAGACAGGATCAATATCAGATACAGGAGACTGGAGGCAGATATCCGACAGGACGAGACAGAGAGGATCGATACCGGAAACTGTAGACTTGCGAAATATATCAGACAGGGTGAGACAGGCGGGATCAATACCGGAGATTGTAGCAAGGTGTCAGACAGGACGAGACAAACAGAGTCGATACCAGACCCTGGAGACTGGAGTCCGATATCAAAAAGGACGAGAGAGACGGGAACAATACCTGATACTGGAGATTGTAGCAAGGTATCAGACAGGACAAGACAGACGGGATCAATACCAGACCCTGGAGACTGGAGTCCGATATCAAACAGGACGAGAGAGACGGGAACGATACCTGATACTGGAGATTGTAGCAAGGTATCAGACAGGACAAGACAGACGGGATCGATGCCAGAACCTGGAGACTGGAGTCCAATATCAAACGGGACGAGAGAGACGGGAACAATACCTGATACTGGAGATTGTAGAAAGGTATCAGACAGGACAAGACAGACGGGATCTATACCATACTTTGCAGACTGGAGTCCGATATCAAACAGGACGAGAGAGACGGGAACGAAAACTGATACTGGAGATTGTAGCAAGGTATCAGAAAGGACAAAACAGACGGGATCGATACCAGACACTGGAGACTGGAGTCCGGTACCAAAAAGGACGAGAGAGACGGGAACGATACCTGATACTGGAGATTCTAGCAAGGTATCAGACAGCACAAGACAGACGGGATCGATGCCAGACCGTGGAGACTGGAGTCCGATATCAAACAGGACGAGAGACAGGAACGATACCTGATACTGGAGATTGTAGCAAGGTATCAGACAGGACGAGACAGACGGGATCGATACCAGACCCTGGAGACTGGAGTCCGATATCAAACAGGACGAGAGAGACGAGAACGATACCTGATACTGGATATTGTAGCAAGGTATCAGACAGGACGAGACAGACGGGATCTATGCCAGACCCGGGAGACTGGAGTCCGATATCAAACAGGAGGAGAGAGACGGGAACGATACCTGATACTGGAGATTGTAGCAAGGTATCAGACAGGACAAGACAGATGGGATCGATACCAGACCCTGGAGACTGGAGTCCGATATCAAACAGGACGAGAGAGACAAGAACGATACCTGATACTGGAGATTGTAGCAAGGTATCAGACAGGACGAGACAGACGGGATCTATGCCAGACCCGGGAGACTGGAGTCCGATATCAAACAGGAGGAGAGAGACGGGAACGATACCTGTTACTGGAGATTGTAGCAAGGTATCAGACAGGACGAGACAGACGGGATCGATACCAGACCCTCGAGACTGGAGTCCGATATCAAACAGGACGAGAGAGACATAAACGATACCTGATACTGGAGATTGTAGCAAGGTATCAGACAGGACGAGACAGACGGGATCAATACCAGACCCTGGAGACTGGAGTCCGATATCAAACAGGACGAGAGAGACGGGAACGATACCTGATACTGGAGATTGCAGCAAGGTATCAGACAGGACAAGACAGACGGGATCGATACCAGAGACTGGAGACTGGGTTACGAAACCAAACAGGATGACATAGACAGGAACGATACCCGATTCTGTCTGCAGGTGTACAAGATGGTAATCTTATTTTTAGTGCAGCTTTTCATTTAAGATGCTTGGTTGACACGCGTGAGAGGAAGGTAATGAAGCACCCTGGGAAATTAAGTATTTAACAAATATATTAATAGTGCAAGACGTAGATGACTTTAAATGGGTGCAGCGAGCACTGTGAAAGTCCATTAATGTCAGAAATTACCATTGATTCCGTCCTATGACTCTCTTAAAGGAGCCCTCTGTTGTGATTCTCCTGTGAAGTCTGTCATAGCCTCAATATTCCAACAGAAGCATCGATATTATTGATTGCACCATATTTCAAGCGCAACCGCTTATTCTTGTGAGCTATGAAAAATTGCTTTGGCATAAACAAAAACATCAAATTAAAATGACAAATGTTAGAAGAAGAGAAAAACTAAATGGAGTTTACGTTTTAGGGATAGATAAGCGGTCATTTAAGAGGAAATCACATGGACAGCATTCAAAGATTCATTTCCAACTACAGAATTCCATTGATTTCCTTAGTTAATTCCCAAAAACTACCTGTATATATATATATATATATATATATATATATATATATATATATATATATATATATATATATATATATATATATATATATATATATATATATATATATATATACCTTATTTGCTTTCGTCTTTGGTATCGATTCCGTCTGTCTCATCCTGTCAGATACCTTGCTACAATCTCTAGTATCGGGTATCGTTCCCGTCTATGTTGTCCTGTTTGATATCGGACCCCAGTCCTGTCTGATACCTTGCTACAATCTCCAGTATCGGGTATCGTTCCCGTCTATCTCGTCTTGTTTAATATCGGACTCCAATCTCCAGTGTCTCATCCCGTCTGTCTCGTCCCGTCTGATACCTTGCTACAATCTCCGGTATCAGGTATCATTCCAGTCCATCTCGTCCTGTTTGATATCGGACCTGGGTCTGCAAAGTCTGGTATCGATCCCGTCTGTCTCGTTCTGTCTGATACCTTGCTACAATCGCCAGTACCAGGTATCGTTCCCGTCTATCTCGTCCTCTTTGATATCGGACTCCAGTCTCCAGTGTCTGATCCCGTCTGTCTCGTCCCGTCTGATACCTTGCTACAATCTCCGGTATCAGGTATTATTCCAGTCTATCTCGTCCTGTTTGATATCAGACCTGGGTCTGCAAAGTCTGGTATCGATCCCGTCTGTCTCGTCCTGTCTGATACCTTGCTAAAATCTCCGGTATGAGGTATCGTTCCCGTCTATCTCGTCCTGTTTGATATTGAACTCCAGTCTTCAGTGTTTTATCCCGTCTGTCTCGTCCCGTCTGATACCTTGCTACAATCTCCAGTATCGGGTATCGTTCCCGTCTTTGTTGTCCTGTTTGATATCGGACCCCAGTCTGCAAAGTCTGGTATTGATCCCGTCTGTCTCGTCCTGTCTGATACCTTGCTAAAATCTCCGGTATCAGGTATCGTTCCCGTCTATCTCGTCCTGTTTGATATCGGACTTCAGTCTCCAGTGTCTGATCCCGTCCGTCTCGTCCCGTCTGATACCTTGCTACAATCTCTGGTATCGGGTATCGTTCCCGTCTATCTTGTCCTGTTTGATATCGGACCCCAGTCTGCAAAGTCTGGTATCGATCCCGTCTGTCTCGTCCTGTCTGATACCTTGCTACAATCGCCAGTACCAGGTATCGATCCCACCTGTCTCATCCTGTTCAATATCTTTCGCCAGTCTCCAATGTCTGCTATCAATTCTGTCTGTCTCGTTCTGTCTGATACCTTGCTACAATCTCCAGTATCAGGCATCGTTCCCGTCTATCTCGTCCTGTTTGATATCGGACTCCAGTCTCCAGTGTCTGGTATCGATCCCGTCTGTCTCGTTCTGTCTGATACCTTGCTACAATCCCCGGTATCCGGTATCGATCCTGCCTGTCTCATCCTGTCCAATATCTTTTGCCAGTCTCCAGTTTCCAGTATCGATCCCCTCTGTCTCGTCCTGTTTGATATCTGACTCCAGTCTCCACTGTCTGCTATCAATCCCGTCTGTCTCGTCCTGTCTGATACCAATCAATCCACAAAACCATACAATCTCCGGTATCCAGTATCGATCCCACCTGTCTCATCCTGTTGAATATCTTTTGCCAGTCTCCAGTTTCAGGTATCGATCCTGTCTGTCTCGTCCTGGCTGATACCTTGCTACAATCTCTAGTTGCAAGAATCGTTCCCGTCTAACTCGTACTGTTTGATATTGATCTATCCTTTGAAATGCATGTAAAGAAAACTACTAGAACCGCTTTCTTCCATCTTCGTAACATTGCTAAAATCCGTTCAATACTGTCACAGTCTGATGCGGAAATTATAATTCATGCGTTTGTCACCTCCTGTCTCGATTACTGTAATGCACTACTCTCTGGTCTCCCGAAGTCTAGAATCAAGTCACTTCAGCTGGTACAAAATGCCGCAGCGAGGCTTTTAACTAGGACAAAAAAGTACGATCACATAACACCGATTTTGGCTAACCTGCATTGGCTCCCAGTTAGCCATAGATGTGATTTCAAGGTTCTCTTAGTATTGTACAAAATCATACATGGACTTGCTCCCTCTTATCTTTCAGATCTGATTTGCCCCTACGTCCCGGTCCGAAGCCTACGATCTGAGAGTGCCGGTCTTCTGGTGATCCCGAGAGCAAAGAAGTGTTCTGCTGGTTCGAGAGCGTTCTCCATCCGGGCACCGGTGCTGTGGAATGCTCTTCCCCCTGAGATCCGATCTGCAACCTCAGTGGAAATGTTTAAATCTAAACTTAAAACTCACTTCTACTCCATAGCATATGAATAACCTACTCTTCTCGTCGGCTGAAAAAATAGTCTGTGTAATATAGTGTAATAATCTGTGAAGCCCTTTGAGACTCTTCGTGATTTAGGGCTATACAAATAAAAATGACTTGACTTGACTTGACTTGGATTCCAGTCTCCGGTGTCTGCTATCAATCCCGTCTGTGTCGTTCTGTCTGATACCTTGCTACAATCTCCGGTATCCGGTATCGATCCCGCCTGTCTCAAACTGTCCATTATCTTTTGCCAGTCTCCAGTTTCCGGTATCGATTCCGTCTGTCTCGTCCTGTCTGATATCTGTCTCTGGTCTCCTGTTTCTGATATCGATCCTGTCTGTCCCGTCTGGTATCAACTCCGTCGGTACGGTATCTGCTCCTGTATCTGGTATTGATCCTGTCTGTCCCGTCCTGTCTGGTATAGACCCCGTCTGTCCGGTATCTGCTCGTGTATCTGGTATCCATCTCGTTGGCCTCTGGCTTCCTGTTGTTCAACGCTGGACTTCTGCCTTACTTCTTCCGCCCAGCAATGGCCGAATCACTGGTGTTTTGTTAACGTGGATGACTGCCCCATTCACATAAAATAAAGCTCGTGTGAGAAACGTTTCGCATCTGGGTCCTCTTCCGGTTCTGGTTCTGACAGAAAGTGGCAATCCCCCTTCCAGGATGACCAGGGTGCAATAGATTTAGCATTGGATAACAGTACACAAAACATAGGCAGTTTTGTGATTTTTTTTTTGTGTGTACTGGTGATGTATACAAAGATGTATAGGAAAAAAAAACTGCGAGGGAACACTGCTATTTTCTTTAGGAATCTTTTGACTCAAATGTCTTTTCTTGGGGTTGTTTGATTTTGTTGTTAAAATTGAGGCTTGCCCATAAACAATAATTACATCATCCATGAATATATTATATATACATACCGCAGCCATATCCCCCTTGTGGGAGGTGGCCAGAGTCATTTCTGACTCTTTTTGGGAGATTGATTCAGAGGAGGGGATTCCCAGCCCCCTCGCTCAACCCAACTGAGGTGTTGGGAGTCATTTGGTGACCAAACCCCCCAATTCCAACCCCTAATGCTGAACGCCAAGCAGGGAGGTAACGGGTACCAATGTTTAAATCTTAGGTATGACTCGGCCGAGGCTTGAACCACAACCTCCCAGTCTCGGGGCGGGCGCAATACCCCCAAGGCTACCGAGCTGGATATATGTCAGGTTTTCAATGTCAATCTCTTGAATTTCTGTCTCAAGGTAATTAGCTTGTTTTTATATTACTAAATATAAAAACAATGTTTCTCATACACACACACACATGAAGTAACGTTTCAATAATCAGTCTAATTGCATCTCTTGTACGTTTATCAATCTTATATTATTTTATTGTGAAATGCTCATGTCTGCTGTTTCTCCCTGAAGAATAATAAAGGGTCCCTTGTAGCAACATCACATGGAGGACGTGAGGAAATCTGCTCTTGGTATGATTCGATTTTAACTATATATATGTATTTTATTTGGGTAAATATGGCCACGAAATAGTCTTAGTAATGATTGACTTTAACAATATATAAACACGACATTTTTACTACTCAATCGGCCACCATTTTTACACACATAACCCAGTCCAAACAGTCCTACATTCTATTGAGAACTTCCCCTGTCTAATTATAATCGTATATTCTGGTCCCTCACTCTCCCCACCCCCATTGCTATATCAGAGCTGTCCTACTAAATATGTACTGTAATAACTCCATCCTCCCTTTGTGTTGCGGGTCCAAATGGTGTGTCAGGAAATATAATTAATTAGGCAGTGACAAGGCTCTGCACTGCCGGATTCGATACATTTGTTAGGCTTGTTAGTGATGCCTAATATAACTTCATTTGGAGTGTTTGTGACAGCAATGGTGAAAATTCACCAGAGATCACTAATTGCTTTCAAATTGCGCTACAGACGAGGAGCTATTCTAGGGTTTATATTTCTGAAGATTATACGCAGCGAGAAAAAAAAAATATGGTGTGTAAGGGCAGCTGGCGTCATAGTAGAAAAAGCTTAATGCCGAGTAGTAAAGTGCATAATAATATTTGCTTATCCATCCAGAAATTAAACTAAAAATCTGATTTTCTTAAGTACCGTAAATTCCGGACTATAAAGCGCACCTGATTATAAGCCGCACCCACCACATTTTAAGAGGTAAACCGATTTTATACATACACAAGCCGCACCTGTATATAAGCCGCATGCGGCCACATTTACCGTATTTTCCGCACTATAAGGCACACCAGGTTATAGGGCCCACCCCGAAAAAATTGTTTTTGGTCCTATTTTTGACATACATAAGACGCACCGGATTATAAGGCGCTACAATGGGAACGGCGACAAAACAGTCAGATAGTTCAATCAAACTTATTACCCCCCTTAACATTCCCAAAGCACGTGCGGATGCGGTGTCCGTACGATGTCACTCAAATGCATCGTTCCATCATTCGGAAGGTTAAAGTCTTGGGATTCAAGAAATGCCAACCATTCCTTAGTTTCTATTTTCTTTTTCGCTCGCAACTTTACTGTGCATATGACGATAAACACATGGAATTGAGTTTAATTTAAAAATAGACACTCCATTCCATCCATTATCTGCACCGCTTATCACAGAAACATCGAGTTCAGTCTGAAACAAGATACAGGGATAATATATAGACGGGGTAGGTCACCGAAGTCGTTGTGCTCATAATAATGTGCAGCCTCTTATATCCGTGAGTGTAGTAAATCCAGGAGAATAGAATATTTACAAATACCGAATAGTAAAAAAATGCTTTCTGTTTGCCATCAACCACGTGCTATACACATTCATCAAATGATAAAAAGGATCTGCCCCTTGACCTCCGAATAACTTTAGCCAATAGTGATCCATTCAAATGATGATTGACACATTGGTTAGCCAATGAAACGCCGGTAAATAAATCCCAGCATACACCGCGGACCACTTGGCGTTCGGGGGAAAATCTAGTCAGCGGCTGCAAGTTAGTTGGAAGACTTTGCGACTTAATATTGATCCATAAATAAGGCGCACTGTATTATAAGGCGCATGGTCAGCTTTTGAAAAAAATAAAGGCTTTTAGGTGCGCCTTATAGTGCTGAAAATACGGTAAACATGTAACACAAACACAAAATTAACCCAAACCCGACTTCAAGTCCCGCGATTGAAACTAAATGTCCTTCATTAAAGTCCGCAGTCCAAAAATCACAGCCGACAAAATTAATGGAAAATGATACCGGTAATTAAGGTTTGATGCAGACCTGCAGAGTCCGGGTCCCGTTGAAAGTAATCCAAGAAAAAAAGTGTATATTAATGGTGGGAAAAATATATCAGATGAACACATTTACTCAACTCCTTTTTCTTTAACCAACTTTTTACCCCCTCTTCTTTCCTTGTCTATGCCTCACCATTAGCGGTCCCCACTTAAACTCGGCACCCCGCGTTTGTTCCACCCCTCCTTTTTCATTCACCCGTGCAAAACATATCAGAATAAGGGTCTAAAATAAATACATTACAAAAATATACAGATGCAAATATATATTATACATGGGTTACACATATTTACAAAGAAATACGGTACTCCGAGATAGTTTTCAAAGCTTTAATAATAATAATATAGCTATGACAGGGCAGTTGATGGTAGCAATACTCGAGCGCCGCTGGCGGCCGTTAGAAAAATTACATAAATTGGTCGTATCACTGAATAAGCCGCAGGGTTGAAAGTTAGGGAAAAAAAGTAGCGGCTTATAGTACGGAATTTACGGTATAGATTTCTTTGGAGTTAAGTCGCACTGGGATGAAGGCATAATAGGAAATAATTGCAACAGTGGGCAGTGGTTTTAAGAGCTCTGTGGCTTTAGCATTACCACAGAGGAGAGAAAGCCAGGAGAGAAAGCTTACAAGTCATCATTTTATTCATATTTATTTTCTTTTGTCTTTTATTAGCATATTTGGTATTGGAGTAATCCAAAAGTAATTGAAAGTAATCCAGTTAAAGTAACCCTACCCAACACTGCTCCTAATGCTAAATGACTTCCTCTTATTATGTTCCCTAAAAACATTAAATATTCTGTCTACATAGGTCTAGTTATCATTTTGTTGATCATGATACGCTATTTTTGTTCCTTTCTGTTAAGAACCGGAACAGGATCAGGACCCAAACGCGTAACGTTTCTCACACAAGCCTTTTATTTTATAGGAAATGGGGAGGCATGCACGTTAGGCAGCGGTCTGGGGTAGAAAGACAGGAGGCCAGAGACCGACGAGATCGATTACGATTGCCCGAATTGATATCGGACAGATGGGGTCGATACCGGACAGGACGGAACAGACAAGATGGATAATGAATCAGGATATCGAAAATAAACAGGATAAACTAGACAGGAACAACAACTGGAGAAAATAATAAACAGGACAACAATAGACGGAAACAAAACTGGAAACTGAAATTAAACAGAACAAAATAAACTGGAACAATACCGGACAGGAAATACCAACAGGAACGCAGCTGGCGCAACACGGGCGGAGCCAATTGGACGCCATGACAACAGTGACAGTTAGCTACTTTTTTTAGCGGACTTCTTTCAATTTGTGGTGCTAAAACTACTGTTAAACTCACAAAGTGATAAAAGTCAGAGAGCATTTTGTAGCTGGAGTTCCCAAACTGTTCATTACTTCTTGCTATGTTATCAAAGTCATCATCGTATTCATTGAGCGATACAATAACAGTCGGCTTTCATATCCAAATGCATTCATGATTAGAAGCCATTTTGATTGTGCCAACCTTTAACCTGTAATAGAACCAAAGCTTCTTACTCAAAGCCCTAATACCGTCTATTTATGCAGCAGCACAATCCTTTTTCTCAACACCCATACTAATTAGTCCAACCGATGCAGTCATATGAATAGATACAGAAATAAATGAAAAGGAAAACTGTGGACCATAATATCTTACGAGAACGGTTGGAAAAATGGATTGGTCTCTCAGGAACCGTCGTCTTAAGGTTCAGATCCAACCTCTCAGATAGGACGCACTGTGTTAAATAGGGTGAAATGACATCTGGGCCCTTTAGTGTTACCTGTGGTGTTCCGCAGGGTTCAGTACTTGGCCCCCTTCTTTTCAGCATTTACATGCTTCCGTTAGGTGATAATGTTATTTGCAAGTATAAGTTTTCATTGCTACGCAGATGACACTCAACTATATCTTCCGATGGAGGAATCTGACTCACTAAACTGTTGAAATTTGGAGGCCTGCCTCACTGAGATAAAGGAATGGATGGAAATTGGATAGAAAGAAGTTCTTGCGCCTTAACTCTGAAAAGACTGAAATGTTAGTTATTGGTCCATCCAAATGGAGTGACTATTTCTCAAAAACTGCTCTGAACATTGACAAAAGTAATATCACCCAGAGTGACTCAGTCAAAAATGTAGGTGTCATATTTGTCCCCGATCTGTCCCTTCAAACACACGTGAAGAACATTTCTAGAAAAGCTTTCTTACATCTTCACGACATTGCTAAAATTCGCCTTATGCTGTCTCAGTCGAATGCTGAGATTATAATTCACGCGTTTGTTACATCCCGTCTTGATTACTGTAATGCACCACTCTCCGGTCTCCCGAAGTCCAAAATCAAGAGCCTTCAGCTAGTACAAAATGCTGCAGCCAGGGCCCTCATGAAGGTTTTAGATGATGGGATGGTGTCATAATAGTTTGTAGTTTGCCATAGTCTTTGATCTGTGCAGCTCTTTGAGACTCTTTGTGATTAAGGGCGATACAAATAAACATGACTTGACTTGACAGGGTACAAATAGCAAATGAGTTTGGGCCAGTGTTTGTGATGGAGTCATGTTTCTGTGATTAGAAATCTTTCAATGAAATGACATATTGCAAATTTAATTGAAATCAAAACACCAAACAGTACATTGACAATCTTATGATTTAATCAGTTCAGGTTCAAAGTCATTCTTATTTTTGCAGATAAATCGATGGTTTCTGACAAACAGTTTTGCAGGTTGGTCACCGTTACCATTTAAAGCAGGGGTGTCAAACTCATTTAAACTCGGGGGTCACACGATAGAACAAACATTCTGTCGGGGGCCGGACGAGTAGATTAAAGAGAAAGAAAAAGGGATAAAGAAATAAGAGGGAAAAGGAGAGAAGGCGGGACAAAGAAAGAAAAAGAGAGAGAGGGAGAGAGCGTGAGAAACAAAAGATAAAAAGTCGTGAGAGAGGGGGAAAAGAAAGGGAGAGGAAGAAAGAAATCCAAAGAGAAATAGAAAGACGGAAGGAGATAAAAGAAAGTGCGAAGGGTATGAAGAGAGAAAGGAAAAAGAGAGAAAAGGAAAAAGGGAAGTTAGAGCAAAAGAGGTTAAAAGACACAGAGAGAGAAAGAGACAGAGACAGAGTTGGAAAAAAGGGGTGGAAGACAGACAGACAGAGAGAGAGAGAGAGAGAGAGAGAGAGAGAGAGAGAGAGAGAGAGAGAGAGAGAGAGAGAGAGAGAGAGAGAGAGAGAGAGAGAGAGAGAGAGAGAGAGAGAGAGAGAGAAAAATAAATAACAGTACAGTGTCTTTGAGAGAGGCACCTGGCTTTGGCAGCATCAAGTTGACATATTTCAACCTGCAGCTTGTTTTTCTCTTGCGCTTCTCTGAGTGTTGTCAGGCCCGCGGGCCGCCTGTTTGACACCTGTGCTCTATAATAATTATTTTTTCGTTATATCCATTTGTTACCTGCTTCTTGTGCTCAGTATACCAGAATACCACCATTCTGTATTTCCAATTTTTACATATATATATTTGTGATACCTCTAATATTTAGACTGTCAGGACCTGAACAGAGACAGGACCCAATCGCATCACGTTTCTCACAGTTTTTTGGGGAATAAGGGAAAGGAGAGCACACACGATCCGGAGATCGCTGGTCGCGGGGGGAAGGTTGCTTAGACAAGGAAGTGGAAGAGAAAGAGAGAGATAAATAAATACAATTTCAGTGTCTTTGAGGGAGGCACCTGGCTTTGGCAGCATCAAGTTGACATATTTCAACCTGCAGCTTGTTTTTCTCCTGCGCTTCTCTGAGTGTTGTCAAACAGGTGGCCCGCGGGCCCGATCAGTTAAAGTAACCCTACCCAACCCTGTATATGGTTTATGAAATTCACTTTTAAAGGGTGGATGCTGCGGCTGCTCCTTTGGCGCCAACTGCCTCAGACTCTGATTGGCTCTCTGTCCCTATTTAAACCCACTGCAATCTGTCCCCTTTTTTCAGTCCGTCTGCAAACCTCGGTTTACTCTAGGCAAGCCTTTATTGTCCCTGATTCCCGCCTGTTTTTTGCTCCCGTCTGTTCCCCGGCTTCGACCCATTTTTTGATCCAGACCACGTCTACTCTCCTCTCCTGGCTTTCGACTCGTTTCAGACCCGACCACGTGTTTGTTCTCCCGTCCTGGCTACTGATTGAAGGAACGAGAAAGGGCTCCGGAGTTCACTGGGCACAGGAAGCAATTCACTCTCGTACTCGGATTGTGATTCGAACACGGAAGTGGATCTTCCATAGCGAGTCAAGCGGTGTCAAGGAAGGAAAAACAGGTCGATAGCCGGGACAGGAGAGCAAAAAAGTTTATTTTGTCTTTTATTAGCATATTTGGTGTTGGAGTAATCCAAAAGTAATTGAAATTAATCAAGTTAAAGTGACCCTACCTAATCCTGTATATGGTTTATGAAATTCACTATTAAAGGGTGGATGCGTCATGATGCGGATGCTCCTTTGGCGCCAACTGCCTTGGACTCTGATTGGCTCTCTGTCCCTATTCAAACCCACTGCAATCCGTCCCCTTTTTTCAGTCCGTCTGCGAACCTCAGTTTACTCTAGGCAAGCCTTTATTGTCCCTGATTCCCACCTGATTTTTGCTCCCGTCTGTTCCCCGGCTTCGACCCATTTTTTAAACCAGACCACGTCTACTCTCCTCTCCTGGCTTTCGACTCGTTTCAGACCCGACCAAGTGTTTGTTCTCCCGTCCTGGCTACTGATTGAAAGAACGAGAAAGGGCTCCGGAGTTCACTGGGCACAGGAAGCAATTCACTCTCGTACTCGGATTGTGATTCGAACACGGAAGTGGATCTTCCATAGCGAGTCAAGCGGTGTCAAGGAAGGAAAAACAGGTCGATAGCCGGGACAGGAGAGCAAAAAAGTTTCTTTTGTCTTTTATTAGCATATTTGCTATTGGAGTAATCCAAAAGTCATTGAAAGTAATCCTGTTAAAGTAACCCTACCTGACCCTGCTTATCGGCTGCAAACCACAGCCGGTCTGGACAAGAGGCTATATGGTTATCTCTCACAGACACACTCACAGACACAAAAAGACGCTAGCAACCAGGCCAAGAGAGTGACTATAGCTGTTATCTCTGACACATCTCCAGACAGTGATTATCCAAATCTGTGCACTTGCCTTGGCACAGTGCACCACCCAAAGTCTTTTAGACACACCCGTCTGCACAGATGGATTGGACAGACGCGAAATAGAGAAAGCAGAAATTCGGATAAAGAAAAGAAAAACTTGAAAAGAGCAGTTATCCCGACTGTACTTGGTAAAAATGACACCCACACCTTTTTGTTCATTCAGTAAGAAAAACGCTTTAAATTCTATTGATTTAATTCAGAATCTAATTTGGTGGTTACCGATTCGGCCAGCAGGTGGTGCTCACGCTTTCCCTAACAAATCACACAAATTAATGATGCACTTGGTTTGATTCTAACAAATTACAATTTATTTACATGGCCAGGAAACTCAAATCCAATGACTGAATAAAGGAAATTGTTTAAAGAGTAAGTCACATTTTTAATTAAAAAAAGAAAATGAAATCGAAAGGGGAAAGGGAGTTGGAGTTGAATAAAGTTATTCGTTCCCATGCAGCCGTCTTAACTCTTGGGTGGAGAGTGCAATAGACAAACTTTTTTGAACTACCGTAAATTCTGGACTATAAGCCGCTACTTTTTTCCCTAACTTTCAACCCTGCGGCTTATTCAGTGATTTATGTCATTTTTCTAACATACGCTAGCGGCGCTCGAGTATTGCTACCATTAACTGCCCTGTCAAAGCTATATTATTATTATTAAAGCTTTGAAAACTCTCTCGGTGTACCGTCTTTCTTTGTAAATATGTGTAACCCATGTAAAAAATGTATTTGCAACTGTATATTTTTGTAATGTATTTATTTTAGACACTTATTCTGATATGTTTTGCACCGGTGAACGAAAAATGAGGGTCGGAACAAACGCGGGGTGCCGGGTTTAAGTGGGGACCGCTAAAGGTGAGGGACAGACAAGGAAAGAAGTGGAGGTAGAAAAAGATGGTTAAAGAAAAAAGAGTTGCGTGAGTAAATGTGTTCATCTGATATATTTTTCCCACCCCTACCTTTGGAAATATACACTTTTATCCTTGGATTATTTTCAACGGGACCTGGACTCTGCAGGTCTGCATCAAACCTTAAGTACCGGTATTATTTTCTGTTCATTTTGCTGGCTGTGATTTTTGGACTGTGGACTTAATGAAGGACATTTAGTTTCAATCGCGGGACTTGAAGTCGGGTTTGGGTTAATTTTGTGTTTGTGTTACATATTTAAATGTGGGCGCGTGCGGTTTATATACAGGTGCGGCTTGTATATGTACAAAATCGGTTTTCCTCTTAAAATGTGGTGGGTGCGGCTTATAATCAGGTGCGCTCTATAGTCTGGAATTTACGGTATTGCTTCTGCTTTTATCCGGTTTGGGTTCTGACTGTAGATAAAATGTTGTGTGCACATTAATTTAGCGTTCTGCCGTATCTCTGCTCTTATTTCAGTATTAATTTGTTTTCCTTCAATCCACTGTCCAAACAAACAAAATTGAAATCAGGAACAGTTAAAATTCTTCCTTACCTCAAATGCGCGCTTTTTTTCGCCAGCAATGTCTCAAGGTTTCAACATCGTATGGTTCGATTTTTCGAGTAACTTGATCACTTTCAATTACTTTTGGATTACTCCTATACCAAATATGCTAATAAAAGACAAAACAAACTAAATATGAATAAAATGACTAAATTTTGTGCAGGCTTGGGGAGTAACGGAATACATGGAACGGCAAAAATGATGTTGGCAAGCTGTTTGGATTGATTTTCATTTTGTTTCTGTCGCATTTTATGTTCGTTTTGCCGGTGGTCAAAGAGATCAAAGCCAGGAGAGAAAGCTTACCACGTGTTGTGAGTCATCATTTTATTCATTTTTAGTTTCTTTTGTCTTTTATTAGCATATTTGGTATTGGAGTCATCCATAAGTAATTGAAAGTAATCCAGTTAAAGTAACCCTACCCAACCCTGCTTATTTTGGAGAGAACGTCATTGGGCGTCGTCCCAAAAATACGCAGAGTGGAGATATGGCGAAAAGGGAACACGCTTTATTGCATCCGGGACATGTTCGAAGTTCCAGATGTTCAACATTGCCCATGGTGGGGGGCCCAACCTCAGGAATCTCGTCTGGCAGCAAAAGAGGGATAAGGGTATGTGCATCCACCTTTTATTGCCGAGGTGACATGAAGAGGTGGAGGGTGAAGAGGGGAGGGAAGAGAGACCTTCCCATGTTCTCCTCCCTGGTGGGCTTCCTGTTTATTGCGCGCATACATTTGATGTGAAAAAGGGGTAAAAATATCACAAAAGCAAAGGACATAGTGCAGGGGTAGGGAACCTATGGCTCGGGAGCCATATACGGCTCTTTTCATGAGTACGTATGGCTCCGTAATAAAATGTAACTATTGCACATCTCTCTGTGGCGTTCCAAAGCCAAGTGATTTCATCCCGATTTTGGTCCATATAAAGCAGGGGCGTCAAATTCATTTTAAAAAGAGAGATAAAGAAATAAGAGAAAGAGGGAGGGAAAAGGAAAGAGGGCGGGACAAAGAAAGAAAAAGAGAGAGAGGGAGAGAGCGTGAGAAACAAAAGAGATAAAAAGTTGTGAGAGAGGGGGAAAAGAAAGGGAGAGGAAGAAAGAAATCCAAAGAGAAATAGAAAGACAGAAGGAGAGAAAAGAGAAAAGAAAGCGCAAAGGGTAGGAAGAGAGAAAGAGAAAAGAGAGAAAAGGAAAAAAGGAAGTTGGAGCAAAATAAGTTAAAAAGACACAGAGAGAGAAAGAAACAAAGAGCAACAAAGGAAGAGAAAGAGACACAGAGAGTGGAAGAGAGAGAGTGGGAGAAAAGGGGTGGAAAAGAAAGAGAGAGAGGGAGAGAGAGATTGAGAGATAGAGAGAGAGAAAGAGAGAGAGAGAGAAAGAGAGTAAGAGAAAGAGAGAGAAACAGATATGAAATGAAATGATATGCATTTATATAGTGCTTTTCAAGTCAAGACTTCCCAAAGCGCTTTACAGTGTACTTCACATTTCCAAATAGCGGCCTTGTATTGCAGCCATGTAAGACGCTAACCTGCTTATTGGGGGTGTTAGGGGTTCAGTGTCTCACCCAAGGACACTTCGACATGTAACACGGAGAAGCCGGGATTCGAACTGCGATCACTTGATCCCAAGACGAGCGCTCTACCTCCTGAGCCACTGCCGCCCCGAATACAAGTACAGTATCTTTGTTCGAGGCACCTGGCTTTGGCAACATCAAGTTGACATTGTTCAACCTGCAGCTTGCTTTTCTCTTGCGCTTCTCTGAGTGTTGTCTCGCGGGCCGGATTCAATCCCTTAGCGGGCCTGATCCGGCCCGCGGGCCGCCTGTTTGACACCTGTGATATAAAGCCAAAGCAACTTAATGCAGAAGTTCGATAAGAAACCATTTAAACCAGGGGTGTCAAACAGGCGGCCCGCGGGCCGGATCAGGCCCGCTAAGGGATTGAATCCGGCCCGCGAGACAAAGCTGAGGGAAGCGCAAGAGAAAAACAAGCTGCAGGTAGAAATATGTCCATTTGATGTTGCCAAAGCCAGGTGCCTCTCACAAAAACAATGTAGTTGTATTTCTTTCTCTCTCTTCCTCTCTCTCTCTCTCTCTTTTTTTTCTCTTTCTTTGTTCCTCTTTGTTTATTTCTCTCACTGTGTCTTTTTACTTTTTTTTGCTCTCTCTTCCTTTTTTCATTGTCTCTCTATCTCTCTCTCTCTTGCTTACCCTTTCTCTATTTCTCTCCTCGTCTTCTCTCTTTCTATTTCTCTTTGGATTTTTTTCCCTCTCTTTCTTTCATTCTCTCTCACTATTTCTCTTTTTATCTATTTTATTTATCACATTCTCTCTTTCCCTCCCTCTCTCGCTCTCTTTTCTCTTTCTTTCTCCCTTTCTCTCTTTCTTTGTCGCAGCCTCTCTCTTTTTCTCTCTCTCTCTATCTACTAGTTCGGCCCCCGAGAGAATGTTTGTTCTATCGTGTGGCCCCCGAGTTAAAATGAGTTTGACACCACTGATTTAAACTGATGAATAAAAACGCTGGCAAACGACTTTGATTGGGTGAGCAGTACAGGTGGGCGGATCCCTGCACACAGCGCAAGGCACTTCCTTCTCTCTCTCTCTCTCTCTCTCTCTCTCTCTCTCTCTCTCTCTCTCTCTCTCTCTCTCTCTCTCTCTCTCTCTCTCTCTCTCTCTCTCTCTCTCTCTCTCTCGCTCAGTGCAGTCTACACCGAAAGTGAATATGACCATATGCTTATCGTTTGCAGTCATTTGTGACATTTTTACACAAGAACTTTGCATGCACATTGTTTTGAAACCGTTATTAAGGACAAATTTCATGGAAAAAAAATGCCTCAACACTCTTAACTTAAGGTGGAAGACAAATTGTAAATGGCATATTTACATTGATTTGGAACACAGGATTTGGCATTATTATCATTTTATACATTTGATTAAATCATCAAATGACACACAGTGAAATAAAATGTGCCGAAGAATTAGCTTTTGTCTAGAATGCGTGTATTTTTGCTTCTATGGCTCTTTGGGTCAAAAAAGGTTCCTGACCACTGACATAGTGTTACCACCACAACGTTTTTTTTAATCAAAAATGTAAATACCACCAATTATGCAGTGAGTTGCTCAAAATTTCGTGGAAAAAACTTGTTTTTCCCCAGTGATTTTGAATTTAGTATCAGTATTGTCACACAAAACCCACTGCCCGTCTTTGCCAAGGTCTGACTCATCTCTGAAGAGAAAAAAAAACATAAAATTGAGAGAGCCACACAATATATTTTAAGACCAAACTCAACAAACCGCCAAACCCGCTCACCAGACAAAAGCTAATTTTTTAGCACATGTTATTGCACTGTATGTCATTTAAAGATTTGTTAAAATCTATGAAAAAATAATCATGTTATGCTCCATATCAATATAAATATACCACTTAAACAAGGTTGGGTAGGGTTACTTTAACTGGATTACTTTCCATTACTTTCGGATGACTCCAATACCAAATATGCTATAAAAAAAGACAAAAGAAACTAAATAGGAATAAAATGATGACTCACAACACGTGGTAAGCTTTATCTCCTGGCTTTGATCTCTTTGATCTCCGGCAAAACTAACATAAAATGCGACAGAAACAAAATGAAAATACATCCCGGGGCTTATACACGGGTGAGGCCTGTGTAAGTAAAAAAGTGTCAAATCACTCAAAAAATGGTGGGTGCGGCTTGTAATCAGGTGCGCTCTATAGTCCGGAATTTACGGTAAATCCAAACAGCTTGCCAACATCCTTTTTGCCGTTCCATTTATTCCGTTACTCCCCAAGCCTGCACAAAATTGAGTCATTTTATTCATATTTAGTTACTTTTGTCTTTTATTAGCATATTTGGTATTGGAGTAATCCAAAAGTAATGGAAAGTAATTAAGTTAAAGTAACCCTACCCAACCCTGCACTTAAAATTTGTCTCCAGCCCTCTGTGACTTAAAAGTGTTGAGCCTCATTTTGACATTTTTTTGTCCTCAATAAAGCTTTCAAAAAAAGGAGCAAGGAAAGTTGTCTACTAAAAATATCACAAAATACTGACAAACAAATGATAAGCGTATCGTCATATTTACCTTCGGCGCAGACTAAAACTGAGCAAGAGGAGTGCCTTGTGCTGTGTGCAGAGATCCAACAGTCTCTACCACTCACCCAAACAAATTGCTCTGAGTAGTTTTTATTTATTTACAGTTTGATCCGTGGGTTTTCATCATTAAGTATCTCAACAGTGAACATACAGTACATAGTTTAATGAGCTTCAATTTAAAGGGTTTCTCGGCGACCTACTGCCGTAACGGGCACACGCATTTTGCAAACTTTGCTTGGCCTTTATTAGATCGTGCCAATAAAATCTGCTTCTGATTGGCCGGTGCTGTTGAACTCCGAAATGTGACAGAGGAAGCTGAGAGAGGAAGCAAATCAGCTTATAGTTTTCCTCCCGAGGAGGAGTTTTTTACCGGTAAAAGTGAATGAATTTTGTGATTTTGAGTAAAGTTGCAAGTCTGGTAAGTATGTTCTCAGGGTTGGGTAGGGTTACTTTAACTGGATTACTTTCAATTAAGTTAAAGTAACCCTACTCAACCCTGATTATAAACAACAACAATCACATCAAACCTACTCCAACACAGGTTTGCAGTATCTGTTCATTCTTCTTTGGGTTTTCTTCGGCCAAGTCGCTTAAATCAAGTGTGCACTTTAAAGTGCAGCGCCAAAATGAATGGTTTTGCGGCAAAGAGGCACTGAAAATAAAATCATATTCTGCAGGTTACAAGCTGCAAAGAGTAAAATACTTAGCCGACAAGCAGACGTGAGGGAGGTTGATGGAGGAAGTCGCGCGCCCTTTGCCCCAACAGCGAGGATGAAAATAACTTTGGATTTTGTGATTTGGAGTTGAAATGCTAATTTGGTAAGCATATTTTTTCTGATTAATTAATCCGAATAATATAACTTTGGCGTGGAAGTGCGCATTTCGGCGCCAGACTTCAGCGCCAAAACGCATTAATCAAGTAAAAGTACTGTTACTTAGGAAAAATATTACTCAAATTCAAGTAAAAAGCAGTCATCTAATGAATGACTTGATTAAAATTCAGTACATGCTGTGCAAATCCTCCATTAAGAGAGAAGAGAAAAAAAAACAGCAGAGAAGCCCAGCCCGACTGAATGCCATTTTAATCCCGAATCCGGCCCGAGTTCAGGCCCGAGCCCAAGATCTCACCTCTAGATAGAACAAATACCAGCTCTAACAGAACAAGACATGAATGTAAAACAACAAAGGAAACACTCCCCTATGTGGGCATCAGGGTTGGGTAGGGTTACTTTAACTGGATTACTTTCAATTACTTTTGGATTACTCCAATACCAAATATGCTAATAAAAGACAAAAGAAACTAAATAGGAATAAAATTATGACTCACAACACGTGGTGAGCTTTCTCTCCTGGCTTTGATGTCTTTGATCTCCGGTAAAACTAACATAAAATGCGACAGAAACAAAATGAAAATAAATCCAAACAGCTTGCCAACATCATTTTTGCCGTTCCATGTATTCCGTTACTCCCCAAGCCTGCACAAAATTGAGTCATTGTATTCATATTTAGTTTCTGTTGTCTTTTATTAGCATATTTGGTATTAGAGTAATCCAAAAGTAATTGAAAGTAATCCAGTTAAAGTAACCCTACCCACCCTGCATGTTCTTCATGCTGGACTCATCTGAGTAACTCTCAATATGTGACACCCTGATAGTAAACTGCAGTTAAGATTGTGCTCTTTATATACAGTACTGGACCAATAATCTAGCCTGTATTACTCCAGTTTTACATGTAACAAAATATGGATGAAATCACACTTCTTTGGAACATCACAGAGACATGTGAAATCGTTACATTTTATGTCCGTGCCATAGACACGCAAGAAAAAAAGTGTCCATGGTTATGGTCCACAAATTCATAGGTTCCAGACCCCTGTTGTACTACCCGAAAAAACTTAGACCAGTTGATGAAGGTGTTTTATCTGTTTCAGATCAGGAGGGTTCTTCTACTACTCTGGCCCAGGAAACCTGTGCTATCTGTTTCATTCAGGGAGCAAACCCTTAACCAAAGAAACAGCCAGAGGGATGTGTGCCGCCAGGCTGCACTTGCCCAAAACACATCACAGAAAGCGGTGCTCTACAACCATGGCGGTTAAGGGATCTGTGAGCCGTGATACTTTCGATGCATTACCGAAGTACTGTGGCCAGAATGAGTGAGAAATTGTAACCGGGACGTTTTTGAGATTGTCCCGATGGCCTGACAGCCACAATTTGCTGAGATGATGCCGAAGAGACGCCTGGCATTTCAAAAGGCAGATTGCCGAGAGCGATGTACTCGGGAGAGCAAGGAATTGACCAAAACTGATGGTCTTGTCAACATAAGCAAGTTTTGCTTCATCTATTTCCAAATCGATGATCTTGTCAAAAAACAAATCTTGTTAGAATGAACTATCGGAGTCGGGACATGGCCTCAGATTTTACAGCTTGCAGATGGCAGATGTGGGATTAATTGTATGGGTTATATGCTGTAGGAGCCAAAGGTGTGTCGTTAAAAGTCTTTGGGCACGTTACTTTAAAAATGTAATTAGTTTTAGTTACTCATTACTTCTGCCAAAAAGTAACTGAGTTACAGTATAGGAAAGGTAACTAGTTTTCAGCAAAAGTGTAAAGTAGGCTTAAACGTATTTGGTCAAGGTGTGTATTTCTAATCAGTTTGATGTTCCTTTTGGCGTCTCTTAGTCTTCCTGTTTATGTTTAAAGGTGATGTCATATATATATTCATTCAGACGGGCAGCACAGCGGGGCAGTGGTTAGCGCGTGTGCGGCACAGTTCTAAGGTCTTGGGAACCTCCTGTGTGGGGTTCAAATCCAACGACCGGTCTTACTGTGCGGAGTTTGTATGTTCTCCCCGTGCTTGCGTGGGTTTCCTCCGGGCACTCTGGTTTCCTCCCACTTTCCAAAGACATGCATTTCAGGTGGATTGGCCGGTCCAAATTGTCCCTAGGTGTGAATGAGCGAGCGAATTGTCTATCCCTGTGTGCCCTGCGATTGGCTGGCAACCTGTTCAGGGTGTCTCCTGCCCACTACCCGATGATTGCTGGGATGGGCTCCAGCACCCCCGCGACCCAACTGAGGATAAGCGGTGCAGCTAATGAGATGAGATGAGATATCATTCAGTTTTAATCATCACAGTTTATTGGTAATACAAATCAGTTATCACTTCAAGATTTTTCAGTTCACAACAATATTGTACATTATAGAAAATAATATTGCTGAAATATTACTCTATATATTCATACAGTTTTAATCATCACAGTTAATTGGTAATACAAAGCAGTTATCACTTCAGATTTTTCGGTTCATATATTCTTCGTGGTTTGCTGTCCCCCAACAGTTGTAATGTCTTCTCAAGCTCCAATCCATTATCATCCTCCTCATAGTGTAACCAGGTATATAATTTAATTCATTTTGGCAGAAAAGTCCTTTTCTTGCAAGGAGTTTTGTTTTGTTTATTTTCTTTCGTCGAATCGTTCGCTTCAACACACGTGTTTTCCTTGCCGTTTTTTCGTGCCAGAATTATTGCCGTTGTTATCACTTCTGCAATACGCTTCCACTTATAATGGACACTGAACAAAATACCAATTTTGTGTTGATTTTCACCTAATACTGTTCGAAGGCATACTTAACCTTCACGTTCCCTCGATAACAACCACCACAACAATGACATCATCTCGAAGCAACGAGATCTCGTTTGCCGAGATCAGCGTGCAGACAGAAACTCGAACCGCGAGACCAAAACAACAATGGCGGATCTGCCTGACGAAAAGTTTGGAGTGCGGTAAATCTTTGTTACAAAAAAAAAGTAATCGGGTAAAAATGACAATTTTGTGACAAAATAGTTGCGTACCGGGAACGCACGTTGATTTGAGATTATGCGTCCCCAGCAAAAATGATGCATTTAGGACGCAGGGAGGCGGGCAAAAGAGAACACTGGTATCAGGTAGGTAACAATACCATTTTAAAATGAAGGCTCCTTTAGGTCAGGGTAGGAATTTATTTTTCTCCCTAGTGGTTTTATCTTCACCATCCTACTTTCTCCATTTCTTACGGTCACAGTCATTGTCAGCAGAGGCCCACACGAAACCTCAAAGAATGAGATCTATAATACATTTGGTGAAGTCGGAAACTTTCCACTTACTTTTAAAGGAAGAGCGTGAGGACATCGTCTGAGTAACTCGAACCGGCTCTCTCGATAATTATCTTCACTGTGATAATGATGTAGCCGACAGTGTTGGGTAGGGTTACTTTAACTTGATTACTTTCAATTACTTTTGGATTACTCCAATACCAAATATGCTACTAAAAGTCAAAATAAACTAAATATGAAAAAAATGATGACTCACAACACGTGGTAAACTTTCTCTTCTGGCTTTGATCTCTTTGATCTCCGGCAAAACGAACATAAAATGCGACAGAAAAAAATGAAAATAAATCCAAACAGCTTGCCAACATAATTTTTGCCGTTCCATGTATTCCGTTACTCCTGAAGCCTGCAGAAAATTTAGTACCGTAAAGTCCGGACAATAGAGCGCACCTGATTATAAGCCGCACCCACCACATTTTCAGAGGAAAACTGCTTTTATACTTACACAGGGCGCACCAGTATATAGGCCGCATACGCCCACATTAAAACATGTAAAACAATCACAAAATCAACCCAAACTCGACTTTATGTCCCACGATTGTAACTGGATAAAAAATACACAGTACAAAAAACCACAGCCGGCTAAATGAACGGAAAATGATACCGGTACTTAAGGTTTGATGCAGACCTGCAGAGTCCGGGTCTCGTTGAAAGTAATCCAAGGAAAAAAAGTCTATATTTCCAAAGGTAAGGGTGGGAAAAATATATATCCACTATTGTCCGCTGCGTCCACAAACACGTCTCACCTTTACTCCACTTCCCGTCAGCCCCTGTTGTTTTTCGCCCCATTCTTTTTGATTCGCCCGTGGAAAACATATCAGAATAAGTCTCTAAAATAAATACATTACAAAAATATACAGTTGCAAATACATATTATACATGGTTACACATTTTTTCAAAGAAAAAGGGTACACTGAGAGTTTTCAAAGCTTTAATGATAATAATATAACTTTCATCCCAAACCGTGACTGTGACAGGTAGCAACACGCTACTAGGAAAACACTAATTGGGTCTGTCAAAAAAATATATCCTACTTTTAAAAATCACGGTAAACCGTCCTCTTCTTCCTCCTTGTAACTGACGTCATCAAACTCAACTTCCTCAGTATCGGATAGAAACTTTATCCTATAGATGTCGGCCCACGCTCCCTTTTTCCCAAACACGCTAGCAAGACGCTCTCAAAGTAAAGTTTACGTGCAATAGCTCTGTGTCCTTCTTTATCGGATTGCTCGATTACTTTTAACTTGAAAGCTGCGTCATGTGCCTTTCTTTTTGCAATTTGCATGATGAGGGTAAGTTGACGCTAATTTAATTTGTGCACAAGCTAAGAAGTTGCAGTCTTCCTCGGCGCATATATTCCAGCGGTCTAAATCTTACCTTTTGTACTCGAGCGCCGCTGGCGGGCGTTAGAAAAATGACATAAATTGGCCGCATCACTGAATAAGCCGCAGGGTTGAAGGTTTGGGAAAAAAAGTAGCGGCTTATAGTCCGGAATTTACGGTAATTGTATTCATATTTAGTTTCTTTTGTCTTTTATTAGCATATTTGGTATTGGAGTTATCCAAAAGTAATTGAAAGTAATCCAGTTAAAGTAACCCTACCCAACCCTGCTTGTGGGTTGTTTGTATGGCGAAGTTGACGTTGCGTAGCAGAAAAAACATTGAGTTTCTCCCCTTCATTAATGCATTTTTTTGCAATTAAGTGGGCATGATTGACACTTCACACTCTCACACACAATATATTATACAGGGTGGTGTGAAATTCATTTCCATTCCTCCTTCCAATCATCTGTCCATCCTGTCACCCACACCTACGAATACACTGCCAGATAACTCTGCAGACTGAGTGGGTTTGCTGGAAAGAACAATTTATAGTGATGAATACTGTTTAGGTGGCGGATGGGGAGTACAGTCTAGCCCCAGGATATGGCGTCCTCGCCTTACTCTGTCTTTTGTCTCTGATTTAAAAAAAAGGTTCTCAAAATGTCATAAGTACCGATGTGATGCACCTGTGCCCGCTCCTATAGCGCCAACTGCCTCGGACTCTGATTGGCTCCCTGTCCCTATTGAAACACACTCCTTTCTGTTACCTGTTGTCAGTCCATCTGTGAACCTCAATTTACTCTAGGCAAGCTTTTTCAACCCTGACTCCCACCTGTTTTTCCTCCCGTCTGTTCCCCGGCTTCGACCCGTTTTTTTGATCCTGACCATGTCTACTCTCCTCTCCTGACTTTCGACTTGTTTCTGATCCCGACCACGTATTTTGCTCTCCTGTCCCGGTTACTGACCTGTTTTTTCCGTTCCCGACACTGCCATCGCTCGCCAGGGGTCTATTTTATTTGTATTGAACTCAATATATGGTTGAATGTGTATCTAAATTTAATAATCCATCAAATTATTTCACCTGGAGCTGAGGTAATCATTTAAAAAGTGAAATTCCGCTATTACCGTCGGTTTTTATTTCCGCTATACAGTGGAACCTCGGTTCTCGACCATAATCCGTTCCAGGACCCTGTTCTAAAAACCGATTTGTTTGATCACCGAAATCATTCTTCCCATTAAAAATAATGTAAATCGTTTTAATCCGTTCCAACACCCTGAAATGTTACCTTGAATGTTTAACGTAAACTTAAAGCTAACCCAGGCTAATCGTACCTACGAAAGATTACGCTAACATGAGCGTGTAAAAATAAAAAAATCAGGTCGTTTACAAGTCATTTAGCACCCGGGTCTCCACAACAAGTGGTGAGCGGTTCATTGGAAAGGGGGCTCCATTCTAACACCCTGAATGTTGGGCTCCGTTCCAACACCCTGAATGTTCACTTTGAATGTTTAACGTAAACTTAAAGCGAACCCAGGCTAATCTTTCATTCGAGTTATCGTAATATTCTGTACGAAAGATTACGCTAACATGAACGTGTAAAAATAAAAAAAAAAGGATAAAGAAAAGAATTATGAATAGGATTTCTTACCTTTGTGGTGGTCAGCAGAAGGCGCAGGTAAGATCAGACACTCGCACACCTCCTGCATATTTTGCTATTATTTCTTTCTTAAATGCAATAGTTGCACGCACTACTTTTCTTTTTTCACCTGTAGCAACTTTGCTGCTTGCACTGACTTTCCTCGGAGGCATAATAAGGGGTTAAAACACCCGTACGCCACTCAGCATCGCACACTAGCGTACGCACTCGCGCATTACCGGCGTTCGAACCCCGATTTTTGGACCGAACAGCGAAGCAAGAATTTCACGAAATTTTTGGTCGGACTCCGACTTGTTCGAACTGAGAGGCGTTCGAAAACCGAGGTTCCACTGTACTGCTATTTCACTCAGTGATCCCCACGTATTTAACTCAAAATATGGTAGAGTTTGCATTCAAATTTAGCAAACTCTCGAACTGATTCACCTGGGGGCTGAGATAATCATTTAATGAGTGAAGAGTGTGGTCTTGCACATCCAAAGTAACCTGAGCAAATTTGTGGTGTCATTTGGTAGGCGCTGCGTAAATGGAACTGAATTACATTTCAGACAAAAAAATGGACATTCTATGTTTGTCTACCAGGAGCAGGGAATTGAAAATTGATCTTTGATATCAGTCGCATACGAAACTGTCAAGAGCTGCAAGACAATGTCAAATTTGCTGGAATTCAATCTGACTGTAAGTCAGATATATTCAACCATCACTATTTTGTAATCTGTACTGCTCTATCAATAGACCAACAAATAGATACTGCTTCCAATTTTGTTTTTTTAAGGAGGTTGAGGCCTTCATGGTTTGTCTTTCTTAGTAAAATGTTAAACTATTCATATGTATATATTGAAACAGTAAAATGGACGGTTGAATATTCTGCTAGCGATATAGGGAGCTAGATAGATCACTGCCATAAGTAGAGCTAGATAGATACCTCCGTTAGTACAGATACAAAGCTAGCTCTGAAGGTTCCGCTAAAAAGGTAGGTTTGATATCTCCCACGGATAAAAAGCTAGCTCCTATAGCTCCTATAGTTAGAAAGAGAGCTCGGATAGTTGGGGAGATAGCCCCGATAGTTTCCTTTGTTAGAGATAGCTCCAACAGTTTGGGAGCTAGCTCAGAAAACTAAAAGATAAAGAGCTAACTCTGACAGCTCCTATAGAAGAAAAGCCATCACCGATATCTCCGTAAGATAAAACAGTTGCTCCAGTTGCTCCAATAGATAAAAAGCTCGCTTCAATATGTAGATAGAAAGCTAGCTCTGAAGGCTCCTATAGTTAGAAAGATAGCTCCGATAGTTTCGTTTGTTAGAGATAGCCCCATCAGTTTGGGAGCTAGCTCAGAAAACTCCAAAAGATGAAGAGCTAGCTGTAAAAACTTCGACAATTAGAGAGCTATCTTAAATAGCTCCGATAGATAAGGAGCTATCTCTGATAGCTCCCATAGATAAAAAGCCAGCTCCGATGTCTCCGAAAGATAAAACATTTGCTCCAGTAGCTCTGATAGATAATAAGCTAGCTCCAATATGGCGATAGAAAGCTAGCTCCGATGGCTCCAATGGATGGAGTTACTTCAGATACATAGGAGAGAGCTGTGAAAGCTCCAATGGCTTTGATAATTCTGATAGAGAACTAGCTCCAATGGGTAGTTAGCTCTGATAACTCCAACGGATAGAGCTAGCTCCCTATCTATCAAAGCTCAAAGAGTTAGCTTCTCAAGATAGTGATAGCTTTGTTAAATACATAGCAATGTTCTGTTTGTTAGAGGGCTAGCTCAGTTAGCTTTGAACAATGGAGGATAGCTATTGTTCCAATAGAGAGCTTGCTTTGATGGTTCTGATCAGATACTAGATCCAATAGTATCTGATGAAGCTTGCTCCGATAGAGAGCTAGCTCCAATGGAGACCTAGTTCCAATAGAGAGCTGGCTCTGATAGCTCCAAACAGGGTTGGGTAGGGTTACTTTAACTTAATTACTTTCAATTACTTTTGGATTACTCCAATACCAAATATGCTAATAAAAGCCAAAGAAACTAAAGATGAATAAAATTACTCAATTTTGTGCAGGCTTGGGGAGTAACGGAATGCACGGAATGGTAAAAATGATGTTGGGAAGCTGTTTGGATTTATTTTCATTTTGTTTCTGTCGCATTTTATGTTAGTTAGTAAGAGATCAAAGCCAGGAAAGAAAGCTTACCACGTGTTGTGAGTCATCATTTTATTCATATTTAGTTTCTTTTGTCTTTTATTAGCATATTTGGTATTGGAGTAATCCAAAAGTAATTGAAAGTAATCAAGTTAAAGTAACCCTACCCAACCCTGGCTCCAAACGATAGAGAGCTAGCCCCGATAGCATTGACAGATAGACAGCTAGCTCCATTAGCTTTAATCACTAGAGAACTAGCTCCAATAGCTTTGATAGATGGAGCTAGCAATTGAAAGTAATCCAGTTATAGGAACCCTACCCAACCCTGGGTCCAAACGATAGAGAGCTAGCCCCGATAGCATTGATAGATAGACAGCTAGCTCCATTAGCTTTAATCGCTAGAGAACTAGCTCCAATAGCTTTGATAGATGGAGCTAGCAATTGAAAGTAATCCAGTTATAGTAACCCCACCCAACCCTGGCTCCAAACAATAGAGAGCTAGCCCTGATAGCATTGACAGATAGACAGCTAGCTCCGTTAGCTTTAATAGATAAAGAACTAGCTCCAATAGCTTTGATAGATGGAGCTAGCAATTGAAAGTAATCTAGTAATAGTAACCCTACCCAACCCTGGCTCCAAACGATAGAGAGCTGGCTCCGATAGCACTGACAGATAGACAGCTAGCTCCGTTAGCTTTAATAGATTGAGAACTAGCTCCAATAGCTTTGATAGATGGAGCTAGCAATTGAAAGTAATCTAGTTATAGTAACTCTACCCAACCCTGGCTCCAAACGATAGAGAGCTAGCCCTGATAGCATTGACAGATAGACAGCTAGCTCCGTTAGCTTTAATAGATAGAGAACTAGCTCCAATAGCTTTGATAGATGGAGCTAGCAATTGAAAGTAATCTAGTAATAGTAACCCTACCCAACCCTGGCTCCAAACGATAGAGAGCTAGCCCTGATAGCATTGACAGATAGACAGCTAGCTCCGTTAGCTTTAATAGTTAGAGAACTAGCTCCAATAGCTTTGATAGATGGAGCTAGCAATTGAAAGTAATCTAGTAATAGTAACCCTACCCAACCCTGGCTCCAAACGATAGAGAGCTAGCCCTGATAGCATTGACAGATAGACAGCTAGCTCCGTTAGCTTTAATAGTTAGAGAACTAGCTCCAATAGCTTTGATAGATGGAGCTAGCAATTGAAAGTAATCTAGTAATAGTAACCCTACCCAACCCTGGCTCCAAACGATAGAGAGCTAGCCCTGATAGCATTGACAGATAGACAGCTAGCTCCGTTAGCTTTAATAGTTAGAGAACTAGCTCCAATAGCTTTGATAGATGGAGCTAGCAATTGAAAGTAATCCAGTTAAAGTAACCCTTAGCTTTAATAGATAGAGAACTTGTTCCAATAGCTTTAATAGACAGAGAGCTAGCTCCGATAGTTCTAAGGTAGTTAGGTAGGTAGGTAGGTAGGTAGGTAGGTAGGTAGAAATATAGCAACTGTGCCACCTCCAAACTCCCTTAAAATATCTTTGCAGCATTTAGCACCCATGCTGGTGGCAGAGAGTCATTTTTGACACTAATAGGTGTTAGTCAATCCTTGCACATCAAAAGGTCCCCTGCAAAGTGCCTGCGGGAGACAGACTCACTCCCACCGACAAAAGCCGCCGATAATGTGTTAGAGCTGGCATTTACCAAAAAAAAGACAAGTTGTCAGAGTTATGACATTCTTTATTTTCATCCATCCATGAATAAATTGTAATTTCTCCTAATGAGGGACGGTTAGATGTAGCAGTTATGTACAAGGGAAATAATTGACCTATTGCGAATGTTAGCCATTCTTTTATTAAGTGACAGTGACCTTTAAAGGTTATAAATTGTGGCTTTTACATAACAGCTTTTATTGAATTCATTTTTTCAAGAAATATACAAGGACACCCAGTTAATATCAATAACATGGGCCTGTACTTAAAACAGAAATAAAACAATTCAATGGTTTAAAAAATCCCAGCATCTCAACACATTAATCAATTATTGCCCCAATTTCTGACGTAATAAAACGTTCACCATATATGACATCCACTTAGCTGTCAACTTATATCCCATATTTTACATTTTTTGTCATGGTCGCCTTGGCGACCGGTCTGTCCCGCCCCCTGGGCACCAGCTGAAGCAGTTCAACTAATCACGTGTCTGCTATTTAAGGCTGGATTGTGGGCTTTGCGGGTGCTGGCTCATCATATACACATTGTCCGTTCTGTTATGCCTTGTCCTGTTTTGTTGAGTTGGAAGAAGCCTGGGTTGCACGTTTTGTTAAAACCTGTTTGTTGTGTCTTGTCCCTGAGTTATGGACAACTTTTATTTTGGTAAATAAAAGTTTTGGATCGTCACGCAATTGAGTTCACCCTTCCTGCCTCCTGCCTCCGTTCTGGTCCGGTAACCCCTTCCATTCCGTGACATTTTTAGATCATTTCAAATTGTGTACCGGATCGTCTCAGTCCCCAGCACCAGATGGCAACGGAATGACATATTGCTAATACTGTGGTATTCCAAATAGTTATTATAAATAATAAATAGTGGGTTTATTATCACTTAACTCATTTAGTGTCATGACGTATAAACACGTTTCAGAGGCATTACCCCTCATGTTGAGGTTTTTGAGTTTTTCCTTGCCCTCATGTTGGTTCCAGATCAGGGAATGGCGTAATAATAGTCTGAAAAAAATAGTCTGTGTAATAACCTGTGAAGCTCTTTGTGATTAAGGGCTATACAAATAAAAATGACTTGACTTGACTTGAGTGTCAAAAACTATAAATACATTTTTTTAACCTTATGAAGGCTTTTGCACAGCCCATCCATGAGTATCAAGCCTCTGTGAATGATATCAGTATGATAAATGACAGTAGTGGGTTTCATCAGATATCTGTCAGCACTTAGTTATGTTCCTGTATCCACCGTATGGCAGTGTGTAAGTGTAAAGTAAGCTTAAACGTATTTGCTCAAAGTGTGTATTTCCAATCAGTTAACGTTCCTTTTAACTGTTTCTTAATCTTGCACAAACAGAAACAAGTACTTTTCCATGGGGGTGGTCCTTGCTGTCTTTGTCTAAACATACCAGTACTTTTCCATGACGAGCTATTTCCCGTTTTGCGGTTTCAATAAAACACAGAGGCAGATGGGGGTGAGTCAGTGATTGTGTACAGTGAGCCGAGAACGAGCCAGTTTCTTGTCCACCAGCTACTCTCCCCGCTGCAGCTGGTTAAAAAGTTAACAAGTCTTTTGCCTGATTTTTCTTCTACAGTTAGCCAATTTATTGCTCTCCCACATTTCAGAGGTCTAATTCTTAGACCCCACAGTAAGTGCCGGGCCATATGCCGAGTATGCGCATTGTGGTGATAAAAGCAAATCTATATGTACATTCTGTAAGATCTTAAAAGCTTTATTCTTTTTCAAAAAGATGACCAAGTACTTTTGCAAATGTCTGGCCAGAGAGGGATGAAGTTTAGAGCACATCCGTGGTCGTCATGACAACCCGAATCATGTGACCACTTCACCGGAAACATATGGCGCTCCGATGCCTTTGTGTTATTCAATAACATTGTTTAAATATTGGAAGTATCACAAATGTATGGATAAAAATAAGTATATATATATATATATATATATATATATATATATATATATATATATATATATATATATATATATATATATATATATATATATAGTGGCTTGCGGAACTATTTGCCCCCCTTGAATTTTGTGACCTTTTGCCACATTTTAGACTTCAAACATCAAGATATAAAACTAATTTCTTGTGAAGCATCAACAATAAGTGGAACACAATCATGAAGGGGAACACACTTTTTGGATATTTTAAGCTTTTTTGACAAATAAAAAATGAAAAAGTGGGTGTGCAAAATTTTTCAGCCCCTTTACTTTGAGTGCAGCAAACTCTGTCCAGAAGTTCAGCAAGGATCTCTGAATGATTCAATGTTGATCTAAAGGACTAACGATGATAAATGGAATCCACCTGTGTGTAATCAAGTCTCTGTATAAATGCACCTGCACTGTGATAGTCTCAGAGGTCTGTTTAAAGCGCAGAGAGCATCATGAGGAACGAGGAACACACCAGGCAGGTCCGAGATACTATTATAATTTTAAAGCTGGATTTAGATACAAACAGATTTCCCGAGCTTTAAACATCCCAAGGAGCACTGTGCAAGCAGTAGTATTGAAATGGAAGGAGTATCAGACCATTGCAAAACTACCAAGATCGGGCCGTCCCGCTCATACAAGGAGAAAACTGATCAGAGATGCAGCCAAGAGTCCCATGATCACTCTGGATGAACTCCATAGGTCTACAGCTGAGATGGTAGAATATGTCCATAAGACAACAATCAGTCGTACACTGCACAAATCTGGCCTTTATGGAAGAGTGGAAAGAAGGAAATCATTTCTTAAAGATATCCATAAGAACAGTCATTTAAAGTTTGTCACAAGCCACCCAGAAGACACACCAAACATGTGGAAGAAGGTGCTCTGGTGAGATGAGACCAAAATCGAACTTTTTGGCAACAATGCAAGACGTTATGTTAGGCGTAAAAGCAGCATTGCTCATTCCCCTCAATACACCATCCCCACTGTCGAACATGGTGGTGGCAGCATCATGGTTTGGGCCTGCTTTTCTTCAGCAGGGACAGGGAAGATGGTTAAAATTGATGGGAAGATGGATGGAGCCAAATACAGGACCATTCTGGCAAAAGGTCACAAAGTTAAAGGGGGCCACCAAATAGCTTTGCAAACCACTGTATATATATATATATATATATATATATATATATATATATATATATATATATATATATATATATATATATATATATATATATGTATATATATATATATGTATATATGAATATATATATGAATATATATACCGTAAATTCTGGACTATAAGCTGCTACTTTTTTCCCAAACTTTCAACCCTGCGGCTTATTCAGTGATGCGGCCAATTTATGTAATTATTCTAACGGCCACTCTCTCGGCGTACCCTCTTTCTTTGAAAAAATGTGTAACCATATATGATATGTATTTGCAACTGTATATTTTTGTAATGTATTTATTTTAGAGACTTAATCTGATATGTTTTCCACGGGCGAATCAAAAAGAAGGGGCGAAAAACAACGGGGGCTGACGGGAAGTGGAGTAAAGGTGAGACGTGTTTTTTGACGCAGCGGACAATAGTGGATATATATTTTTCCCACCCTTACCTTTGGAAATATAGACTTTTTTTCCTTGGATTACTTTCGACGAGACCTGGACTCTACATGTCTGCATCAAACCTTAACTACCGGTATCATTTTCTGTTCATTTTGCCGGCTGTGGATTTTGGAGTGTGTACTTTATATTCAGTTACAATCGCGGGACTCAAAGCCGGGTTTGGGCGAATTTTGTGATTGTGCTACATGTTTTAATGTGGGCGCATGCGGCTTATATACAGGTGCGGCTTGTCTAAGCACAAAATTGGTTTTCCTCTTAAAATGTGCTGGGTGCGGCTTATAATCAGGCGCGCTCTATAGTCCGGAATTTACGGTATACATGAATTGGAAATACAGAATGGTGGTATTATTCTGATATACTGAGAACAAGATCTAGGTACAGAAGCAAACAGATAAAACGAAAAAAAGAATCCACAAGTTATTATCGACCGGGATGAAGATTGGGCTAATGCACAAGCGGCCAAAAGCAGGCCAGTGTGTAAGTGTGGCAGACGAGTTACCTGAGGCCATCCTTCCACGCTCATGTCTCCCCAGAGAAGCAATTAACAAAGAAATTATGGCAGAACAATTCACCCGCAGGCTCTGGATGTCTCACGTGCCATTTTAGTGTGTTAATCACTTTTTTTTTCCAGTACAGTATGCAAATAAAATAAGGAGGCCGGAAATCAGTGTAGTGGAAAACCTTTTAACAAAATGTTGCGATGTCAACACGAAATAATTGCGTACACACTTATTGCTTTTCATTTTAATGACAGTAATTCAACTCATGATGACTCCCTTGGCTTCAAGCATAAATGGAAGGGATTGAAAAAACAATATCAAATGCTTTGGACCAGGGGTTGCCAACCCCGTGCCCGCGGAGACATTATCACATGCCCGCGGGCCAGTTCTGAAAATAGACCTTATCACAAAATTTCAAAGTCCATCCATCCTTCCATTATCTGCACCGCGTATCCTCAGTAGGGTCGCGGGGGTGCTGGAGCCCATCCCAGCAATTCTGGGGCAGTGGGCAGGGGACACCGTGAACTGGTTGCCAGCCAGTCTTATGAAATGAAATGATACAGATACAGGGTAAATGAATCTGTCACGGTTGCCATGGCGCCCGATTGGCCCCGCCCGTGTGGCGCCAGCTGCAGCTTGTTGATAGATTGGCTGTCAGTATTTAAACTCTGTCGTGTCAGTCCCCTTTTGTCGGTCCGTCTGCGAGTCTCGGTTTTTTTGCTCCTGTTTGTCTCCCACTACGACATGTTTTGATCTCGACCACGTTTGCTCTCCTGTCAAATGAAATGATCTGCATTTATATAGCGCTTTTTAAGTCAATGACTTCCCAAAGCGCTTTACAATGTGCTCCACATTTCCCAATAGCGGCCTTGTATTGCAGCCATGTAAGACGCTAACCTGCTTATTGGGGGTATTAGGGGTTCAGTGTCTTACCCAAGGGCACTTCGACATGTAACACGGACGAGCCGGGATTCGAACTGGGATCCCTTGATCCCAAGACGAGCGCTCTACCTCCTGAGCTACTGCCGCCCTGGCTTAGGGCACACAGGGACAGACAACTCACTCACTGACAGGACAATTGAACATTTTCAATTTAAGTCCACTTTTGGTGTGTTGGACTTCGGAGTTGCTGCTTGGTGTAAATGGAGTGAAGGTACACTGCACCTGCACACAACAACCTGCCATAACTGTCTCCATTTTGTGTAGTCCTTCACTCATTCACACCTAGGGACAATTTGGACCGGCCAATTAACCTGAAATCAGTGTTCATTTTACCTGTGAAAAATGATGGGTCCCGGGGACTCGCATGCTAAAAAATCTATGGGTCCCAACAGAGATCTTTGGCTCCCCAAAATTTAGTGTTATTGAGGTTGAAATTGGTGACAAATAATAGAATAAAATCTACCGTAAATAATGGACTATAGAGCGCACCTGATTATAAGCCGCACCCACCACATTTTAAGAGCAAGACCGATTTTGTAATTACACAAGCCGCACCTGTATATAAGCCGCATGCGCCCACATTAAAACGTGACACACAATCACAAAATTAGCCAAAAACCGCGATTGTAACTGAATATAAAGTACAAAGTCCAAAAACCACAGCCGGCATAATGAACAGAAAATGATACCGGTAGTTAAGGTTTTATGCAGACGTGCAGAGTCCGGGTACCCGTTGAAACTAATCCAAGGAAAAAAAGTCTATATTTCCAAAGGTAAGGGTGGGAAAAATATATATCCAACTATTGTCCGTCGCGGCAACAGGTCTCACTCACCTTTACCCCAGTTCCCGTCAGCCTGCGTTTTCTCCGCCCCTTTTTTTTAATTCGCAAAACATATCATAATAAGTGTCTCAAATAAATACATTACAAAAATATACAGTTGCAAATACATATAGACGTCGTCCCACGCTCCCTCATTCAAAAACACGCTAGCAACACGCTCGCAAAGTGAAAATAACGTGCAGTAGCTCTGTTTCCTTCTTTATTGGACTGCTCGTTTGCTTTTAGCTTGAAAGCTACGTCATGTGCCTTTCTTTTTGCAATTTGCATGATGAGGATATGTCTACGCTAATTTAATTTGTGCACAAGCTAAGAAGTTGCAGTCTTCCTCGGCGCATATATTCCACCGGTCTAAATCTTACCTTTTGTACTCGAGTTTGGGAAAAAAGTAGCGGCTTATAGTCCGGAATTTACGGTATATATTCATTCAGTTTTAATCATCTCATCTCATTAGCCGTACCGCTTATCCTCATTGGGGTCGCGGGGGGCTGGAGCCCATCCCAGCCATCTCCGGGCAGTGGGCAGGGGACACCCTAAACTGGTTGCCAGCCAATCGCAGGGCACACAGGGACAGACAACTCATTCGCTCATTCACACCTAGGGACAATTTGGACGGGCCAATTCACCTGAAATGCATGTTTTTGGAACGTGGGAGGAAACCGGAGTGCCCGGAGGAAACCCACGCAAGCACGGGGAGAACATACAAACTCCGCACAGGAAGTCTGGAGCTGGATTTGAACCCACGCAGGTGGTTCCCATGATATGAACTGTGCCGCACATGCGCTAACCACTGCGCCGCCGTGCTGCCCTTTTTCAAATATAACTCTCAAAAATAAACCAAAGCCTCTTTTAGGGCCGCAGTAGCTCAGGAGGTAAAGCGCTCGTCTTGGGATCAAGAGGTCGCATGTTCGATTCCCGGCTCTTCCGTGTTATATGTCGAAATGTCCTTGGGCAAGACACTGAATCCCTAATGGATTTTTCCAACTATACGACATCAACAAAAAGTTAAATTATGCGCCCAAAAACCTTAAACTGTTTATTTTCAATATCCTGATTCGTTTTTTATCATGTATGTCCTGCCCTGTCCGGTATCAACCTTATCTGTCCGTCAACGAACCTCTGCCCCGCAAAACCTGGGTTTTGACTCCTGTTGGTATTTCCTGACCGATATTGTTCCCGCTCATTTTGTCCTGTTTAATATCGGTTTCCCGTTTCGTTCCCGTCTAGTTTGTCCAGTTTGATTTCGATATCCTGTTTTGCTATCAATATTGTCTGTCCTGTCCTATCCTGTCCGGTATCAGCCCCATCTGTCCGATATCTGCTCTCGCAATTGGAATCAATCTCGTCGGCAGGCTTGGGTAGGATTACTTTAACTGGATTACTTACAATTACTTTTGGATTACTCCAATAGCAAATATGCTAATAAAATACAAAAGAAACTAAATATGAATAAAATTACTCAATTTTGTTCAGGCTTGGGGAGTAACGGAATACATGGAACGGTAAAAATGATGTTGGCAAGCTGTTTGGATTTATTTTCATTTTGTTTCTGTCGCATTTTATGTTAGTTTTGCTGGAGATCAAAGATATCAAAGCCAGAAGAGAAAGCTTACCACGTGTTTTGAGTCATAATTTTATTCATATTTAGTTTATTTTGTCTTTTATTAGCATATTTGCTATTGGAGTAATCCAAAAGTAATTGAAAGTAATCCAGTAAAAGTAACCCCACTCAACCCTGCTCGTCGGTCTCTGGCTTCCTGTCTTTCCACACCAGACCGGCTGCCTAACGTAGCCATAATACAATACAACTTTTACTTATATCTGTACATTCGAGGAAACTGTGCGGGTCAGATGTATCGACATTTCGTTCTGTATACACGTGTACTGGAATGACAATAAAGTAGATCTGAATCTGAATCTGAATGACTCCCCATTTCCCGTAAAATAAAAGGCTTGTGTGAGAACGTCACGCAATTGGGTCCTGCTCCTGTTCTGGTTCTTGACATTTATAACCTCTAGATTTGTCCCCTATTGTGCGTAATGCACACGTTTTTTGCAGGACACAGCCTCTGGCACGCTAACATGTGTGGCGACAACCAAGGTCTCTCGGTGGCAGTTGAAGCTTGGCTGTAGCAGCAATGGATTCTTGGCAAGAATTTTTCATCTTCCCAGGAAGTCACGGGTGAACCGCTCGACAGATCAGAAGTGTCCCAGTTGTCCATGTCGCCAGCCAGCCGTGAACAGCCGGCGTTTTACAGCCATGTTGCCGTGCTGTGTTCTTCTGAAGACTGCGATGGACGGTTAACGATGGTGGATAATGATGTGGTCAATTGCTTTCGGGGTCTCGCGTCCGGACCACTCCAAGGCCGATGATGAATGACTTTGAGCAAACCAGATGTCAGTGATGGAATGATGAAAATTTTGCTGCAGGCTGTTCCCCTTGTTAACAGTTGCGAGTGGTTTGTACGGAACATTTTGACATTTTAGGTTTAGAGACAGAGAAAGTCATTTCTATTGATATTAAATGGATCCTAACCGTACGATGCATACCACACTACTTTTGTATTTTCTATTTCCCGTTTTGGTCTTTGTTCCTGGTTTGGGACATTTTCTTGACATTTCATTTTTTTTTTAAATACAATCCCTCTTGGGGCGGCACGGCGGAGCAGTGGTTAGCGCGTGTGCGGCACGGTTCTGAGGTCGTGAGAACCTCCTGAGTGGGTTCAAATCCAGCTCCCGGCCTTACTGTGCGGAGTTTGTATGTTCTCCCCGTGCGTGCGTGGGTTTCCTCCGGGCACTCCGGTTTCCTCCCACATTCCAAAGACATGCATTTCAGGTGAATTGGCCGGTCCAAATGGTCCCTAGGTGTGAATGAGCGAGTAAGTTGTCTGTCCCTGTGTGCCCTGCGATTGGCTGGCAACCAGTCCAGGGTGTCCCCTGCCCACTGCCCGATGATTGCTGTGATGGGCTCCAGCATCCCCGCGACCCTACTGAGGATAAGCGATGCAGCTGATGAGATGAGATGAGACAATCCCTCTTTTTGAGCACCCCTGCCTCCCTTTCTTGCCAAAAATGAAATTAAATGATCTGAATTTCTACAACGCTTTTCAAGTCAATGAATTCCCAAAGCGCTTTATAATGTGCTTCACGTTTCCCAATAGCGGCCTTGCAGCCATGTAAGGCGCTAACCTGCTTATTGGGGGTATTAGGGGTTCAGTGTCTTACCCAAGGACACTTCGACATGTAACACGAACGAGCCGGGATTCGAACTGGGATCCCTTGATCCCAAGATGAGCGCTCTACCTCCTGAGCTACTGCCGCCCCCACATGGGTCCATCATCCCCCCTAAAAACACCATATATTGACAAGAACCGGACCAGGATCAGGACCCAAATGTGTGACGTTTCTCACACAAGCCTTTTATTTTACAGGCAATGGGGAGTCATGCACGTTAGGCAGCAGTCTGGCGTGGAATGATAGGAAGCCAGAGGCCGACGAGATCGATATTAAACAACGGGACGGACAGGTTTGATATCAAAACAGGATATCGAAATTAAACAGGACAAACTAGATGGGAACGAAACCGGAAACCGATATTAAACAACTGGACAGACAGGATTGTTATCAAATCACGATATCAAAATTAAACAGGACAAACTAGATGGGAACAAAACTGGAAAACAATATCAAACAACGGGACTGACAGGATTGATATCAAAACAGGATATCGAAGTTAAACAGGACAAACTAGACGGGAACAAAACTAGAAAACGGTATTAAACAACGGGACGGACAGGATTGATATCAAAACAGGATATTGAATTTAAACAGGACAAACTAGAAGGAACGAAACTGGAAACCGATATTAAACAACGGGACAGACAGGATTGATATCAGAACAGGATATCGTAGTTAAATAAGACAAACCAGACGGGAACCATACCGGAAAGGAAATACCAACAGGAAACAGGACCGAGTCGAAACCCACGTCTTGCGGGACGGAGGTTCGTTGACGAACTGACAAAGGAAAAATGAGAGCACTGAGCTTAAAGAGAGGAAAAGCCAATCTGTCAATGAGCCGCAGCTGGTGCCACACGGGCGGGGGCAATTGGGCACCATGGCAACTGTGACATACATAGTATACATAAAGTAAGACTGGGCTGCTTAATTTTTCAATTACCGTAAATTCCGGACTATAAGCCACTACTTTTTTCCCTAACTTTCAACCCTGCGGCTTATTCAGTGATGCGGCCAATTTATGTCATTTTTCTAACGGCCGCTAGCGGCGCTCGAGTGTTGCTACCATTAACTACCATGTCAAAGCTATATTATTATTATTAAAGCTTTGAAAACTCTCTCGATGTACCTTATTTCTTTGTAAATATGTGTAACCCATGTATAATATGTATTTGCAACTGTACATTTTTGTAATGTATTTATTTCAATTTATTTTAGACACTTATTCTGATATGTTTTGCACGGGTGAACGAAAAATGAGGGGCGGAACAAACGCGGGGTGCCGAGTTTAAGTGGGGACCGCTAAAGGTGAGGGACCGACAAGGAAAGAAGAGGGGGTAAAAAGTTGGTTAAAGAAAAAGGAGTTGCGTGAGTAAATGTGTTCATCTGATATATTTTTCCCACCCTTACCTTTGGAAATATACACTTTTTTCCTTGGATTACTTTCAACGGGACCTGGACTCTGCAGGTCTGCATCAAACCTTAAGTATCATTTTCCGTTCATTTTGCCGGCTGTGATTTTTGGACTGTCGGGTTTGGGTTAATTTTGTGTTTATGTTACATGTTTAAATGTGGGCGCATGCGGCTTATATACAGGTGCGGTTTGTGTATGTGAAAAATCGGTTTTCCTCTTAAAATGTGGTGGGTGCGGCTTATAATCAGGTGCGCTCTATAGTCCGGAATTTACGGTATCTCACAACTCTTTTCCTCGTGTAAAATAGTATTTGATAATATTCTCATATATTTCAATCACAAATTTCTCCATATCTAGATAAAGTCACAAGCTCATAAATAATAAATAGATACAGTATAGTCAAACCGCAGCGCGGCTCCATTCTAAAAGTAGCAGCTTTGTGTCATCATCCTCCAAATTATTTTGTCTTCAATCTTTTACTACTGTGACTGAACCCTTAGTCAAACTGGAACAAAAAACATAACACAAAAAACAACACTAAAAATACAATGCTTCACACTTAATTCAGTACTAAAGTAGCTTGCAGAAGTGTCTGACCCCTTTTTCACCTCGTTCGACGAAGTAAATACATTAGGCAACTTATGTGGCATCTCTGCTGAAGATGTGAAGATGCTATTTTTGAGTTGATTATTTTTTTTTTCAAAATCTCTCAAGCTAGAAAAAACATGTCTCAATGAATGTGTGTGCATTTTTGAGTTCTTTGACATTTAAAAGGCTTTTTATATATTTAACTTTTATTAATTGTCACGATGACTGATTTGGATCAACTGATCCCGCTCGTTTGACGCCAAAATCTGTGAGCTATCTGATTGGTTCCCTGTCCTTCTTAAGCCCAGTACTTTTACTCCCCTGTTGTCAGTCTGTCAGCAAACCTCTGTTTCTACAAGGCAAGCATTTTGACCCTGACTCCCGTCTGTCCCGCTTTTTGCACCCGTTTTTCCACCTGTCCGTTCCTGATTTCCCCGTTTGACTCCGCCTTTGACCTGTTTTTGAACCCGACCATGTTTGCTCTCCTGTCCCGGCTCACCACCCGTTTCTGATCCCGACCACGTTTTTGCTCTTCTGTCCCGGCTATCGACCTGTTTTTTTCCGTCCTTGACACCGCCATCTCCTGCTCCGGAAGATCCACTTCCGTGTTCGGATCACGAATCCAATTGTGTGAGTGGTTTGCTTCGCCTGTCCAGCGAGAACCAAATCGCGGGCGCGGCCCTCCCTCTTTCTATCAAGAAACTTGCGGTTAACGCTACGCATTTGGGTCCTGATTCCGTTCTGGACGTGACATTAAAATTAAAATTTGATCCTTAATAAAATTAGGTGTCTGGGTTCTCCCTTAGAGACAAGGTGAGAAGCTCAGTCATCCGGGAGGGAACCTTTGCTCCTCCGCGTTGAGAGGAGCCGGTTGAGGTGGCTCGGGCATCTGATAAGAATGCCTACTGGACGCCTCCCTCAGTAGATGTTCCAGGCATGTCCCACTGGCAGGAGGCACCGGGGACGACCCAGGACACGCTGGAGAGACTATGTCCCTAGGCAGGCCTGGGAACGCCTCGGGATCCCGTGAGCTGGAGGAGGTGGCTCGGGATTTGTCTGGGCTTTTCTTTTTAAGACTGCTGCCCCTGTGACCCAACCCTGGATAAGTGGAAGACAACGGATGGATGGATGGACTTCTGTGTCCAGTTGAATCTTTTTGGCATCTAGTAAATAGTTAATAGTTATTAGTGTAGCAAGCATCTAAGATAAAAGAACCAGGCTGAAGTTCAGGCAAACCTTTCACAGACAATGCAATGGGGCAGGATGGGGCCAGAAATAGCGCCAGGGTCCATATGGAGTTAAACCCTGACCTTCTGAATCCTTTGTGGAAGAGCCATTATCACCCCACAAGGATTGCATGAGGTAGTTGGACCGTTCTAGTATCCAACCATTACACGGGGAATGGCTTAACATCTAAATGTATTGAATTTACAGTTAAATGCACAATTCTAGAAAAAAATCTGAGAAGTGGGGTGTTCTCTCACACAACTGACTCGACATTTGGTTGAAAATCCTCGTTTCTTAGCGGGACTTAGTTTGAAATTCCTCAAACAAAACTTTTTCAAATCCCAACGGCTAGAATTGCTCTTTGATCCCCAAAATAGAGGCACTCAATCTCACCACTTCTCATTTTATTTTCTTTCCGGTTATGTTATGAATAGCAGTGACATTAGATTTGATTCTCATCACATTTGAATCCAAGTACCATATTTTCTGCACTATAAAGGACACCAGATTATAAAGACTGTTGGTTAACTCAACTATTTGGTTATCAGATGATTAATTTAACGTTGTATTCATCCATACATTTGAGGATGATTTGCTGTTTTCTCAATTCGCTCACATTTGTCTCTGGTACTGTAAGTAAAATAGTGTAATAATGAGATGAAAGCTAATGTCTTTTATCATTATCACTGTTGGTTTAGTGGACGAGCAGGATACCAGACAGGACGGGACAGACGGGATCGAGACCAGATGCAGGATACACGAGCAGGATACCGGACAGGACGGGACAGATGGGATGGATAACAGATGCAGGATACACGAGCAGGATATCGGACAGGACAGGACTGACGGGATCGATACCAGATACAGGATGCATGAGGAAGATACCGGACAGGACAGGACTGACGGGATCTATATCGGATACAGGATGCACGAGCAAGATACCAGACAGGACAGACAGGATCGATACCGGATATGCAAGCAGGATACCAGACGGGACAGGACAGACGGGATCGATGCAGGATACATGAGCAGGATACCGGACAGGACGAGACTGATGGGGTCGATACCAGATACAGGATGCATGAGCAAGATACCGGACGGGACGGGACAGACGGGATCGATACCGGATGCAGGATACATGAGCAGGATACCGGACAGGACGGGACCAACAAGATATTTATCGGATACAGGATGCACGAGCAAGATACCAGACAGGACAGACAGGATCGATACCAGATACGCAAGCAGGATACCAGACGGGACTGGACAGACGGGATCGATGCAGGATACATGAGCAGAATACCAGACAGGACGGGACTGATGGGGTCGATACCAGATACAGGATGCATGAGCAAGATACCGGACGGGACGGGACAGACGGGATCGATGCCGGATGCAGGATACATGAGCAGGATACCGGACAGGACGGGACCAACAAGATCTAAATCGGATACAGGATGCACGAGCAAGATACCAGACAGGACAGACAGGATCGATACCGGATACGCAAGCAGGATACCAGACGGGACTGGACAGACGGGATCGATGCAGGATACATGAGCAGGATACCGGACAGGACGGGACCTTGGGATTGATACCAGATAGAGGATGTACGAGCAAGATACCGGACAGGACGGGACCGATGTGGTATATACCAGATACAGGATGCACAAGCAAGATACCAGACACGACGGGACCGATTGATACCGGATACTGGATACACGAGCAAGGATACCGGACAGAGTCAAAATGCTTGCCTTGCAAGTGCAGAGGTTCGTTGACGGACTGACCAGGAGTGAATGAGAGCACTGAGTTTAAATAGGAGGAGAGCCAATCAGGCAGCGAACAGCAGCTGGGGCCAAACGAGCGGGCACAGGTGAGGGCAATGGGCAATTGTGACACTATAACAAACTATAACAAAACACATTTTGTCTGCCATCTGAAATAATACGTGGTTAAAATGTGATTTTTTTTGTAGGACTACAAGCAATTACCAGACCTTAGTTTTCTCCAATTTTTTTTAAGGTTACATTGTTCATTTAAGTGGGCAGCAAGGCGGGTCGGTGGTTAGCGCATGTGCGGCACAGTTCTGAGGTCATGGGTTCAAATCCAGCTACCGACCTTCCAGTGCGGAGTTTGCATGTTCTCCCCGTGCTTGCGTGGGTTTCCTCCGGGCACTCCGGTTCCCTCCCACATTCCAAAAACATGCATGTCAGGTTAATTGGCCGTTCAAAATTGTCCCTGGGTGTGAATGAGCGAGTGAATTGTCTGTCCCTGTGTGCCCTGCGACTGGCTGGCAACTAGTTCAGGGTGTCCTCTGCCCACTGCCCATGGGCTTCCTGATTGGTTCCCCGTCCTACTCAAGTTTCGTCCCGTCACTCGCCAGTTGTCAGTCCGTCAGCAAACCTCTGTTTCTACAAAGCAAGCACCGTGACTCTGACTCCCGTCGGTCACGCTTTTTGCCTCCGTTTTCCACCCGTCCGTTCCTCATTTCCCCGTTTGTCTCTGGCTACCACCTGTTTTTTGATCCCGACCAAGTTTTGCTCTCCTGTCCTGGCTATCAACCTGTTTTTCCATCCTTGACACCACGATCTCCCGCTCTGGAAGATCCACTTCCGCATTCGGAACACGTTCCAATTCTGTGAGAGGCTTGCTTCCCGCGTCCAGCGGGCACCGGATCGCTGGCGCTGCCTTTCCTCTTTATCTCAATAAACTTGTGGTTAACGTTACGCATCTGGGTCCTAATTCCGTTCTGGACGTGACAGTAATACAAAGGAGCCTCCACAGACTCTGCCGCTATGCCGGCAGTGACAGGAGCCGAGTGAAACAGGAGCGGGGAGGGGATGCGAGCGATTCTAGGAATCAAATGGACTGAACCATTTTAAGGCAGCGGAGTATTTCTGACGCTGCGTTTTTCACAGTTTTATTTTCCTAATTTTATATTTGACCTCTCGTTTTAGATTTAAGCCTATCCTTTCCTTTATTAAAGAAACACTTTTTGAAAACGCTTTAATTTTTTAAATGCTCGGGTTGAATCGTGGGGTGCTTATGCACCCCCGAAAACGGGCCGGTTACGCCCATGATCTCAAGTCACTATGAAGACAATCAAGAAACTTGGGTTTTAATAGCCTTTATCTAATGTAAATGTTCCTTTAAACTAAGATAGCTGGGATGGGCTCCAGCACCCCCGCGGCCCTACTGAGGATAAGCGGTGCAGATAATGGATGGATGGATGTTCATTTTAGTCAAACACAATTTTGCAGCACGGCGGGGCAGTGGTTAGCGCTTGTGCGGCACAGTTCATGTCATGGGAACCTGTCGTGGGTTCAAATCCAGCTCCAGACTTCCTGTGCGGAGTTTGTATGTTCTCCCCGTGCTTGCGTGGGTTTCCTCTGGGCACTCCGGTTTCCTCCCACGTTCCAAAAACATGCATTTCAGATGAATTGACCCGTCCAAATTGTCCCTAGGTGTGAATGAGCGAATGGCGCCACACGGGCGGGGCCAATTGGGCGCCATGGCAACCGTGACAGATTCATTTACCCTGTATCTGTATCATTTCATTTCATAAGACTGGCTGGCAACCAGTTCACGGTGTCCCCTGCCCACTTCCCGGAGTTGGCTGGGATGGGCTCCAGCCCCCCCGTGACCCTAATGAGGATAAGCGGTGCGGCTAATGAGATGAGACAATTTCTTAATTTGATATATTGTTTTGTCTATTATTAGCATATTTGGTATTGTAATAATCCAAAAGTAATAGTATTATAGTATTCAGATCAACTTTTATCAACAGTAACTGTATCAGATTGCATTTTCAAAACAACCCTCCTTACCCTTAGCGTCAATAACTGCGTTTCCTGTCTTGGGGTCCATACGTCCTCGTTATAAGAAATCCTTGGTTTTCCAAGACAGTAGCCTAGCGCTGACGGCAGCCATTATTAAGAGTGACTCTTCAATCCCAGACGATCGATGCTGTCACTTACCGACGGAGTCAGACCGCTGATTACAACTGTTCTCAATTACAGTGGTGTGGCCGGAAATTGTAAGGGGGGAGACAGTGAGGTTAGAAAAATGGTCTCGAGGATGCTAGAGGGAGATGATATAAATCTTGTAAGGGCATCGTTAGGACATAGCTTAATTACTTACAATTGATTTTATGACTGTTTAAATAATTAGATATTTCCCTTGTCTTTTAACATGATTATTGCATGGTTTTATATGGATTCTGTCAGGACCAGAACGGAAACAGGAACCACTCGCGTAACGTTTCTCACATGTTTTATTAGAAGAAAGGGAAAGGGTTGCGCCCACGATCCGGGGATAGCTGGTCGCTCTGAACGCGGAAGTGGCACTTCCGTGGCGAGCGATGGCGGTGTCGGGAGCGGGAAAAAAACGGGTCAGTAGCCGGGATGGAAGAGCAGAAACGTGGTCGGGATCGGAAACCAGTCGAAAGACAGGAGAGGAGTAGACATGGTCGAGATGAAAAACGAATCGTTATTCGGGACGGGAGAACAGACGTGGTCGAGATCAAAACAGATCGTAGCCTGGAGACAAACAGGAGCAAAAAACGGGACAGGCAAAATAGGGCTCGGTGGCCACAGAAATGAAATGACCTGCATTTATATAGCGCTTTTCAAGTCAATGGCTTCCCAAAGCGCTTTACATTGTGCTTCACATTTCCCAATAGCGGCCGTGATCTGTGCAGCCATGTAAGGCGCTAACCTGCTTATTGGGGGTAATTGGGGGTTCAATGTCTTACCCAAGGACACTTCGACATGTAACACGGACAAGCCGGGATTCGAACTGGGATCCCTTAATCCTAAAACGATCGCTCTACCTCCTGAGCTACTGCCGCCCCCACAGTCTTCTTAATCTCCCGACGTCAGTTCGAACTTTGTCAGATCGTTGCGAGCTGTTGTGTTTCACTCAGTGAGCGTTCTCATCCGACTTCGTCCCTGTTAAAACCTGTTTCCTGCCTGATTCCCGTTTTTTGACCCGTTTCCGAACCTGACTACGCCTGTTTTGCCTGCCGCCTGCCTACGACCTCTATTACGAACCTTACATCGCCTCTGATCTCCAGCCCTGGCAATTCCGCCTGTCTTCTTCCGACACGGAAGTGTCACTCCCGCCTTGCTCGTTCCCGCTCTCCGCCAGTCTTCGGATCAAGCAATCAGGCAAGCCTTACTCTCACTCTCTTTCGATAAAATCTGAGAAACGCATGCAGTTGAGTCGAGTGTCCGTTCTGGTTTGTGACAAGGTCGCTCTGAACGCAGAAGTAGGACTTCCGTGGCGAGCGATGGCGGTGTCAGGAATGGGAAAAAAGCGGGTCAGTAGAGAGCAAAAACGTGGTCGGGATCGGAAACCAGTCGAAAGCCAGGAGAGGAGAGGAGACGTGGTCGACTTTAAAAACGAATTGTTATTCGGGAAGGGAGAGCAGACGTGGTCGAGATTAAAACAGGTCGTAATTCGGGACGGGAGAGCAGACGTGGTCGAGTTCAAAAACGGATTGTTATTCGGGACGGGAAAGCAGACGTGGTCGAGATCAGAACATGTCGTAATTCGGGACGGGAGAGCAGACGTGGTCAAGATCAAAACAGGTCATAATTCGGGACGGGATAGCAGACGTGGTCGAGATCAAAACAGGTCGTAATTCGGGACGGGAGAGCAGACGTGGTCGAGATCAGAACAGGTCATAATTCGGGACGGGAGAGCAGACGTGGTCGAGATCAAAACAGGTCGTAATTCGGGACGGGAGAGCAGACGTGGTCGAGATCAAAACAGGTCGTAATTCGGGACGGGAGAGCAGACGTAGACGAGATCAAAACAGGTCGTAATTCGGGACAGGAGAGCAGAAGTGGTCGAGATCAAAACAAATCGTAGCGGGAGACAATCAGGAGCAAAAAAAAGAGACAGGCAAAAAACGGGCTTGCTGTGTAAAACAGAGATTCGCAGACGGACCGACAAAAGGGGGACTGACAGGACAGAGTTTAAATACTGACAGGGAGCCAATCCGTCAACAAGCTGCAGCTCGAGGCACACGGGCGGGGCCGATTGGGCGCCATGGCAACCGTGACAGATTCATTTACCCTGTATCTGTTTTAACCCAAGTTCTTTATATTGAAGTTATCACCTTTGGTCTAAGGACCGTGTTAGCAAACTTCCTCACATTTCATTTCTATTTCATCATAGCTGAATACGTGGAATATCAGAATGTTGACCCATTTTCCAGCTGGGTTACACTCACATCCTTCCAAATGTCATCAGTAGAGTTGAAGGGGACAGCTTTGTTGTATGTTATACTATGTCAGAAATACCAGCCAGTAGTTGTACTCTGAAAGTCGTTCAATAATTAATATCATTTACCAAGTGTCAGGACAGGACGGGAAACAGGACCCACTCGCATAACGTTACTCACAGTTTCATTGGGGAGAACACGACAGGGAACAACAATTTCAACTGAATGCCACTACAGTGGAACCTCGGTTTTCGAACGCCTCTCAGTTCGAACAAATCGGTGTCCGACCAAAAATTTTGAGAAATTCTTGCTTCCCTGTTAGGTCAAAAAATCGGAATTCGAACGCTGGTATGCTTGGGTGCAATGCTGAGCGGCGTACGGGTGTTTTAGCCCCTTATTATGCCTCCGATGAAAGTCAGTGCAAGCAGCAAAGTTGCTACAGGTAAAAAAAGAAAAGTAGTGCGTACAACTATTGCATTTAAGAAAGAAATAATAGCCAAATATGAAGGAGGTGTGCGAGCGCCTTCTGCTGACCACCACAAAGGTAAGAAATTCTATTCATAAGATTACGATAACGCGAATGTACGATTAGCCTGGGTTAGCTTTAAGTTTACGTTAAACATTCAGGGTGTTGGAACGGAGCCCAACATTGAGGATGTTGGAACGGAGCCCCCTTTCCAATGAACCGCTCACCACTTGTTGTGGAAACCCGGGTTCTAAATGACTTGCAAACGACCTCATTTTATGTTAGCGTAATCTTTCGTACGGAAGATTACGCTAACGCGAACGTACGATTAGCCTGGGTTAGCTTCATGTTTACGTTCATGGTAAACATTCAGGGTGTTGGAACGGATTAAAACAATTTACATTATTTTTAATGGGAAAAATGATTTCAGTGATCGAACAAATCGGTTTTCGAACAGGTTTCTGGAACGGATTATGGTCGAGAACCGAGGTTCCACTGTACTTCCTATCTTTCTCCTCCCCCTTCCATTAATTAAGTGAGGATAAGAGAACAATTTCTCAAGGAATTGGGAACACACTTCCTGCTTACCATCACCTTAAGAAGAAACTTTTGATGATTCACTGTTTTCTAGCCTTCCTATCTTAGTTCATTCATTTAAAATATTGCAGTAGTCTATTTGTAAAATTAGTAATTACAGACGCTCCTCTACCTACGACCATTCGACTTACGAAAAACGGTGGATAGGAAAAGATTTTTCGGGATTTCGAAAATCCCAAGATGAGTGATTTACCTATTGAGCTCCTGGCGCCCAATGACACCAGGCCACGTCTTAGCTCAATTGTGAGCTCCATGATAGATAGTGTTTCTTCATTTTTTTTTCTTTTTAATACATTTGCAAAAATCATTAAACAAATTCATGCTGCTTCTAAGGGGTGTAGTGTTTACCGTAAATTCCGGACTATAAGCCGCTACTTTTTTCTCTAACTTTCAACCCTGCGGCTTATTCAGTGATGCGGCCAATTTATGTCATTTTTCTAACGGCTGCTAGCGGCGCTCGAGTGTTGCTACCATTAACTACCATGTCAAAGCTATATTATTATTAACAAAGCTTTGAAAACTCTCTCGGTGTACCGTCTTTCTTTGTAAATATGTGTAACCCATGCATAATATGTATTTGCAACTGTATATTTTTGTCATGTATTTATTTGTATTTATTTAAGACACATATTCTGATATGTTTTGCACGGGTGAACGAAAAATGAGGGGCGGAACAAACGCGGGGTGCCGAGTTTATGGGGGGCCGCTAAAGTTGAGGGACAGACAAAGAAATAAGAGGGGGTAAAAAGTTGGTTAAAAAAAATGAGTTGCGTGAGTAAATGTGTTCATCTGATATATTTTTCCCACCCTTACCTTTGGAAATATACACTTTTTTCCTTGGATTACTTTCAACGGGACCCGGACTCTTTATGTCTGCATCAAACCTTAATTAGCGTTATCATTTTCCGTTCATTTTCCCGGCTGTGATTTTTGGACTGTGGACTTTAATGAAGGGCATTTAGTTTCAATCGTTGTTCAAACCTCACATTGTGTTTGCTGTTAAACGTCATATTGAAATATAATATTGTGAATGTGCTTGATTGCTGTTGAGATTGTCAAGAGGGGTTCTTCAAACCTCTCGCTGTTTGTTTTCGTTATTAGTGTCAATACATTTGTTCAAACCAAAAAAAAACATTTAGTTTCAATCGCGGGACTTGAAGTCGGGTTTGGGTTAATTTCGTGTTTGTGTTACATGTTTAAATGTGGGCGCATGCGGCTTATATACAGGTGCGGCTTGTGTATGTACAACATCGGTTTTCCTCTTAAAATGTGGTAGGTGCTAGTTTCTTTTGTCTTTTATTAGCATATTTGGTATTACGGTAATCCAAACGTAATTGAAAGTAATCGAGTTAAAGTAACCCTACCCAACCCTGGTGATAACCAATCAAAAATACTCTCAGGTCAATGTAAACGCACACTGAGAACCTTGCAATTGAGCACATGATTTGAGAGTAAAACCTGTTGTGTATTATTTAGTGTGATGAGTCAGAATGTTTTATTGAGTTTAGCAAGATTATGCAGAGATGACGTCTGTGTCCACGGAACTCACCCTCCGAGATGAAAATCTTCGATTCAGGTAAACAACGGGCGTAAGAAGGAGTAATTAATTAAAATTAAATGGGAGCAAATAGGAGTAACAATTTTCATTTGCACGTGTAAATGAGTTTTTTCCCGTTGTTTCATGAATCCAAAATCGGTCTTTTATTGTCACGAAGCGGGTCGGGAAGCAGGAAGTTGGAACTCGATCCGTCACTTTAATTGAGAACGTTGTCCAACACACAAACGGACCGAAAACAAAACAAAGCAGGCTCAAATGCAGGCAAAACTACGGACTCGGCATTTAACGGGATTAAACAGAACTTGCAGGAATCTCTCAGAACAAACAACAAAGTCCAACAAGCACAACAAGAATAAACAGGTATCAAACAGGCATGAACAGGTTTTCAACAAGGGTAAACAACGATCTGGCCCAGGGCAGTTCCAAAAGGCAAGTTTAAGTGCCCATAGGAGTAATCAGGAAATGCAGGTCAGCCGATATCAATGGGCGGGGCCAGCTGGGCGCCATGACAACCGTGCAGGACATGACATTTATCTGCATATTGCCTGTGTAAAAATGTAGTCCCTGGTGCAGGCTTCCTCTGGATTTTCAGATAACTCTGTCTAGTGCACCGGTGTCAAACAGGCGGCCCGGGGGCCAGATCAGGTCCGCTAAGGGATTGAATCCGGCCCGCGAGACAACACTCCAGAGAAGCGCAAGAGAAAAACAAGCTGGAGGTTGAAATATGTCAACTTGATGTTGCCAAAGAAAGGTGCCTCTCACAAAGACACTATACTTGTATTTCTCTCTCTCTCTCTCTCTCTCTCTCTCTCTCTCTCACTTTCTTTTCCACCCTTTTTCTCCCACTCTGTCTCTTTCACTCTCTGTGTCTCTCTTTTTCTCTTCCTTTGTTGCTTTTTCTCTCATTCTCTCTCTGTGACTTTTAACCTCTTTTGCTCTAACTTCCTTTTTTCCTTTTCTCTCTTTTCTCTTTCTCTCTTCATACCGTTTGCGCTTTCTTTTCTCTTTTCTCTCCTTCTGTCTTTCTATTTCTCTTTGGATTTCTTTCTTCCTCTCCCTTTCTTTTCCCCCTCTCTCACTACTTTTTATCTTTTGTTTCTCACGCTCTCTCCCTCTCTCTCTTTTTTTTTCTTTGTCCCGCCCTCTCTCCTTTTCCCTCCCTCTTTCTCTTTCTTTATCTCTCTTTTTCTTTTACTTTAATACCCTAGTCCGGCCCCCGACAGAATGTTTGTTCTATTGTGTGGCCCCCGAGTTGAAATGAGTTTGACACCCCTGGTCTAGTGTATTCCAGATTTAACATCAAGTGGTATATGCTACAGCTAATTGAAAGTAATCAAGTTAAAGTAACGATCGAAACAACAAAGTTTAATAAGGGCATAGCAATGCTCCTAAGTGGAAGTTCAAAAATGTGTTTGAATTAAAATCTCTAGTCTCCTCTCCCTCAGCATCCACCCATTACTTCACTGGACCATTTTAAGTCACGTCACACCAAAGGAAAATACTTATTTTGTCACGGTTGCCATGGCGCCCAATTAGCCCCACCCGTGTGGCGCCAGCTGCGGCTCATTGACAGATTGGCTTTCCGTCTCTTTAAGCTCAGTGCTCTCATTCTTCCTTTGTCAGTCCGTCAACAAACCTCTGCCTAGCAAGATGCGGGTTTTGACTCGGTCCTGTTTCCTGTTGGTATTTCCTGTCCAGTATTGTTTATTTTTGTCCTGTTTAATATTCTCTTTAGTTTTCATTCATGTCTAGTTTGTCCTGTTCATTTTTGATATCCTCTTTCATTATCAATCCCGTGCGGCCATCCTGTCCGGTATCAACCCTATCTTTCTGATATCTACTCGGGCAATTGGTATCGAACTTGTCGCTCTCTGGCTTCCTGTCTTTCCAGGCCAGACCGGCTGCCTAACATGCATGACTCCCCATTTCCCGTAAAACAAAAGGTTTGTGTGAGAATGTCACGCGTTTGGGTCCTGTTCCGGTTCTGGTTCACGACATCTTTTTTTTATACCATTTACATGTATTTTTAATTAGAATGTTATTAAATCACATATACATAAATTACCGTATTTTCCGCACTATAGGGCGCACCGGGTTATAGGGCGCACCGGGTTATAGGGCGCACCCCCAAAAAATAGTTTTTGGTCCTATATCTTCCATAGATAAGGCGCACCGGATTATAAGGCGCTACAATGGGAACGTGGACAAAACAGTCAGAGGATTCAGTCAAACTGATTACACCCTTAACATTCCCAAAGCTTGCAAAGAAGCAAATACGTGTCGAGAACACGTGCGGATGCGGTGTCCGTACGATGTCACTCAAATGCATCGTTCCAAATATCATTCGGAAGGTTAAAGTCTTGGGATTCAAGAAATGCCAACCATTCCTTAGTTTCAATTGTCTTTTTTGCTCGCAACTTTACTCTGCATATGACAATAAACACTTGGAATTGAGTTTAATTCACTCAACTCATCACAGCAACATCAAGATCGTTCTATAACAAGATACCGGGAAAATATAAAGCCGCATAGTTCACCTAAGTTTTCACGTTCAATAATGATACGCAATCATGGTCTTCTTACAACCGTGAGTGTAGTAAATCCAGGAGAGTAAAATATTTACAAATACAGACTAATGAAACATGTTTCTTTATGGCGTAGTTTAGCAAGCTTGCCATTCAATCATCTTTTTCGGCCAATTGCAGGGTTTGTTTCGGCCCTCTAGCCTATCCGAGGCTCCGAATAACTTCAGCCAATAGCGATCGATTTAACGGATGATTGACACATCTTTTTCGGCCAATTGCAGGGTTTGTTTTGGCCCTCTAGCCAATCCGAGGCTCCAAATAACTTCAGCCAATAGCGATCGATTTGACTGATGATTGACACATCTTTTTCGGCCAATTGCAGGGTTTGTTTTTGCCCTCTAGCCTATCCGAGGCTCCGAATAACTTCAGCCAATAGCGATCGATTTAACGGATGATTGACACATTGGTTAGCCAATGAAACGCCGGTATATAAATCCCAGCATACACCGCGGACTACTCCACGTTCGGGTGAAAATCGATCCGGCGGCTGTTGCGTAAGTTGCGAGACCTTGCGATTTAATATTGAGCCATATATAAGGCGCACCGTATTATAAGGCGCATGGTCAGCTTTTGAAAAGAATAAGGGTTTTAGGTGCGGAAAATACGGTACATATAATGAGTCATTACTGTATACTATCTTTTATTCATGTTTAATATGTGTATACAATTGTAATGCTTTTGCCAGGGGTACCGGGGATTTAGAAAGCATTGCTTAATTACCGTAGGTTTCTATTCCCAGACGTATGACAAATTCACCTTGCAAACCAAGGTTCACTGTATAATATTAAATAACCACGCAAACAAATAAACCAGTAATATACAATAAGTGGTTTGAATAAGAGGATTTATACCCAATGGTTAAAAACACCTTTTTCCAGTATTTCTTTTGCCGTAGGGGCTTTTTTGAGGAATGGCATTGCCATTAGCGATTTGAGTTTCCTGGGAAATTACTGTATGTTTATAGTCACTATTCTGCTTAAGAGACTTAAGAGACTTGAGTATAGTTTATGCCTTTTCGTAAAGAATGAAGTCGGAATTTGGTATGAATGTGAATATAAACACAAACATTTTAGATTCAGATGTCATCGACAAAACACCAGAGAACACGAATCATAGACATAGATGCAAACTAGGGCTTTGCCGCTGTAGAGAGAGAAAATCATGTGAAAAGATTGCAGAGAAATCAATGTAAAATCTGACTAAAGCAGTCTAAAAGCACAAACATATGCCAGTTTTAAAAAATCAAACACTTAAACCTCTTGTGGTTCAGATCCTACCTCTCGGATAGGACGCACTGTGTTAAATATGGTGAAATGACATCTGAGCCCTTTAGTGTTACCTGTGGTGTTCCGCAGGGTTCCGTACTTGGCCCCCTTCTTTTCAGCATTTACATGCTTCCTTTAGGTGATATTATTCGTAAGTATAATATCAGTTTCCATTGCTACGCAGATGACACTCAACTGTATCTTCCGATGGAGGAATCTGCCACACTAAACCGTGGAAATTTGGAGGCCTTCTTCACTGAGATAAAAGAATGGATGTCACTCAACTTCTTGCGCCTTAACTCTGAAAAGACCGAAATGTTAGTTATTGGCCCATCTAAATGCCGTGACTTGTTCTCCAAAACGTCCCTGAACATTGACAAATGTAATATCACACACATGTGAAGAGTCTTACTAGACCAGCTTTCTTTCATCTTCGCAACATTGCTAAAATTCGTCCTATAATGTTTCAGTCGGATGTGGACATTATAATTCACGCGTTTGTTACTTCCCGTCTCGATTACTGTAATGCACTACTCTCCGGTCTCCCGAAGTCCAGAATCAAGAGTCTTCGTTTGGTGAAAAATGCTGCAGCGAGGCTTTTAACTAAGACAAGAAAGTTAGATCACATGACTCCGATTTTAGCTAACCTGCATTGGCTCCTTGTTAGCTCAAGATGTGATTTAAGGTTCTGTTGGTATTATACAAAATCATGCATGGACTTGCTCCCTCATATCTTTCAGATTTAATTTCCCCCCATGTCACGGGACCGGACCAGATCGGAGGCAGGAGGCAGGAAGGATAAACTCAATCGCGTAACAACCAGGTACTTTTATTTAGCAAAATAAAAGTTGTTCAACACTCAGGGACAAAACAAAACAAAAACAGGCTTACAGGCAAACATGAACTCAGACTAGGAATACTCACAAAACAGGCTTTTACTCAGAACGTGCAAACACAGGTTTCCTCAAGTCAGACAGAACAGATTAATGCAGAACCGAAAACGCAATGAACCAGCAACCGGCAATACCCAAAACCCCCCTTAAGAAGCACACACGCAAATTAGGCGATCTGCTGCAGCCTGTGCCCAGGGGGCGGGGCCAGCCGGTCGCTACGGCGACCATGCTGGACATGACACCCTATGTTCTGGTCTGTAGCCTTGGCTCTGAAAACGCTGGTATACTAGTGATCCCAAGAGCCAAGAAGATCTGTGCATCCCCTTGAGACTTTTTGTGATTAAGGGCTATACAAATAAACGTGACTTGACTTGACTTAAACGTTTAGATCTTAAAAGTCTTTAATGTGGGAAATTAAACTTGAAGCCGGCTCCTGTGATTATTTTTATTTGCAATGTGCTTTTTTACTGTTACCTAATGTCTGATAGATGCCCTAAGTTGGCGACGACAATACAGGAGGGTCAAAAATAGAATACAAAACTGTCAGTACTTGCGTTACATTTCTCTCAGATTTATCGGAAGAAAGGAAAGGGTTGCGCCCACGATCCGGTGATCGCTGGGCGTGGGAAGCAGGTCGCTCTGAATGCGGAAGAGGGAATTCCGTGGCGAGCGATGGCGGTGTCAGGAACGGAAAAAAACAGGTCAGTAGCCGGGACAGGAAAGCAAAAAACGTGGTCAGGATCGGAAACGAGTCGAAAGCCAGGAGAGGAGAGTAAACGTGGCCAGGATAAGAAACGGGTCGGAGCCGGGAAACAGACGGGAGCAAAAACAGGTGGGAATCAGGGTCGAAAAAAAGCTTGCCTGGAGTAAATTGAGGTTCGCAGACGGACTGACAACAGGTGACAGAAAGACGTGGATTCAAATAGCCAATCAGAGTCCGAGGCAAAGAAAACCAAATCTACACCACTATGTATTTCAATACAATCATGGGGGCATAACAGTCTCTGTAGTTTGATGAGGACCGATTTTCTTTACTTTGAGAAGAGAATTTGGATCTGCTCTAAAAAGTGTGAAACGCCACTGGCTGAAAGAGGACAGTTGACTAACACTAAATCAACAGATGGATGGGTGATAACAGAAAAGGGTGCGAAGAGATGACAGTTTTGGTCGTGATGAAAATGTCAAAAATGTTATCGATTTATTCAGTGAAACCGTCACGAAGTTGTCAATCATCAATGCAGCACTGAAGCAACTAGCAGTTTCCAGACTTTCTACTTTAACTCATTCAGTGCCAAAGTGTATAAATATGTTTTCAGAAGCATTGTCCCTGAGTGCCTAAAAACATGTATTTTCTTTTATTAGTGTTTTATTATATTTTTGCTTAGATATTTGAGGTATTACAAATCCATAAAAAAAAATAATACAAAAAAAAAGCCATTTTTCTCAGAGGTTTCCTTGGAAAAAAAAGTAGTTTCAAGAAAAATACTAATGTTCCACTGTTGTTTACTAAATAATGGTAAAAGCTAGAAACGTCATTTTAAATGAAATATAAGGATTGAGGCTTTTTTTATATGTCCTGTGGAGCGTTGGGTAGGGTTACTTTAACTGGATTATTTTCAATTATTTTTGGATTACTCCAAAACCAAATATGCTAATAAAAGACAAAATAAACTAAATATGAATACAATTATGACTCACAACATGTGGTAAGCTTTCTCTCCTGGCTTTGATCTCTTTGATCTCCGGCAAAACTAACATAAAATGCGACCAGGGTTGGGTAAAGTTACTTTAACTGGATTACTTTCAATTGCATTTGGATTACTCCAATACCAAATATGCTAATAAAATACAAAATAAACTAAATGTGAATACAATTATGACTCACAACACGTGGTAAGCTTTCTCTCCTGGCTTTGATCTCTTTGATCTCCGGCAAAACGAACTTAAAATGCCAATGAAAATAAATCCAAACAGCTCGCCAACATCATTTTTGCCATTCCATGTATTCCGTTACTCCCCAAGCCTGCACTAAATTTAGTCATTTTATTCATATTTAGTATCTTTTGTCTTTTATTAGCATATTTGGTATTGGAGTAATCCAAAAGTAATTGAAAGTAATCTAGTTAAAATAACCCTACTCAACCCTGGTCCTATGTGTCACGACCAGCACACATGGTAGACCCAATCACGTGACGTTTCTCACAAATTTATTGAGATACAGTAAGAGGAAGGGTCGTTCGCCGGGACGAACGGGAGATCAGGAACGGGCAGGTAGAAAAACGGGTGCAAAAACGTGACAGGCGGGGGTCAGGGTCAAAAAGGCTTGCCTTGTATCAACAGAGGTTCGCAGACGGACTGACAACAGGAGAGTGACAAGACTGGGTTTAAAGAGGAACAGGGAGCCAATCAGATAGCCTGCAGCGGCTGGCGCCAAATGAGCATGCACAGGTGATTCAAATCGGTAATCATGACCCTATGCATATATAGCTACAAAAAAAATCGCCAGTCCGACTCCGCCGATCGCCAGTCCGACTCTGCCGATCGCCAGTCCGACTCTGCCGATCGCCAGTCCGACTCCGACGATTGCCAGTCCAACTCCGCCGATCGCCAGTCCGACTCCGCCGATCGCCAGTCGGACTTGTCAGCTCACCGCTCAGATTCGTCCGCCTTCCGCCCCTGCCTCTCCCCGTTCCTGCGTTTTCGGAAGAGGGAGTGGGGTTGACCCATTCTGGGGGGCGAGGTATTTGTTTCCTTTTGGGACCTCAGGAGCTGTCCCTTGAAAGGGAGTTGTGTTATGTCCTGCACGGTTGTCATGGGGTCGATACCGGGCAGGACGGGACTAACAGGATTGATATCAAAAAAGGATATCGGAAATAAACAGGACAGACTAGACAGAAACGAAAACGGGAGACAATAATAAACAAGACAAAAATAGACGGGAACGTTACCGGACAGGAAACACAGGCAGGAAACCGGACAGAGTCAAAACCCACGTCTTGCGGGGCAGAGGTCTGTTGACGGACTGACAAAAGGAGAGTGAGCTAGCTTTAAAAGGGACAGGGAGCCACATTAGCGGGCACAGGTGATTCCAATCGGTAATCACGACAAAAAAATGATTATAATTATGAATGTGTGACAATTGGTAAGTTGTGGTCTACGAGAACTTCAATACCAAACTGCTTGACTCCTACTATTGCCCCTCTTTAGACTAAACCATCTTTCCCAGAGTTCGCAGTGGGAATGAATTAGTCGAAATACGCAAATAAGTAAAAATAACAAACAGGTCTGATTTAAACATCAAGATTAGCTATGTTGACAGTTCACAGACTCACTTGGTCGATCAATCGGAATGAAAATAACTCGAATCAGTCTCAAAAGAGCAATATTTCGTACATTTCCAATGATTTGCGTTACGAGTGTCTGCCAGGGAAGAAGCAAAACACATAAAATGTGCGTAAATTCACTATAATTTGTTTTGATTTCTTGACAATGAGGATCATAATGTAAGGTCACATTTGCAAGAGGGTTCTTTATTTACAAATTGTGGCAACTGGGAGACATTTTGTTTGATGAATACTCGCCTCTTCGTTTTTTGTTTTTATGACAATGAATTTCCCAGAGTTCCCTATTACTGCTGCTATAACATTACATTATAAAATACATTTTTTTTTGACATGTCGTTTTCTATTGCAGGTAAACTGTCAAGACCAGAACAGAGACAGGACCCACTTGCATACGTTTCTCTCAGTTTTATTGGGAAGAAAGGAAAGGATAGTACACACGATCCGTAGATCACTGGTTACAGGGAGCAGGTTGCTCGGACACGGAAGTGGTATTTCCGTGGCGAGCAATGGCGGTGTCGAGAGCGGAAAAAAACAGGTTAGTAGCCGGGACAGGTGAGCAGAAAACGTGGTCGGGATCAGAAAATGGGTCGAAGACGGGAGAGGAGAGTAGACGTGGTCAAGATCAAAAAACGGGTCGAAGCCAGGAAAAATACGGAGTTGAAACAGGAGTGAGTCAGGGTCGAAAAGTGTAAACTGAGGTTCGCAGACGGACTGACAACAGGTGACAGAAAGACGGAAAGGAGCGGGCACACCTCGCATTTGTAATCTTTACAAAAACAATGACTAAACTTAAAACGAGCAAGAATATTTTACATTTAATCACCAGGAACTTGATAAAGTTATTCCATTTTTAATTTTGGACAAATGCAACGGATATTTCATTCGAAGCCAGTTATTTATTTTAACTATGACAAAAAAGTTTGATCACATGACCCCGATTTTAGCTAACCTGCATTGGCTCCCTGTTAACTTAAGATGTGATTTTAAGGTTCTGTTTGCAGTATACAAAATCATGCATGGACTTGCTCCCTCTTATCTTTCAGATATAATCTCCCCCTACGTTCCGGTCCAGAGCCTTTGCTCTGAAAACGCTGGTCTACTAGTGATCCCAAGAGCCAAGAAGAAATCCGCAGGTTCGAGAGCATTCTCCATCCGGGCCCCTGTACTCTGGAATGCTCTTCCCCCTGAGATTCAATCTGCAACCTCAGTGGAACTGTTTTAATCTAGGCTTAAACCACACTTCTATTCCATAGCATATAAATAACCTATATTTTTTATTGACAATATCTGTGTATTATTTGTTATTTCAAAATCCACTGCAGCCTGGTCATCCTGGAAGGGGGATTACCTCATGTCCCTTCAAAAGGTTTCTTCATTTTCCTCATGTTGAGGTTTTTGAGTTTTTCCTTGCCCTCATGTGGGTTTTAGATCAGGGGATGGTGTTGTACTAGTCTGTAGTTTGCAATAATCTGTGGTCTGTGCAGCCCTTTAAGACTCTTTGTGATTAAGGGCTATGCAAATAAACATGACTTGACTTGACAAAACCTGCTATGGAGGTTCGTTAGGAATACAAGGAAACTATGGTACCTATTCGATATCTCAAGTTACGTTTCTTCTTGAAATGTTACAGTAATCCCTCTTTCTTTGATTTGAGTTTTCCCTCGGTTTAGTTTTTAAACTCAGACTTTTTCTTTTTCAAAAAGATCCCAGTTTTTTTGTTGTTGACATCAGCAATGGCTTTTAATGAAACTGAAAGTTGGTGAGTGACTGATACTTTGTTATATTTTGTTGAACAAACGCTATTGGATTACCCAGCTCTTTGTCACACTCCATTTGGTGTTTTGGTTCATTATTGAGAGGAAAAGCAGAGCAGATAATTGATGGAACTTCTGTTGGAGAACTCTTGACCTCGGACAGAACATAAGCACTAGAACACTTGACCTCATCATCTTTCACGTCATTGTGCTTCAAAGCAGCCTGTGTCAAATTAGCGCCAGACTGAAGCAAACTCCTTTTTGTCCTACAGGCAATGATCCCTGTAATTTTCCTTACGGGTCTGAGCGTTCACACAAAGTCGGTGAGCAATGCTTGAAACAACAGTGAGCAACCATAATCCCAAGTGTGGCAACTAAGTCATTATCAAACATGTCCAAAACTTGACATCAAGTTACATTTTGCTGAGTTTCCAGCAATGCAAACTTATTTTTCTCTTTTGAATGAATTGACTCATGTACTATTGCAAAGGTTTTACAGCCTACAAACGTTGTTCTTACAATTCTTTCACAAGATATCCATTTATTTTTTTTCCTGATATACTTTGTCGCATAATATTAACATTTTTGGGGGCTTATTTAGTCGGTTGTAAGATACAAAACTGTACTTAATCACATTTTTTAGTGGAAGTACAATGTTGGCAACAAGATTCACTTGATATCATTGGAAATTATTTGAATGCGACACAAACTTTTTCTTCTTTTTTCCGTGTTTTTTTTTCTACTATTTTAAAAATTCCTTTAAAAAAAGTCTCATTGTGTTTATTTTTTCCGAGGTGTTACTTTTTTCTTTTTGTTCTCTATTTACTTTTTTCCTTTGTTTCTTTCTTTTCTTTTTTTCTGGATTTTTTTTCTAAAATTTTCCTTCTTTTTTTCTCTTCCTTTTGTTTCTTTTTTCTCAGCTTTTCACTACTTTTTAATTTTGGTATTTTTTTCTTTTTTGTTCTTTTCCCCCCTTCTTTTAAGTCATTTTGTGCATAATTTTATATAGTATTGGGTCATGTTGGGATTAAAGTAGCAAAAACAACCTGAAGAGCCGTTTAGTACCCTAAAGAGCCGGTTCCTTTTAGTGAGCCGAGCCGAAGAAGCCGGTTCTCGACAAACTCTAGCTTCGACTCGACTTCAAAATACCGCATTTAGAACACAGCGTCAGGGGAACCCGTGTATTTTGACCTTCATGCACTGTAACTTTAACTCGAGTCGCTTCTTAAATAGTATTTTAGAGCCCTCATTTTTGTGCGCTGGCTAGATTTTCTTGTGCGCTGAGAATGAGCGAGCAGTGTGCAATTGCGCATGCGTGCAGCTTAGAGGGAACACTGCCTACAGGCCATGCTGTTTTAACCTCCTCTTTTGTAAAGTAACATAGAAGAAAAACTTTGGTTTTGTCTGGCATGCTCTCGGTACAAAAACAGAAACTTTGCCATAGAGCTCTCAAAAACAACCTAATTTGTTTCAAATTACCGATCCAATCCTTCCGTGATTTATCGCAGTTTCCTGGATTTCTTTCCACAAACAACCCATCCAAAATGGTGTTCAATAATTGAATAACCAACAATTTACTCATCATGTGCAAAATAAAAAAGAGCAATGGACCAATTCACCTGAAACAAAACCCCCAAAAAGGGAAAATACAGATGAAACAAAAACTGGGACAATTTAGGTGAAAACCAACCTCAAAAATGGACCGTTTATATGGAAATAATAGTAAATCTCACATGAAACCAAACCTAAAATTGGATGTATTTACATAAAACAAAAACAAAATTGGGAAATTAACATGAAACAAAACTGGGGAAAATGACAAAAAATAAATTAAAAAGAAATTGGACGTTTTACATGCAACCACCCCCAAAAAAAGGACATTACTCACAAAAAAGCAAAACAATAAAAACATAACCCATAATTGGGTCCATCACATAAAATAAAAACAAAAAAAAAGGGATTTTCACATGAAACAAAATAAAAACTGGGAAGAATCACATAAATCCAAACCCCACAAAAAGGAAAATAAAATAAACCAAAAAAAAAAAAAAGAAAAGAAAAAAAAAAGTAACAATTTACACGATAAAAAATAGGTCATTTGACAAAAAACCAAATTGGGACGATTCACATTATACAAAACCTAAAAGAGGATCATTTACATTGGCCCAGCACGTGTTTGTGCCGGCTGCGGCTTGTTGATTGGCTTTCCGTCTATTTAAGCTCAGTGCTCTCACTCTTCCTTGGTCACTCCATCAACAAACCTCTGCACCGCAAGACGTGGGTTCTGACTCGGTCCCGTTTCCTGTTGGTATTTCCTGTCCAGTATTATTCCTGTTTATTTTGGCCTGTTTATCATTCTCTCCAGTTTTCGTTCTCGTCAAGTTCGTCTTGTTTAATTTCGATATTCTGTTTCAATGTCAACCCTGTCTGTCCCGACCCCATCTGTCCGATACCTGCTCGGGCAATTGATGTCGATCTCGTCAGTCTCTGGCTTCCTGTCTTTCCACGTCAGACCGGTGCCTAACATGCATGACTCCCCATTTCCCGTAAAAAAAAAAAAAAGCTTGTGTGAGAAACGTCACACATTTGGGTCCTGATCCTGTTCTGGTACACCACAACATACCAATTGTCACACATTCATAATTATAATCATTTTTTTCTCATGACTACCGATTGGAATCACTTGTGCCCGCTCATTTGGTGCCTGATGATTGGCTCCCTGTCCCTTTAAAGCCAGTTCCCGCCACTCTCCTGTTGTCAGTCTGTCAACAAACCTCTTCCCTGCAAGACGTGGGTTCTGACTCGGTCCGGTTTCCTGTTGGTATTTCCTGTCCGGTATGGTTCCCGTTTATTTTGTCCTGATTCTTATTCTCTACAGCTTTCGTTCTCGTCTAGTTCGTCTTGTTTAATTTCGATATCCTGTTTCAATTTCAACCCTGTCTGTCCCGACCCCATCTGTCCGATACCTGCTCCGGCAATTGATGTCGATCTCGTCGGTCTCTGGCTTCTAGTCTTTCCACGCCAGACCACTGCCTAACGTGCATGACTCCCCATTTCCTGGTGTAAGAAACGTCACGCATTTGGGTCCTGATCCTGTTCTGGTACACCACAACATACCAATTGTCACACATTCATAATTATAATCACTTTTTTCTCATGATTACCGATTGGAATCACCTGTGCCCGCTCATTTGGTGCCTGATGATTGGCTCCCTGTCCCTTTAAAGTTGGGTCCCGCCACTCTCCTGTTGTCAGTCTGTCAACAAACCTCTGCCCCGCAAGACGTGGGTTCTGACTCGGTCCTGTTTCCTGTTGGTATTTCCTGTCCGGTATGGTTCCCGTTTATTTTGTCCTGATTCTTATTCTCTACAGCTTCCGTTCTCGTCTAGTTCGTCTTGTTTAATTTCGATATTCTGTTTCAATTTCAACCCTGTCTGTCCCGACCCCATCTGTCCGATACCTGCTCGGGCAATTGATGTCGATCTCGTCAGTCTCTGGCTTCCTGTCTTTCCACGTCAGACCGGTGCCAAACATGCATGACTCCCCATTTCCCGTAAAAAAAAAAAAAAAAAGCTTGTGTGAGAAACGTCACGCATTTGGGTCCTGATCCTGTTCTGGTACACCACAACATACCAATTGTCACATATTCATAATTATAATCACTTTTTTCTCATGATTACCGATTGGAATCACCTGTGCCCGCTCATTTGGTGCCTGATGATTGGCTCCCTGTCCCTTTAAAGTTGGGTCCCGCCACTCTCCTGTTGTCAGTCTGTCAACAAACCTCTGCCCCGCAAGACGTGGGTTCTGACTCGGTCCTGTTTCCTGTTGGTATTTCCTGTCCGGTATGGTTCCCGTTTATTTTGTCCTGATTCTTATTCTCTACAGCTTTCGTTCTCGTCTAGTTCGTCTTGTTTAATTTCGATATCCTGTTTCAATTTCAACCCTGTCTGTCCCGACCCCATCTGTCCGATACCTGCTCCGGCAATTGATGTCGATCTCGTCGGTCTCTGGCTTCTAGTCTTTCCACGCCAGACCACTGCCTAACATGCATGACTCCCCATTTCCTGGTGTAAGAAACGTCACGCATTTGGGTCCTGATCCTGTTCTGGTACACCACAACATACCAATGGTCACACATTCATAATTATAATTATTTTTTTCTCATGACTACCGATTGGAATCACCTGTGCCCGCTCATTTGGTGCCTGATGATTGGCTCCCTGTCCCTTTAAAGCCAGTTCCCGCCACTCTCCTGTTGTCAGTCCGTCAACAAACCTCTTCCCTGCAAGACGTGGGTTCTGACTGGCTTCTAGTCTTTCCACGCCAGACCACTGCCTAACGTGCATGACTCCCCATTTCCTGGTGTGAGAAACGTCACGCATTTGGGTCCTGATCCTGTTCCGGTTCATGACAACTGCACTGAGTGTTAAGATTAACAAGAAGCATCCATTTTTGCTTTTGTACTACCGTGTGTGTCTTTGGTGTTTGGTGCATTGTGATTTATTAAAACTAACACAAGCAATTTATAATGACAATTAAATAATTCAACTCACCAGTACGATAACTCTAGGCAAAATTCGTAAACCGCGTTGAACAGAACCTCATGCTGGGTATCTCACAGCCTTCCTTGCCAGCTGTGCAGTATTCTCTTCATTTATAAAATATTCATAATAGTGATGTGTAGTGTATGCATACACGATGGCTTTCACCACCAGGAGTGTTTCAAGATGGTGATAAGAATCTGGGTTATTCTGTATTTTATCATATTTTTTACGAGGAAAGCAGCCTCCGGGAACTCCCAATCGCATGCTTCGGTATTTTAAGATCAAAGTGTGGTATATGATGTTAGTAATCTTGACTCTCGTGTAGTAAAACGCTCTAGCCACAGGTTGTTCAATATCCTTATTCCTTCTTTTTTTTCTATTCGAGTGCTACCAATTGTTGTGTCTCAGGTATTTTTATTTATGTTTTATTTGTTCTGTGTTTGGTTTTGTTGGCCTTTTTCTTAGAACATAGTAATTATAACCATGAATAATACAATATATACCGTATTTTCCGCACTATAAGGCGCACCTAAAAGTCTTAATTTTTTTCAAAAGCTGACCATGCGCCTTATAATACAGTGCGCCTTATATATGGATCAATGGTGTGTCGCAAAATCTTGAAACTAATGCAACAGCCGCCGACTAGATTTTCCCCCGAACGTGGAGTAGTCCGCGGTGTATGATGGGATTTATATGCCGGCGTTTCATTGGCTAACCAATGTGTCAATCATCATTTGAATCGATCACTATTGGCTAAAGTTATTCGGAGGTAAAGGGGGCGGATCCTTTTTATCATTTACGGGCTTGCATAGGCTAAAGGGACAAAACAAAGCCTGCAATTGGCCGAAAAAGATGAATGTGAATAGCAAGTTTGGTTGGTTATCTACGGCATAGAGAAAGCATGTTTTACTATTCTGTATTTGTAAATATTTTATTCTGCTGGATTTACTACACTCACGGATATAAGAGGACCATGGTTGCACATTATTATTGAACACAACGACTTCGGTGAGCTACTCCGGCTATACATTTTCCCTGTATCTTGTTTCAGACTGAACTCGATGTTTCTGTGATAAGCGGTGCAGCTTGACTTGACTTGACAGATAATGGATGGAATGGAGTGTCTATTTTTAAATTAAACTCAATTCCAAGTGTTTATTGTCATATGCACAGTAAAGTTGCGAGCGAAAAAGAAAATAGAAACTAAGGAATGGTTGGCATTTCTTGAATCCCAAGACTTTAACCTTCCGAATGATATTTGGAACAAAGCATTTGAGTGACATCGTACGGACACCGCATCCGCACGTGTCTATGACACGTATTTGCTTCTTTGCAAGCTTTGGGAATGTTAAGGGGGTAATCAGTTGGACTGAACTATCTGACTGTTTTGTCGACGTTCCCATTGTAGCGCCTTAAAATCCGGTGCGCCTTATCTATGGAAGATATAGGACCAAAAACTATTTTTTGGGTGTGCGCCCTATAACCCGATGCACCCTATTGTACGGATAATACGTTATATATACGTATATTTATATATGTAATGGGTGTAATAATAACTTTTGTTTTATTGAAATTTCTGCTGAAATATGTTGTATAGTTTCTGTATAAGTGTCCTGCAATGATGAGTCCAACAGTGCCACCTGCTGGTATGGGGTAAGGTTTGGTTTGGCTTTATATTTTGCGACAGGAAAGTGTGGGTTTTTGGCAGTCTACAACGAGCTGCCAACGGTAAGACACGATCCTCTGGTGCTCTGCAAGAGGTTAATTTTAAACATTAAAACCACAGCTGACAAATCACTCAACATCCACAGTATTGTGATTGATGTTGTCAAGCTGTTTGGATTTATTTTCGTTTTGTTTCTGTCGCCTTTTATTTTAGTTTTGCCGGACGTTGCATGTTGTGCTAAAATGCTAATTCCCCTTATAGAGATCAAAGCCAGCAGAGAAGCTTACCACGCGTTGTGTTGTGACTCATTCATTTGCAGTTAAATTGTACCCGTTTTTATACTCATTATTGTTATTATTTCTATTTTCTCATATATATATATAAAATGATTATGTTGGTTGAAATTCAGACTAAAGAAAAATACATATTAGAATATCAACCATCACAATACATTTTTACATCCATTTTAACAAGATACTTTGGACAAGAGATCGTATAGTGTTTTTTTTAACGTTTACAATGAATTCAACATATTTTTCTTCAGTCAGGAGTCAACATATTTATGATCAGCACAATGTTGTACAATATCACTGTTTTTGGGCCTCGTGCAAAATATGTGAGCTTTAAGAGTATTCAAATCTGACATTGACAATTGTCTAAAAAATCATTTCAAGTGCTAAACATTGTGCAAAATGGGGGAACTGGTTTCTATCACGTGCAACTTCTGGATTCAACGGCCAGGGTTGGGTAGGGTTACTTTAACTGGATTACTTTCAATTACTTTTGGATTACTCCAATACCAAATATGCTAATAAAAGACAAAATAAACTAAATATGAGTAAAATGACTCAATTTTGTGCAGGCTTGGGGAGTAACGGAATACATGGAACGGCAAAAATGATGTTGGCAAGCTGTTTGGATTTATTGTCATTTTGTTTCTGTCGCATTTTGTGTTAGTTTTGCTGGAGATCAAAGAGATCAAAGCCAGGAGAGAAAGCTTACCACCTGCATGCAGGAATGAGCCAAAATACCAGCAACAAGAGTTACATAAAACGCTGTGCCTCTGCTATTGCGTCATAATTGTATTCATATTTAGTTTCTTTTATCTTTTATTAGCATATTTGGTATTGGAGTAATCCAAAAGTAATTGAAAGTAATCAAGTTAAAGTAACCCTACCCAACCCTGTCAACGGCACACGCCATCCATGCCGCCTGTTTCAGAGAAAAAGTGGCGTGCATGAACGAATGAGACTGGACAAAATCTCATCTCATCTCATGAGCTGCACCGCTTATCCTCAGTAGGGTCGCGGGGGTGCTAGAGCCCATCCCAGCAATCATCGGGCTGTGGGCAGGGGACACCCTGAACTGGTTGCCAGCCAGTCGCAGGGCACACAGGGACAGACAATTCGCTCGCTCATTCACACCTAGGGACAATTTGGACCGGACAATTCACCTGAAATGCATGTTTTTGGAATGTGGGAGTGCCCGGAGGAAACCCACGCAAGCACGGGGAGAACATACAAACTCCTCACAGGAAGTCTGGTAGCTAGATTGGAACCCACACAGGAGGTTCCCAAGACCGTAGAACTGTGCCAAACACGCGCGAACCACTGCGCCGCCGTGCTGCCCACTGGACAAAATCGTTTCTTCTTTAGCAATGCAAGGGAAGACAGAGCAATTGCTAGATGTGTTAACCACGCCACTCGTTTCTTCCTCGTCCTCTATTTGTCCCCGTCGCTTGTGTATTAACACTGTAGTGGATGAATGCCTCTCCCATCCTCCCCTCTTTTTTTCCTCCCCTCTTTCTTTTCACCGCCTTAGGGTGCGTAGTTGTGCCAACGGATGGAGGCTACGTTCTGATAAACAGCGGCCCTTCCAGCTTGCTGTGTCTGTTTTAATGCTAATCAATTTTGCAGAAATTTCTCCTGGCCTACTTTTGGCTTCAGAGCCCTCAGCCTGCCTTATTTTTAAAGCCTCTGTTTGAAATTTCTATCTGGACGGTGTTTTTCTTTCATTTGTTTCTTGCTTTTATACATCTATACATGTTGGGCTTGTAATCTAATATTGTTGTAGTGCAGGGTTGGGTAGGGTTACTTTAACTGCATGACTTTCAATTACTTTTGGATTACTCCAATACGAAATATGCTAATAAAAGACAAAAGAAACTTAATATGAAAAAAAAATATGACTCACAATACGTGGTAAGCTTTCTCTCCTGGCTTTGATCTCTTTGATCTCCGGCAAAACGAACATAAAATGCGACCAGGGTTGGGTAGGGTTACTTCAACTGGATTACTTTCAATTACTTTTGGAGTACTCCAATACCAAATATGCTAATAAAAGACAAAAGAAACTTAATATGAAAAAAAAAAATGACTCACAATACGTGGTAAGCTTTCTCTCCTGGCTTTGATCTCTTTGATCTCCGGCAAAACGAACATAAAATGCGACCAGGGTTGGGTAGGGTTACTTTAACTGGATTACTTTCAATTACTTTTGGAGTACTCCAATACCAAATATGCTAAGAAAAGACAAAATAAACTAAATAGGGGCAGCACGGCGGCGCAGTGGTTAGCGCGTGTGCAGCACAGTTCTAAGGTCTTGGGAACCTCCTGAGTGGGTTCAAATCCAGCTACCGGACTTCCTGTGTGGAGTTTGTATGTTCTCCCCGTGCTTGCTTGGGTTTCCTCCGGGCACTCCGGTTTCTTCCCACATTCCAAAGACGTGCATTTCAGGTGGATTGGCCGGTCCAAATTGTCCCTAGGTGTGAATGAGCGAGCGAGTTTTCTGTCCCTGTGTGCCCTGCGATTGGCTGGCAACCAGTTCAGAGTGTCCCCTGCCCACTGCCCGATGATTGCTGGGATAGGCTCCAGCACCCCCGCGACCCTACTGAGGATAAGCGGTGCAGCTAATGAGATGAGATGAGATGAGATAAACTAAATAGGAATCAAATGATGACTCACAACACGTGGTAAGCTTTCTCTCCTGGCTTTGATCTCTCTGATCTCCGGCAAAACTAACATAAAATGCGACAGAAACAAAAAGAAAATAAATCCAAACAGCTTGCCAACATCATTTTTTGCCGTTCCACGAGTTACCTTACTCCCCAAGCCTGCACAAAATGTAGTCATTTTATTCCTATTTAGTTTATTTTGTCTTTTATTAGCATATTTGGTATTGGAGTAATCCAAAAGTCATTGAAAGTAATCCAGTTAAAGTAACCCTACCCAACCCTGTTAAAGTGTTTTCTTTATTGGTCGATGAATTCAATAAGATATTTCTAAAACCTGAAAAAAAAATCAAGCAAACAACATAAAAGAGGTCCAAATTTACTCGTTCAGAGCCATAACATGTAAAATAAACTATTCTTAAGGCTTAGATGCTGCTGGTCATTGAGTATTAATCCCATGTGAATGGTTTCAGTATGATACATAACCACTAGATGGTAGGAGTGGCCCAAATACTTACTGTCTTGATTCCACTTTTGGAATTATGATAAATTAAACCTAAATGTGGTGGATTCCATCCAAATGGTGCTAGGTCCATTTTCTGGAGTTCTTATGGTTACCAAGAGTGTTTGCCAGCACAAACTAGTTGTAGCTAGAGTTAGATTGTTAAAATAGGTCAGTGAGTTTAATTCATACCTAGAGACAAGATGGAGTTGCCAATTAAACTGACGTGCATGTCTCTGGAATGTGGGAGTGCCCTGAGGAAACCCAGACAGGCACTGGGAGAACATGCAAACTCAGCACGAGGAGGGATTGTGAAGTATTATTTCGCAAAAAAAGATTAAGCTAGCGGGCAGCACGGCGACGCAGGGGTTAGCGCGTGTGCGGCACAGTTCTGAGGTTATGGCATCAAACCTCCTGTGTGGAGTTTGCATGTTCTCCCCGTGCTTGCATGGGTTTCCTCCGGGCGCTCCGGTATCCTCCCACGTTCCAAAAAACATGCATGCCAGGTTTATTGCCTGGTCCAAATTGTCCCTAGGTGTGAATGAGCGAGTGAGCTGTCTATGTGTGCCCTGCGACTGGCTGGCAACCAGTTCAGGGTGTCCCCTGCCCACTGCCTGAGGATGGCTGGTATGGGCTCCAGCACCCCCATGACCAGTGTTCCCTGTAAGCTGCGTGCGTGCGCAATTGCGCAGTGCTCGCACATTCTCAGCGCACAAGAAAATCTAGCCAGCGCACAAAAATCAGGGCTCAAAATTACTAATTAAGAAGCGACTTAAGTCAAAGTTACAGTGCATGAAGGTAAAAATACACGGGTTCCCCCGACGTTGTGTCCTAAATGCGGTATTTTGAAGTCGAGTCCAAATAGAACGAAGTTGAGTAAAGTTAGTAGAGTTGGTCGAGAACCGGCTTTTTCAGCTCGGCTCTTTCGGGAATCTCAAGAGAAAAATATGTAAATGTGTGATAAATGTGACATGCATAGTTTGTTTAAAACAGAGTTTGTATGTTCTCCCCGTGCTTGCGTGGGTTTCCTCCGGGCACTCCGGTTTCCTCCCACATTCCAAAAAAACATGCATTTCAGGTGAATTGGCCGGTCCAAATTGTCCCTAGGTGTGAATGACCGAGCGAGTTGTCTGTCCCCGTGTGCCCTGCGATTGGCTGGCAACCAGTTCAGGGTGTCCCCTGCCCACTGCCCGATGATTGCTGGGATGGGCTCCAGCACCCCCGCGACCCTACTGAGGATAAGCGGTGCAGCTGATGAGATGAGATGAGACAACAGCACACAAACGGCTTTGCCCTTGTTTGACTTTGTAAACCTTGCACGATTTGAAATTCAATTCCCTTACATGGAGGAGCGATTGTGTCAAATGACCTTCAAGCGCCACATCCCGAAACAAAAGATGCAGATGGCATTCGATGTTTAATATTTGAACGGTCAGGGTATGCAAATATGAGGGAGTTAATATTTAATGTGCTCCATGTCCAAGGGATGCATAAAGGATGGATTCAATATAATAATGGATATGTGCTTGGGTAGCATTAGCCAGGCTATCATTTCCCCAGATTTCTGTAATTTTTCTTACTGGTCTGAGCGTTCACACAAAGTCGGTGAGCAACGCTTGAAACAACAGCGAGCCACCATAATCCCATAAAGTTTGGCAAGATAATTCATTATCAAACATGTCCAAAACTTGACATCAAGTTACATTTTGCGGAGTTTCCGGCAATGCAAAAAAAAATTCACTTTTGAATGAATTGACTCATGTATTATTGCAAAGGTTGCACGGCCTACAAACGTCATTTGTTTTTACATCAATTCTTTCACAAGATTTTCATTTCTTTTTTTTCCTGCTATCTTTTGTCGCATACTACTAACATTTTTGGGGGCTTATTTAGTCAGTTGCACGATACAGAACTGTATTTAATCACATTTTTTTAGTGGAAGCAAAACGTTGGCAACAAGATTGACTTGGTATAATTGGAAATTATTTGAATGCAACACAAACTTTTTCTTCTTTTTCCCTGTTTTTTTTCAATTTTTTTAATCCCTTTTAAAAAAATCTCATTGTGTTTATTTTTCCTAGCTGTTACTTTTTCTTTTTGTTCTCTATATACTTTTTTCCTTTGTTTCTTTCTTTTCTTTTTTTTTCTGACTTTTTTTCTGAATTTTTCCTTCTTTTTCTCTTCATTTAGTTTTTTTTTCTCAGCTTTACACTACTTTTTCATTTTGGTATTTTTTTCTTTTTTGTTCTATTCCCCCCTTCCTTTAAGTCATTTTGTAAATCATTTTACATAATATTTGCTCATATAGTGATGAGAAGCAAAAACAACCTGAAGAGCCGTTTAGGACCCGAAAGAATTTAGGCTCTCTTTAATGAGTTGAGCCGAAAAAGCCGCTTCTCTAAAAAGAGACGGACTTCCACCACAACGATGACGTAATTTCGCAGCAACGATATCTCGTTTTCCGAGATCGGCGTGGAGACGAAAACTCGACGCGCGAGACCAAAACAACAATGGCAGAAAAGTTTGGAGAGCGGTAAATCTTTGTTAAAAATGTAATCGGGTAATAATGACAATTTTGTGTCAAAAAAGTTGCGTCCCGGGAGCAGCTCGGCGCCGCAGTGGTTAGCGCGTGTGTGGCACAGTTCATGTCTTGGGAACCTCCTGCGTGGGTTCAAATCCAGCTCCAGACTTCTTGTGCGGAGTTTGTATGTTCTCCCCGTGCTTGCGTGGGTTTCCTCCGGGCACTCCGGTTTCCTCCCACATTCCAAAAACATGCATTTCAGGTGAATTGGCCGGTCCAAATTGTCCCTAGGTGTGAATGAGCGAGCGAGTTGTCTGTCCCCGTGTGCCCTGCGATTGGCTGGCAACCAGTTCAGGGTGTCCCCTGCCCATGTTGTGGAAAATAGAATTGCATTTGTAGAATAGAGTTGCATACATTTAGAAATGTAGAAAGACTTGCTTACATTGCTTACAGTAGTGAGGGAATGTTGACATCATTCGAGAAGATCCTTGGCAAGACAGTTGAGTTTCCCTAAAAGGGCATGAGACCTGCAAGGCCACTCTTCAAGGACTCTCTGAGCAAACTGAGGCGAACAACATGTCCTAATAAGGGTACGACAGCATCTTCCTTGTTTTTACTGAGGACTAGGGCCGCCTTTTGGGTTGTACTCAAACTGAAGCTATAAAAGCATTGTTATGTCTGGAGTTCTCTGAGTTTCTTTGGGATGACGAAATAAAGAGCTCCCCCTCATGGCAAGCCCCGGTGTACTTTATTAAATCACGTAAGAAGACTTAAAAGATTATCGAACCTGCATTTTCTCCTACACCCACCGCCCGCTGATTGCTGGGATGGGCTCCAGCACCACCGCGACCCTACTGAGGATAAGCGGTGTAGCAGATGAGAGATGAAGTTGCGTCCCGGGACTCGCGTTGATTTGAGACAATGCGTCCCCAGCAAAAATGATGCGTCTAGGACGCAGGCAAACCAGAACATTGCTTAAGGGCTGAAAAACTATTAAAATAAAACTTAATGATGGGTAAACAAAAAGTTAAACTAAAAAATGGACCTCAAATAACGAGTCAAAAAGTCTGAATTGAAGATAAACGATCAACTGAAGTAGACCTCTCGAACCCGGTGATTCAATTCTTATCTAATTTGGCTTCTCGCTGCGCTCCCTTCAAAAAGTCCTCGTTCCAATCCCATCAATTGATCCCTCTAACCTCCTTCCCCCAATTTGCATACATTTGCATGTTCTCCCCCCATTGATCCCACTGAGCCCCGGGACTCGGCTGTGATCACGGAGCTCCCACAGAGCTCTTCTCTTTCCGATGCTTTTGAATCCGCTGAGCCTCGAATTCAGGTTCCTCTCTTCTTCTTCTGCATTCTCTTCCCGTTTGTTCCCTCTCTTCATTTGCATATCCCAAGTGTGTTTGCGTAGATGATCACAATACGTGTAGATTCATATGTTCCACCCAAAAAAGTACTCCGCTTGCAACTGCTTACTTTCTTGCACCCCGAGGGAGTTTGTTTTAATCTTCTCGTCTTCTGTCTCCATTTTCACACCTCCTTCCTTCCGTTCTTCCTTCGTTTCTCTCTTCTTTTATCCACCCTCCGTATGTCGCCATTTCCCATGCGGCTTTCCAGAAGCTGGTAGCAACAATGAGTCGTTCTGTTCTTCCTGCTCACGATGTGAAGGCAAACTACCGAGCATGACACCGATTCTTTACCCCAAGGCGGTACATGTCCACCTTCTCCTAGTCAAGGTTCCCTGTAATTTTCCTTACGGGTCAGAACGTTCACACAAAGTCGGTGAGCAACGCTTGAAACAACAGTGAGCAACGGCAATCCCGAGTGTGGCAACTAAATCAATATCAAACATGTCCAAAACTTGACATCAAGTTACAGTTTCCGGCAATGCAAAACACATTTTCACTTTTGAATGAATTGACTCATGTATTATTCCAAAGGTTGTACGGCCTACAAACGTCATTTGTTTATACAACGATTATTTCATTTTTTTTTTTCCTGGTATCTTTTGACGCATAATACAAAAATTTTTTGGGGCTTATTTAGTCGGTTGCACGATACAGAACTGTATTTAATCACATTTTATCAGTGGAACTACAATGTTGGCAACAAGATTGACTTGGTATGATTGGAAATTATTTGAATGCAACACAAACTTTTTCTGCCCTGCGATTGGATGGCAACCAGTTCAGGGTGTCCCCTGCCGACTGCCCGGAGATGGCTGGGATGGGCTCCAGCCACCCCCCCCCCCAGCCACCCCCCCCCCCCCCCCCCCAGCGACCCTAATGAGGATAAGCGGTACAGCTAATGAGATGAGATGACATGGGACAAACTTTTTCTTCTTTTTCCGTTTTATTCTATTTTTTTAAATTCCTTTAAAAAATCTCATTGTGTTTATTTTCTCCGAGCTGTTACTTTTTTCTTTTTGTTCTTTATTTACTTTTTTTCTGTTGTTTCTTTCTTTTCTTTTTTTCTTCTTTTTTCTTCTTTTTTCCTGTTTTTTTTCTATTTTTTTAAATTCCTTTAAAATATCTAATTCTGTTTATTTTTTATGAGCTGTTACTTTTTTCTTTTTGTTGTCTATTTACTTTTTTTCCGTTGTTTCTTTCTTTTCTTTTTTTCTTCTTTTTTTCTCTCACTTTTATTTCTTTTCCTCAGCTTTTCACTACTTTTTCATTTTGGTATTTTTTTTCTTTTTTTGTTCTGTTTCACCCCTTTCCTTTTAGTCATTTTGTGAACAATTTTACATATTATTTGGTCGTGTAGGGATTAAAGAAGCAAAAACAACCTGAAGAGCCGTTTGGGACCCGGAAGAGCCGGTTCTCTTTAGTGAACCGAGCCGACGAACCCGGTTCTCGAAAAACTCTACTGACTTTACTCAACTTCGTTTTACTTCGACCTTGACTTCAAAATACCACATTTAGAACACAACGTCAGGGGAACCCTTGTATTTTTACCTTCATGCACTGTAACTTTGACTTAATTTGCTCCTTAATTAGCAATTTCGAGCCCTGATATTTGTGCGCTGGCTATATTTTCTTGTGCGCTGAGAATGTGCGGGCAGTGCGCGATTGCGCACGCGCGCTGCTTAGAGGGAACACTGCTCCTAGTCCTTCCTTTCTTTGTTTCATCCGAACGAGTTCACGATCTTTCCTGTAACCTCGCTGCACTCGGTGTCCAACGCCGCCGAATATGTCCAGAAGCGATTACATTTGTATGCAGCAGAAGGTGAGAAGGTGTGTTAGAAAGGTGCGAAATCTTATCCTGCACATACGCGTAGGGGGCACGTTCAGGCTGCTTTAACAAATGTGTCGGGAAAATGGCGAGGCAGGAGGACCAAATAAAACTGGTTTGACTTATTCAATGCCATGATGTATTATACATTTTATGAGGCATTGTCCCTGAGTGCTAAAACGTAAAAACACGTTTTTGTCAGGAGCAGGACGGAGACAGGTCCAACTTGCGTTGCATTTCCCTCGGTTTTTTGGGAAGAAAGGAGAGGGATGTACCCACGATCCGGTGATCCCTCCAAACGCGGAAGTGGGACTTTCGTGGCGGTGTCGGGAACGGAAAAAACAGGTCAGTAGCCAGGACAGGAGAGCAAAAAACGTGGTCGGGATCGGGTCGAAAGCCAGGAAAAGGGAGTAGACGTGGTCAGGATCAAAAAACGGGTCGAAGCCGGGGAACAGACGGGAGCAAGTGTGAGTCAGTGTTGAAAAGAGCTTGCCTAGAGTAAACTGAGGTTCGCAGACGTACTGACCACAGATGAAAGAAAGGAGTGGGTTTGAATAGGGCCAGGGAGCCAATCAGAGGCCGAGGCAGGCGCGGGCACAGGTGCATCACATCATGACAATTTTGTTGTTTTATTTAAAACAACTAACACATACAACTAGACTCTAAAACATACTACTATACTCTCTCATGATTACTGATTTGACTCAGCTGTGCTCCCTGTCAGTATTCAAACCCAGTCCTGTCCGTCCCCTTTTGTCTGTCCGTCCTCAGTGAACACTAGGCAAGCCTTTTTCGACCCTGATTCCCACCTGTTCCGTTTTTTGCTCCCGTCCGTCTCCGGCTTCGACCCGTTTGGATTCTGACCACGTCTGCTCTCCCGTCCCCACCCACGATCCGGTGATCCCTCCAAACGCGGAAGTGGGACTTTCGTGGCGGTGTCGGGAACGGAAAAAACAGGACAGTAGCCAGGACAGGAGAGCAAAAACGTGTAAACTGAGGTTCGCAGACGTACTGACCACAGATGAAAGAAAGGAGTGGGTTTGAATAGGGCCAGGGAGCCAATCAGAGGCCGGGGCAGGAGCGCGCACAGGTGCATCACATCATGACAATTTTGTTGTTTTATTTAAAACAACTAACACATACAAGTAGACTCTAAAACATACTACTATACTCTCTCATGATTACTGATTTGACTCAGCTGTGCTCCCTGTCAGTATTCAAACCCAGTCCTGTCCGTCCCCTTTTGTCTGTCCGTCCTCAGTGAACACTAGGCAAGCCTTTTTCGACCCTGATTCCCACCTGTTCCGTTTTTTGCTCCCGTCCGTCTCCGGCTTCGACCCGTTTGGATTCTGACCACGTCTGCTCTCCCGTCCCCACCCACGATCCGGTGATCCCTCCAAACGCGGAAGTGGGACTTTCGTGGCGGTGTCGGGAACGGAAAAAACAGGACAGTAGCCAGGACAGGAGAGCAAAAACGTGTAAACTGAGGTTCGCAGACGTACTGACCACAGATGAAAGAAAGGAGTGGGTTTGAATAGGGCCAGGGAGCCAATCAGAGGCCGGGGCAGGAGCGCGCACAGGTGCATCACATCATGACAATTTTGTTGTTTTATTTAAAACAACTATTACAAAAGGTTTGGCACTGCTCATCAGTGAGTATCAAACCTCTGTGAATGATTTCAGTTGGATAAATCACCATTACATGGTAGGAGTTTTAAGTACTTATTTAGAGTGGCGAACAAGTGCGAAATACTGTAGAATAGTAAGTATATGTATCTTTTTTTTATGTTTTGTTTCCTGTATTTAAATATTCTTGGACTATTTTTCTAATGCATTTACAACTTCTGCTCATTTTCAAGCACTACCTTTTATCTTATATTTATCGTTGAGTTCTTTATTATGTCTTGGAGTGCCATGTCTAATTTTGTTTTATACACTGTTCCCTACATTATTATGTCACAATTACCGATTGGAATCACCTGCACCCGCTCCGTTGGCGCCAAATGCCTCGGACTCTGATTGGCTCCCTGTCCCTATTCAAACCCACTTCTATCTGTTCCCCTTTGTCAGTCCGTCTGCAAACCTCAGCTAACACTAGGCAAGCCTATTTAAACCCTGACTTCCACCTGTTTTTTGCTCCCGTCTGTCCCCCGGCTTTGATCCATTTTTGATCCTGACCACTTGTACTCTCCTGTCCCGGCTTTCGACCTCTTTTGTCCCTGACCACCGCGAGACCAAAACAACAATGGCGGAAAAGTTTGGAGTGTTTGTTAAAAAAGTAATTTTGTGTCAAAAAAGTTGCGTCCCGGGGGCAGCACGGCGGAGCAGTGGTTAGCGCATGTGCGGCACATTTCATGTCTTGGGAACCTCCTGCGTGGGTTCAAATCCAGCACCAGACTTCCTGTGCGGAGTTTGTACGTTCTCCCCGTGCTTGCTTTCCTGTCTTACGACTCGCTTCTGACCCGTACCACAATATTACTCTCCTGTCCCGGCTACTGACCCGTTTTGCCGTTCCCGACACCGCCATTGCTCGCCACGAAAGATCCACTTCCGCGTTCAGAGCGACCTGCTCCCCGCGTCCAGCAATCACCGGATCGTGGGCTCAACCCTTTCTCTTCCTTCCAATAAAAATTGTGAGAAACACAACACATGTGGTTCCTGTCTCCGTTTTGGTCCTGACATATTATCATTGGAAATGAAGACAATTTTAATTGTAAACGCACCTTTGTACACGACATGCAGTAGTGATAATGGCTCACATTTTAAGAATGATCGACCGATTTAGAGTGTGAACATGCAATGAGAACGGTCATTCGAGGCCAATCACATCAAATATTTTTACGAGGGTGGCTATGACTGATGTAAAAACATGTTAGCATCAAGCTTGTTAGACACATTTTTATCTTCTAAAAATACTTTTATAAATAATGTTTTTTTTTCGTAGTGTCACAGTTCAATGAGAAAAGAAGATCTATTTATTATCTAAAACACACTTTTTCCCTGCTTCTGCTTTTATGTGTGAACAGTTCGTCCCGAGAGACATTCCTCGGAGAGTAATCAACCATGACAACTAAATATGCACATCAGCCGTATGTCTCCGTTTTTGAGACGGCTTCCCAATCCGAAAGGTACTTGTTGCTTGACACGATTCGGTTTTAGTTGATGGGAGTGACAATCATCCCGGTTGAAATTTCCACATCTTCGAGTTTGATATAGCTTTGTCGAATTGAATCTAATAAAATGTGGCGTGATGAATTATCTTATCCTATAACATCAACATTCATGATTACTGATGAGATGCACCTGTGCCAGCTCCTTTGGTGCCAACTGCTTTGGACTCTGATTGGCTCCCTGTCACGATTTAAACCCACGTCTATCTATGGTATCCATGTATTGTATCCATGTATGGTATTCATCTATCTATCTATCTATCTATCTTTCTATCTATCTATCTATCTTATCTATCTATCTATCAATGGTATCCATGTCACCTGTTGTCAGTCCGTCTGCAAACCTTAGTTTACACTAGGCAAGCCTTTTTTGACCCTGACTCCAACCTGTTTTTTTCCCTGTTTGTCCCCCGGCTTTGACCCGTTTTTGGTCCTGACCACGTCTACTCTCCCGTCCCGGCTTTCGACCTTTTTCGTCCCCGACCACATCTACTCTCCTTTTCTGGCTTACGGTTTGCTTCTGACCCCAACCAGGTTTTTGCTCTACTGTCCCGACTACTGACTCGTTTGTCCGTTCCCGACACCGCCATCGCTCGCCACGGAAGTTCCACTACCGCCTTCAGAGCGACCAGCTTCCCGCGCCCAACTACCATCGGATCGTGGGTGCAACCCTTCCTCCTAATTAAACTCATAGAAACGTAATGCAAGTGAGTCCTGTCTCCGTTCTGGTCCTGACAAACACCCATACTTTGCCTCTCTCTCCGCAGTTACTTATTTTGTTCAGGCCCATTTTGACCGTCATTTACTTCTCAAATGACCTCTCATAAAATAACACTTGTTCCTGTTTCATGCCGCCATCCACACTGTGAACACACTCCCTAACAAGCTGACTTTTCCTACCAATGCTCATTTGAGAGTAGAGGGCAACGGAACAGAGATTTCTCATAGAAGCATGCAGTGTAAAGAAATAACACGATGAATAAAATATAAAGATCAGGATTCCAGCATGTCTTCGCGAGTTGCCCGTGAAAGCAAAGACTCCGAATCAAAGGTCAAGGACAAAACCAGACAAGGGAGGAAAACGATTGCATTTCAATTTGATGTGTTCCAACCCTATAGGAGCAATTTCAGTGTTTACGTGTAGACGGAGCAATAAACATCACCAAACTGAAATCATATTTATGATGGGGTTACTGGGAGGAGGGGTCAAGGGGATGCGGAGGTGAGGCCAATGCAAAACAGAGCAATCAAATAGCTCAGGAACATCAATGCGCAACAATTGAATTAGTTCTCTCTTAAATAATTCAAATTTCCATTTTAAACCACATTCCATGCTTGGTAGTGTACATCTACAGGCCCCTCTAACAGGGTCAGAGACTGTTTTTTAATAAGGCCATCACCACCCTAAACAAGCACATCAGACAGGAAAAACCATGTATCTTCTCAGTTGCATTAAAAATGGGTATTTTAAAGAAAAATTGGTGTTCAGATCTAATTACTGCTGCATGCTATGAAGCTACTTTTCATTGCACTATTGTTAGGATGTCACGGTTGCCCATGGCGCCCAATTGGCCCCGCCTGTTTGACTGATTGGCTTCTCTCCTATTTAAGCTCAATGCTCTTACTCACCCTTTGTCAGTCCGCCGTGGAACCTCTGTTCTCACAAGGCAAGCATTTTTTACTTTGACTCTCATCGGTCCCCTTTTGTCACCTGTTTTCAGCTCAGGAGGTAGAGCGATCGTTTTAGGATTCAGAGATCCCAGTTCGAATCCCGGCTTGTCCGTGTTACATGTCGAAGTGTCCTTGGGTAAGACATTGAACCCCTAATTACCCCCAATAAGCAGGTTAGCGCCTTACATGGCTGCACAGATCACGGCCGCTATTGGGAAATGTGAAGCACAATGTAAAGCGCTTTGGAAAGTCATTGACTTGAAAAGCGCTATATAAATGCAGATCATTTCATTTCATCATTTCATCTCATTTCATAGATGGATACCATAGATGGATACCATACATGGATACCATACATGGATACCATAGATAGATACCATAGATATATACCATAGATATATACCATACATGGATACCATAGATAGATACCATAAATAGATAGATAGATTGATACCATAGATGGATACCATACATGGATACCAAACATGGATACCATTGATAGATAGATAGATAGATAGATAGATAGATAGATAGATAGATGAATACCATACATGGATACCATACATGGATACCATAGATAGATACCATAAATAGATAGATAGATTGATACCATACATGGATACCAAACATGGATACCAAACATGGATACCATTGATAGATAGATAGATAAGATAGATAGATAGATAGATAGATAGATAGATAGATAGATAGATAGATAGATAGATAGATAGATAGATGGATAGATAGATAGATAGATAGATAGATAGATAGATAGATAGATAGATAGATGAATACCATACATGGATACCATAGATAGATACCATATATATATATATATATATATATATATATATATATATATATATATATATATATATATATATATATATATATATATATACACCATACATGGATATCATAGATAGATACCATATATAGATACCATAGATGGATACCATAGATGGACACTATACATAGATACAAAACATGGATACCATAGATCGATAGATAGATCGATAGATAGAGAGATAGAGAGATGGATAGATAGATACTTTATTCATCCCCGTAGGGAAATTCACACTTCCAGCAGTATCCTTGTGTTGAAAAATAAAATATTAAAGATATAGAATACAAAATACCCAATATAACGTTTTGCTATAGAGTATTTAAATAGTGCTAGGGAAAATAATATTAAAATGTAGGGGTGGGGTTTAATGTGGGCTTTTACTCCCCCGGGTGGAGTTAAAGAGCCTCATGGCACGAGGAACATGTTTGTATACAAAAACAATTCCACAAAAAAAAATAATGATGTGGTTTAAAATACAGTCATATGAAAAGGTTTGGCTACTTTTGATCATTTTCATGATTTTTCCTTTGTAAATAATCAGTTGTTCAAGTCAGGGTTTTTTAATTAAATTTCCATGAGAACGGTCAATCTCGAGAAGCTAAGCAGCATCGGGCATGGTTAGGACTTGGATGACAGACCGCCTGGGAATACCGGGTACGGTAAACCGGTCATTTGACGCACGCTCTGCTGCGACAGCACTCTACTTCCCGGTATAGCCGGTGAAAATGAATTTCCCCAAGGAGACCAATTAAATTGATATCATATAGCAGACATACACAGTGATATAAGAGAAGTGACCTAAAGTTTATATCATTTACAGAGAGTTTGGAATAATTACTTTTTAATAACACCGCACAAAAGTAGGTACCGTAAATTCCGGAGCATAAGCGCTACTTTTTTCCCAAACTTTCAACCCTGCGGCTTATTCAGTGATGCGGCCAATCTATGTAATTTTTCCAACAGCCGCCAGCGGCGCTCGAGTACAAGGCACATGACGCAGCTTACAAGCTAAACGCAATCGAGCAGTCCGATAAAGAAAGAAACAGAGCTACTGCACGCAAACTTTAGCTTGCGGGTGTGGTGCTAAATAAGGGAGCGTGGGACGAGGTCTCTTTCCCATACTAAAGGAGGACAACTTTGATGACGTCAGTTATAAGGAGGAAGATGAGAACGGTTTACCGTGATTTCTACATGTACGGTATGTTTTATTTTAACAGACCCGTTAACTGTATTGCGAGCGTGTTTCTAGTAGCGTTTTGCTACCCTTCACAGGTACGGTTTAGGATGAAAGTTATATTATTAAAGCTTTGAAAACTCTCTCGGTGTACCGTCTTTCTTTGTAAATATGTGTAACCATGTATAATATGTATTTGCAACTGTATATTTTTGTAATGTATTTATTTTAGAAACTTATTCTGATAAGTCTTGCACTGACCAATTAAAAAGAAGGGGCGTAACAGACGCAGGGGGTGACAGGAAGTGGGAACCGGTAAATGTGAGTGGACACGGCAGACAATAGTGGATATATATTTTTCTCACCCTTACCTTTGGAAATATACACTTTTTTTCCTTGGATTACTTTTAACGGGACCTGGACTCTGCAGGTCTGCATCAAATATTAACTACCGGTATCATTTTCCGTTCATTTTGCCGGCTGTAGTTTTTGGACTGTGTATATTACATTCAGTTGCGGGACTCAAAAGTCAGGTTTGGGTTAATTTTGTGATCGTGTTTCATATTGTAATGTGGGCGCATGCGGCTTATATACAGGTGTGGCTTGTGTGAGTACAAAAGCGGTTATCCTCTTAAAATGTGGTGGGTGCGGCTTATAATCAGGTGCGCTCTATAGCCCGGAATTTAAGGTAGTTGCATACATTTGGGCGCCGCAACGGAACAGTTATATGTAAGGACCCAGAACGGAAACTGGACCCACCCGTGTAACGTTTCGCACAAGTTTTATTAAAGAGAGGGAGGGGGTTGCGCCCACCATACGGGGATAGCTGGACGCGGGAAGCAGGTCTGTCATATCAATCCTGTCTATCTCGTCCTGTTTGATATCTTTTTCCAGTCCCCAGTGTCTGATATCGATCCTGTCTGTCTCGTCCTGTTTGATATCTGACTCCAGTCAACAGTGTCTGGTGTCGATCCCGTCTGTCTTGTCCTGTCTGATATCTTGCTACAGTCTGCGGTATTCCGTATCGATTCCGCCTGTCTCATCCTGTCCGATATCTTGCGCCAGTCTCCTGTATCCGGTATCGATCCCGTCTATCTCGTCCTGTTTGATATCTGACTCCAGTCTCCAGTGTCTGGTATTGATCCAGTCTGCCTTGTCCAGTCTGAAATCTGACTCCAGTTTCCAGTATCGGGTATCGATCCTGTCTATCTCATCCTGTTTGATATCTGACTCCAGTCTCCAGTGTCTGGTACTGATCCCGTCTGTCTTGTCCTGTCTGAAATCTTGCGCCAGTCTCCTGTATCCGGTATCGATCCCGTCTGTCTCGTCCGGTCTGATATCTGACTCCAGTCTCCAGTGTCTGGTATTGATTTAGTCTGTCTCGTCCAGTCTGATGTCTGACTCCAGTTTCCAGTACCGGGTATCGATCCTGTCTATCTCATCCTGTTTGATATCTGACTCCAGTTTTCAGTATCGGGTATCGATCCTGTCTATCTCGTCCTGTTTGATATCTGACTCCAGTCTCCAGTGTCTGGCATCAATTCCGTCTGCCTCGTTCTGTCTAATATTTTCCTACAGTCTCCTGTATCCGGTATCGATTACGCCTGTCTCATCCTGTCCCATATCTTGCGCCAGTCTCCTGTATCCGGTATCGATCCCGTCTATCTCGTCCTGTTTGATATCTGACTCCAGTCTCCAGTGTCTGGTATTGATCCAGTCTGCCTTGTCCAGTCTGAAATCTGACTCCAGTTTCCAGTATCGGGTATCAATCCTGTCTATCTCATCCTCTTTGATATCTGACTCCAGTTTCCAGTGTCTGGTATCGATCCTGTCTGTCTTGTCCTGTCTGATATCTTGCTACAGTCTCCGGTATTCCGTATCGATTCCGCCTGTCTCATCCTGTCCGATATCTTGCGCCAGTCTCCTGTATCCGGTATCGATCCCGTCTATCTCGTCCTGATTGATATCTGACTCCAGTCTCTAGTGTCTGGCATTGATCCAGTCTGTCTTGTCCAGTCTGAAATCTGACTCCAGTTTCCAGTATCGGGTATCGATCCTGTCTATCTCATCCTGTTTGATATCTGACTCCAGTCTCCAGTGTCTGGTACTGATCCCGTCTGTCTTGTCCTGTCTGAAATCTTGCGCCAGTCTCCTGTATCCGGTATCGATCCCGTCTGTCTCGTCCGGTCTGATATCTGACTCCAGTCTCCAGTGTCTGGTATTGATTTAGTCTGTCTCGTCCAGTCTGATATCTGACTCCAGTTTTCAGTATCGGGTATCGATCCTGTCTATCTCGTCCTGTTTGATATCTGACTCCAGTCTCCAGTGTCTGGCATCAATTCCGTCTGCCTCGTTCTGTCTGATATTTTCCTACAGTCTCCTGTATCCGGTATCGATTACGCCTGTCTCATCCTGTCCCATATCTTGCGCCAGTCTCCTGTATTCAGTATCAATCCCGTCTGTCTCGTCCAGTCTAATATCTGACTCCAGTTTCCAGTATCCGGTATCGATCCTGTCTCTCTCGTCCTGGCTGCTATCTGACTACAATCTCCAGTATTTGGTATCGATACTGTCGGTCCCGTCCTGTCCGGTATCGATCCCGTCTGTCCGGTATCTGCTCGTGTATCTGGTATTGATCTCGTCGGCCTCTGGATTCCTGTTTTTCCACGCCGGACTTCTGTCTTACTTCTTCCGCCCAGCGATCGCCGAATCTCATCTCATCTCATTAGTTGCACCGCTTATCCTCAGTAGGGTCGCGGGGGTGCTGGAGCCCATCCCAGCAATCATCGGGCAGTGGGCAGGGGACACCCTGAACTGGTTGCCAGCCAATCACAGGGCACACAGGGACAGACAACTCGCTCGCTCATTCACACCTAGGGACAATTTGGACCAGCCAATCCACCTGAAATGCATGTCTTTGGAATGTGGGAGGAAACCGGAGTGCCCGGAGGAAACCCACGCAAGCACGGGGAGAACATACAAACTCCGCACAGGAAGTCCGGTAGCTGGATTTGAACCCACACAGGAGGTTCCCAAGACCTTAGAACTGTGCCACACTCGCGCTAACCACTGCGCCGCCGTGCTGCCCGCGATCGCCGAATCACGCGCGTAAAATAAAGGTTGTGTGAAAACGTTACGCATCTGGGTCCTCCTCCTGTTCTGGTTCTGACTATAACTAATGAAGATTGACGCAGGAATAAAACAAGCAGTTCTAAAATAGGGTGTACGTAAGCAAAGCTGGACTGGGGTGGTTATAAATAATACAGTCCAGTGAACAGGTTAACTGTATCATCAATAAATCATTAAATCATCTGAAAACGATCCCATAGCGTATGTTAATTTACCTGTTAGTGATGACCTTGAGTGTAAAACCCAACACTGGTCATTACTAGCAATCGACTGACAGTAGTGTGACTGATTTAGAGAAAATAAATAAATATGGAGAGCGAGTGAGGGCGGGCGGACTGTCTGGCTTTAACTTGAACCTTGTGGACCTGGAGAAGTCATGATAATACACAGGGCTGGCAGCTAGCGCATGAAAAATGCATAGTCCTTCATAAAATGTCAGAAATCAGGAGTCCAGTGACATTTTTGACATTCAAGGTGGTGCTGAGGCTAATTTGGTTGGTTCGATCTGTTGTTCCTTTATTCCAGGTATTTCCAAAGCTCACCTGGCTGTGTTGTTATTTCTACCTTTAGCATTGTGGCCAGTGTTCCCTCTAATCGCGCACTGCTCGCACATTCTCAGCGCACAAGAAAATCTAGCCAGCTCACAAACATGAGGGCTCAAAATTGCTAATTAAGAACCGAATTAAGTCAAAGTTACAGTGCATGAAGGTGAAAATACACGGGTTCCCCTGACGTTGTGTCCTAAATGCGGTATTTTGAAGTCGAGTCGAAAAAGAACGAAGTTGAGTAAAGTTAGTAGAGTTTGTCGAGAACCGGCTTCTTCGGCTCGGCTCACTAAAAGGAACCGGCTCTTTCGGGTCCTAAACGGCTCTTTGGGTTGTTTTCGCTTCTTTAAGCCCAACATGACCACATATTATGTAAAATGATGCACAAAATGACTTAAAAGAAAGGGGGGAATAGAACAAAAAAGAAAAAAAAATACCAAAATGAAAAAGTAGTGAAAATCTGATAATAAAAGAAACAAAAGGAAGAGAAAAAAAGAAGGAAACATTTAGAAAAAAAATACAGAAAAAAAGAAAAGAAAGAAATGTAGGAAAAAAACTAAATAGAGAACAAAAAGAAAAAAGTAACAGCTCGCAGTAAAAATAAACACAATGAGATTTTTTTTAAAGGAATTTTTTAAAAAAGTAGAAAAAAAAAACACGGAAAAAAGAAGAAAACGTTTGTGTTGCATTCAAATAATTTCCAATGATATCAAGTGAATCTTGGTGCCAACATTGTACTTCCACAAAAAAATGTGATTAAGTACAGTTCTGCATCTTACAATCGACTAAATAATCCCCCGAAAATGTTAATATTATGGGACAAAATATATCAGGAAATAAAAAGAAATGGATATCTTGTGAAAGAATTGTAAGAACAAACGACGTTTGTAGGCCGTACAACCTTTGCAATAGTACATGAGTCAATTCATTCAAAAGAGAGAAATCATTTTGCATTGCCGGAAACTCAGCAAAATGTCAGGTTTTGGACATGTTTGATAATGACTTAGTTGCCACACTTGGGATTGCTGTTGCTCACTGTTGTTTCAAGCGCTGCTCACCAACTTTGTGTGAACGCTCAGACCCCTGGAAAATTACAGGGAACATTGATTGTGGCCCTCCTGACCGACTGGCAACCAGATCTGGATCTTCACTGCCAAAGTCATTTGGGAAGGGCTCCAATTATCTGACAACCATAATGAGGAAAAGTGCAATAGAAAATGGAAATCAGCTGATTTCCTTTGCTTTTAATTTGAACACATTGATAAAAACACACACACACTTGGATAATTAAATCTATAACTGGAATGCTAAACTCTAATTGCAAGGGTAAATAAATGCTAGCTGTTGAAATTTGCTGAAGCGCGGTTCACAGGCTTGATAAATAGAATGTAGATTTTTGAGTATTACTGCTTACTATGGCTTTTCATTATTATTAGGGATGCACTGAATTTTAAACATTTTTCTGTGTGTGAAAAAGACCAGAAGTGTCAGGACCAGAACGGAGACAGAACCCACTTCCGGTGATCGCTGGGCGCGGGTAGCAGGACGCTCTGAACGTGGAAGTGGGACTTCCCTGGCGAGCGATGGCGGTGTCGGGACGGAAAAACAGGTCAGAAGCCGGGACAGGAGAGCAAAAATGTGGTCGGGTCGGAAGCGAGTCGCGAAAGGAGAGTAGACGTGGTCAGGTTCAAAAACGGGTCGAAGCCGGAAAACAGACAGGAGCAAAAAACAGGTTGGAGTCAGGGTCGAAAAAAAGGCTTGCCTAGTGTAAACTGAGGTTCGCAGACGGACTGACAACAGTGGACAGAGAGCAGTGGGTTTAAATAGGGGAGCAGGTCGCTCTGAACGCGGAAGTGGGACTTCCGTGCAGAGCCATGAAGTGTCGGGAACGGTAAAAACGGGTCAGTAGCCGGGACGGGAAAGCAAGAACGTGGTCGGGGTCAAAGGCGAGTCGTAAGCCAGGAAAGGAGAGTAGACGTGGTCAGGATCAAAAACGGGTCGAAGCCGGAAAACGCACAGGAGCAAAAAACAGGTTGGAGTCAGGGTCGAAAAAAAGGCTTGCCTAGTGTAAACTGAGGTTCGCAGACAGACTGACAACAGTGGACAGAGAGTAGTGGGTTTAAATAGGGGAGCAGGTCGCTCTGAACGCGGAGGTGGGAATTCCGTGCAGAGCCATGGCGGTGTCGGGAACAGAAAACGGGTCAGTAGCCGGGACGGGAAAGCAAGAACGTGGTCGGGGTCAAAGGCGAGTCGTAAGCCAGGAAAGGAGAGTAGACGTGGTCAGGATCAAAAACGGTTCAAAGCCGGAAAACGGACAGGAACAAAAAACAGGTTGGAGTCAGGGTCGAAAAAAAGGCTTGCCTAGTGTAAACTGAGGTTCGCAGACAGACTGACAACAGTGGACAGAGAGCAGTGGGTTTAAATAGGGGAGCAGGTCGCTCTGAACGCGGAAGTGTGACTTCCGTGCAGAGCCATGAAGTGTCGGGAATGGTAAAAACGGGTCAGAAGCCGGGACGGGAAAGCAAGAACGTGGTCGGGGTCAAAGGCGAGTCGTAAGCCAGGAAAGGAAAGTAGACGTGATCAGGATCAAAAACGGGTCGAAGCCGGAAAACGGACAGGAGCAAAAGACAGGTTGGAGTCAGGGTCGAAAAAAAGGCTTGCCTAGTGTAAACTGAGGTTCGCAGATAGACTGACAACAGTGGACAGATAGGAGTGGGTTTAAATAGGGGAGCAGGTCGCTCTGAACGCGGAAGTGGGACTTCCGTGCAGAGCCATGAAGTGTCGGGAACGGCAAAAACGGGTCAATTCTGCTGGTTTAAGATCAGGTAATTGTGTAATTTTGTAACTGTAATCCTGTGCAGTCCTTTGAGACATTTTTGTGATTAAGGGCTATATAAATAAATTTGACTTGACTTGTCAGTAGCCGGGACAGGAGAGCAAAAACGTGGTCGGAGTCAAAGGAGAGTCGTAAGCCAGGAAAGGAAAGTAGACGTGATCAGGATCAAAAACGGGTCGAAGCCGGAAAACGGACAGGAGCAAAAGACAGGTTGGAGTCAGGGTGGAAAAAAAAGCTTGCCTAGTGTAAACTGAGGTTCCCAGACGGACTGACAACAGGGGACAGATAGGAGTGGGTTTAAATAGGGACGGAGAGCCCTATGAAGTGCATTTTCTGTTTTGTCTCAAAGAAAAACAAACAAACGAGAAAAGGCTTCCGTAGGTACGATGTTGTGATTACGTCACGGCGAGCCATGTGAAGCTGGCTTTCACTCGGGGGCGAGCCCACACACGATGCGGATGCTTATATTTCATCTGGCTCACGAAAAAGAAATATATACAGGATGGCGTCAAAAAAAGAGGTCTGCCAGGTTTCCACAAATAAGACAATTTTCACAAAAAGACTGTAGTTCCCTTTATTTTCATGTTTTTTGGAAGCCACTAGCCAGACATTGGCTACAGTATACATGCTAACACCGGAGCAGTTTTACTTTAAACGTATTAATGAAACTTTTCTTTCGAAAACAAAAACAAAAACAAAACAACACATCGAAAAAAGAAACAAAAAGACACAAACAGTCTGGGTCATCGTTATTAGAACAACCCAAACAATTGGGTCATTTTGTGTTAAACGGGCCAGAAAAATGGGTCAAAACAAACCAAGTAATGCATTTAATATGTAAATAATTTGTGTGTGCACGGCGGCGCAGTGGTTAGCGCTTGTGCGGCACGGTTCATGTCATGGGAACCTGTCGTGGGTTCAAATCCAGCTCCAGACTTCCTGTGCGGAGTTTGTATGTTCTCCCCGTGCTTGCGTGGGTTTCCTCCGGGCACTCCGGTTTCCTCCCACATTCCAAAAACATGCATTTCAGGTGAATTGGCCGATCCAAATTGTCCCTAGGTGTGAATGAGCGAATGAGTTGTCTGTCCCTGTGTGCCCTGCGATTGGCTGGCAACCAGTTCAGGGTGTCCCCTGCCCACTGCCCGGAGATGGCTGGGATGGGCTCCAGCCCCCCCGCGACCCTAATGAGGAAAAAGCGGTACGGCTAATGAGATGAGATGAGATGAGATAATTTGTGTGTGATATTCAGTCTGTTCATCTCCCAATAAATTGAATGATGCTAATCTATGTGCAACGACAGTTTACTTTACTATGTTTTTTTCTTTTACATTGCCAAACTCTGACACATTTGTTACCATACTGATTGTTGTATCGACATTACAGTTCCCTGCTCTCGTATTTTGGCACGATTCACAATCCTGTCCATTTAAACGTTAGAATATCCCAAAAATAAGTGTTGTAGAACGTAGAATATAACTAATGATAAGGGGAATTTAACCGGGAATTAACTTGAAGAAACAGTCTTGGAGCTGACAATAGCAATAGCCTATTGTGTGTAGACATCTGTCGGAAGTCATGGGAGGATGTTATTACAGGAAGTCATAAGCTGTTATGCTAAGCGAGCCGGGGTGGGCGAATATTATAATTGTTTTGAACAAAGTATAAAGGCCGATGTGAAAAGACGGACGACAAACATTTCCTGAACGAACAGGAAATTATGAACGATTCTCGAATGCAATAAAGAGTGTTCCCTTTTTGCCATATCTCCTCTCTGCGTATATTTTGCGGCGACGCCCAACGACGTCCTCTGCAAAATAAGCACTTAAAAACAGTGTGTATAATATCGTTTCTATTGGTAGTAAGAGGTCCAGTCAGTCAGATAACAATGTTTTGGTAATTAATGCACTTTAGGATTATTATAATAATTTACTTATTTGCTTTTTGTTTAATTCGCTTGAAGCCTCGGTGTATCCAATTATCTACTCGTCGTGAAATTTCTACTAAGAGGTGTTCAGTTTTACTGTTGGGGGAGGCCATGAGTCTTGGAAATGTCTCGAGTTTTGTTTAATTTTTGTCATAGCCCGGTGTGCTATGGCTCTCTGGTATATTAATGCTTGTCAGCCATTTTGTAAACCATTACAGACTCATGATTACTGATGCGGGGCACCTGAGTCTGCTCCTTTGGCGCCAACGGCCTCGGACGCTGATTGGCTGCTCGTCTCTTTTCAAACCCCCGTTTTCCTGTCAACGAGTGTCAGTCCGTCTGCGAACCTCAGCCTCACGCTAGGCAAGCACTTTTGGACCCCTGACTCAATCCTGTCCTGATTCCCGTTTGATTTCCGGCGCCGACCCCTTTTCTGAACTCGAATACGTTTTTGCTCCACCGTCCCGGCCATCGACCTGTTTTTTTCCCCTGCTCTAGACAATGCCTTCACTTGCTACGGAAGTGCCACTTCCTCATTCCTGTCTCCGTTTCTGGTCTCTGACAACGAAGCTGTTTTTTATACTTAAGTGCAATGTTCCCTGTAATTTTCCTTATGGGTGTGAGCGTTCACACAAAGTCGGTGAGCAACGCTTGAAACAACAGTGAGCAACCATAATCCCAAGTGTGGCAAGATAAGGAATTATCAAACATGTCCAAAACCCGACATCAAGTTACATGTTGCTGAGTTTCCGGCAATGCAAAATGATTTTTCTCTTTTGAATGAATTGACTCATGTACTATTGCAAAGGTTGTACGGCCTACAAACGTCGTTTGTTCTTACAATTCGTTCACAAGATATCCATTTCTTTTATTTTTCCTGATATATTTTGTCGCATAATATTAACATTTTTGGGGGCTTATTTAGTCGGTTGCAAGATACAGAACTGTACTTAATAGTCAATTAGTGGAAGTAAAATGTTGGCAACAAAATTCACTTGATATCATTGGAAATTATTGGAATGCAACACAAACTTTTTCTTCTTTTTTCCGTGTTTTTTTTCTACTTTTTTTTAAATTCCTTTAAAAAAATCTCATGGTGTTTATTTTTTCCGAGCTGTTACTTTTTTCTTTTTGTTCTCTATTTACTTTTTTTTTTCCTACATTTCTTTCTTTTCTTTTTTCTGGCTTTTTTCTAAATTTTTTCTTCTTTTTTTCTCTTCCTTTTGTTTCTTTTTTTCTCAGCTTTTCACTACTTTTTCATTTGGATATTTTTTTCTTTTTTGTTCTATTCCCCCCTTCTTTTAAGTCATTTTGTGCATAGTTTTACATGACATTTGGTCATGTTGGGATTAAAGAAGCAAAAACAACCTGAAGAGCCGTTTAGGACCTGAAAGAGCCGGTTCCATTTAGAGAGCCGAGCCGAAGAAGCCGGTTCCCCGACCAACTCCACTAACTTTACTCAACTTAGTTCTACTTCGACATGGACTTCAAAATACCGCATTTAGGACACAACGTCAGGGGAACCCGTGTATTTTTACCTTCATGCACTGTAACTTTGACTTAAGTCCCTTCTTAATTAATAATTTTGAGCCCTGATTTTTGTGCGCCGGCTATAGTTTCTTGTGCGCAGAGAATGTGCGAGCAGTGCGCAATTGCGCACGCGCGCAGCTTAGAGGGAACGCTGCTTACGTATCCAGAATATTCTGTTTTATTTGGTTTAATGTCATAAAAATCTCAACAGAACTGCTCAACGCCTATTTTACCAGTCATGTTGCATGCTAAAATAAATATGTGAGCATCCTAGTAATATCAAACCCAAATGTTTCCATTTAGAGAAAAAAAGACATTCCGCCTCTGTTGTGCCATTTTAGTGCAAATTCTGTTCGGATGCGTCCATCAGCAGGACGAGCGTGATGAGGAACGCATTAGGGCCGACACTTCCAAGAAGACGGATCGTTTTTTCATGCATTTTCTCATTCTGTTAAAAGGCTCATTTGGAGAGAAATCCCTCTTCTCCAGGATATTGACAACAGCCGCTATCCGGTAAAGTGTTTTTTTTTTTTTTTAGGAGAAACAAAAGATTTGGTTGTGCACAATACGAATGAAGTGTGGTACTGTGCTCCGAGCCTATTTTGAAGTTTTTACATCACCATTAGGGCAGCACGGCGGCGCAGTGGTTAGCGCTTGTGCGGCACAGTTCATGTCATGGGAACCTCCTGCGTGGGTTCAAATCCAGCTCCAGACTTCCTGTGCGGAGTTTGTATGTTCTCCCCGTGCTTGCGTGGGTTTTCTCCGGGCACTCCGGTTTCCTCCCACATTCCAAAGACATGCATTTCAGGTGAATTGGCCGGTCCAAAATTATCCCTAGGTGTGAATGAGCGAGCGAGTTGTCTGTCCCCGTGTGCCCTGCGATTGGCTGGCAACCAGTTCAGGGTGTCCCCTGCCCACTGCCCGATGATTGCTGGGATGGGCTCCAGCACCCCCGCGACCCTACTGAGGATAAGCGGTGTGGCTAATGAGATGAGATGAGACATCACCATTATCTGAAACTCATGACACAAGGGCAGCCATAAAGTTGCCTGCCCACAACTTGAAACACACTAAGAGGACTAATCGCAAAAAAACAACTGTTGCAAAGTATTAAGGATTGATAATCAGAATATATAACAGAACAACTCTTTAAAATTAGGTTTATTAGAAATCTACATTAATACGATTCATTGCATGTATATGACATCTGCCATCAGTATGTACAGTGGAACCTCGGTTTTCCAACGCCTCTCAGTTCCAACAAATCGGAGTTCGACCAAAAATTTTGAGAAATTCTTGCTTCGCTGTTCGGTCAAAAATTCGGAGTTCGAACGCCGCTCATGCGTGAGTGCGTACGCTAGGGTGCCATGCTGAGCGGCGTACGGGTGTAGATCGTGTAGATCGCCCCCACCCCTGGTGACCAACTGTTATCACGTGCGCACTTGCCTCTTTTTGCCTTCGCTTATTATATCGGTGAACGGAGTGTTTTAGCCCCTAACTATGCCTCCGAAGAAGGTCGGTGCAAGCAGGACAGGTGAAAAAAGAAAAGTTGTTCGTACAACTATTGCCTTTAAGAAAGACATAATAGCCAAATATGAAAGAGGTGTGCGAGTGCCTGCGCCTTCTGCTGACCACCACAAAGGTAAGAAATCCTATTCATAATTATTTTTTTTATCCTTTTTTTTTAAATTTTTACACGTTCCTGTTAGCGTAATCTTTCCTATGGAAGATTACGATAACGCAAACGTACAATTAGCCTGGGTTAACTTTATGATTACGTTGAACATTCAGGTAAACATTCAGGGTGTTGGAACGGAGCCCAAAATTCAGGGTATTGGAACGGAGCCCCCTTTCCAATTAAGCGCTTGCCACTTGTTGTAGAGACCCGGGTGCTAAATGACTTGTAAACGACCAGGTTATTTTATTTTTACACGTTCATGCTAGCGTAATCTTTCGTACGGAAGATTACGATAACGCGAATGTACGATTAGCCTGGGTTATCTTTATGATTTCAGGTAAACATTCAGAGTGTTGGAACGGATTAAAACGATTTACATTATTTTTAATGGGAAAATTGATTTTGGTGATTAAACAAATCGGTTCTCGAACAGGGTTCTGGAACGGATTATGGTCGAGAACCGAGGTTCCACTGTACCTGTATTGACTCATCTTCATTCATGCAATGTTTGCGTTGCGTCGTCTGCTACAAGCCACGTGGACTCCTCTTTCCATAATGCTTTTAATGTACGTTTACGTTTTGTAGCGTCATGAATTTAGTTCGCTTCTTTTGAATCTTTCTTCAGGGGCTAAGGTTTTGGCTTGATTCCTAACCACCTCTCCATTTTGAAACTTGTCACTGCATATATAGTTATGATTGTATGATTTCTTCATCATAACCGCTTTGCTATTTCAGTCATTTTTAATGTCCTCATTTATCCATCCATCCATTATCTGCACCGCTTATCCTCAGTAGAGTCGCAGGGTCACTGGAGCCCATCGCATCTATCTTCGGACACCCGGAACTGGTTGCCAGCCAATCGCAGGGCACACAGGGACAGACAACTCGCTCGCTCATTCACACCTCGGGACAATTTGTACCGGACAATTAAACTGACATGCATGTTTTTGGAATGTGGGTGGAATCCTGAGTGCCCGGAGGAAACCCACGTAAGCACGGGGAGAACATGCAAACTCCACACAGGAGTTTCGATCTCATGACCTTAGAACTGTGCCGCACACGCGCTAACCACTGCGCCGCCGTGCTGCCCGGTCCTCACTTATTTAGTCTTACTTAGCTTCTTCATTTATCCAGTCACAACTGTAAGAGTTGTCCATTGTTTCAGTTTTATTTTGTAGACAGACAAGGCTTGGGCTCATTATATCAGTTTCTGGTGAACTGGTTTAAACAAAGATGCCCCTTTTCAATGGAAAATTACACTCTCTTAGTTCTGTTTCCCATAGGTTTTGGTACTTGGGACTGCCCTCCCGGTATAAAAGAAATTGTCAGGCATCATGAGAGCACACGTGTGTAGCATATTTGTGCCTAAATTTTTTTGTTGTAATAAAAAACGAAGGAGGGCAGCACGGCGGCGCAGTGGTTAGCGCATGTGCGGCACAGCTCATGTCTTGGGAACCTCCTGCGTGGGTTCAAATCCAGCTCCAGACTTCCTGTGCAGAGTTTGTATGTTCTCCCCGTGCTTGCGTGGGTTTCCTCCGGGCACTCCGGTTTCCTCCCATATTCCAAAAACATGCATTTCAGGTGAATTGGCCGGTCCAAATTGTCCCTAGGTGCGAATGAGCGAGTGAGTTGTCTGTCCCCGTGTGCCCAGCGATTGGCTGGCAACCAGTTCAGGGTGCCCCCTGCCTACTGCCCGATGATTGCTGGGATGGGCTCCAGCACCCCCGCGACCCTACTGAGGATAAGCGGTGCAGCTAATGAGATGAGATGAGATGAGATGAAAAAACGAAGGATCTGCTTATCTTAGCTGCAGTGTTTATTCTACCCAGATCACAACTTGGATGAAAATGCGTGGAAAAAAGGCCTTTTAGAATAATGATATAAGATAATTAGGTGTTATTTTAAAAAAATTGGCTATAATACTGTAGGGAAAAAAAGTAGCTCTGAGCTTATAAAAAGGTTGGTGAACCCTGCTGCATAATTTACGGAAGAAAATGAAAAACTGACTGTGTAAAATGACCCATCTGCTATATAATTTATGGAAGAAAATTATTTAGCACTCTTTTCAATGTGACTTAAACTGCTGTAGTTAAAACATTAAATAAACCATAATCCCTTGCTGCCTTTCACTTCATACTTCGATGCCTCAATGCATGGCGTGTTTAAAAAATATTCCGTGATCCTTTATCCCTTTTTGCTACTTCATGCAAGTTGGGGGTGTCAGAGCGCATTTTTGTCGGGCAAGGTGGCTCCTCCCATCTGTCTCATCTTATCTCATCTCATTAGCTGCACCGCTTATCCTCAGTAGGGTCGCGGCGGTGCTGGAGCCCATCCCAGCCATCATCGGGCAGTGGGCAGGGGACACCCTGAACTGGTTGCCAGCCAATCGCAGGGCACACAGAGACAGACGACTCGCTCGCTCATTCACACCTAGGGACAATTTGGACCGGCCAATTCACCTGAAATGCATGTTTTTTGGAATGTGGGAGGAAACCGGAGTGCCCGGAGGAAACCCACGCAAGCACGGGGAGATCAGACAAACTCCGTACAGGAAGTCTGGAGCTGGATTTGAACCCACGCAGGAGGTTCCCATGACATGAACTGTGCCGCACATGCGCTAACTACTGCGCCGCCGTGCTGTCCTCCTCCCATCTGTATTGGCGCCTAAAATGAACTGCACTTGTGCAGCCGCAATCCGTTATCCCCAACTCTATATTGAAACAAAGGGAGACCTGCAGAAAGCACTTTTGTGAAGAGGCGTGCCGTTCTGGCTGGCCTTAAATGATTATCCCCAGGTAAGTATTGCTGATTTTATCCGGCTCTGGACACTGAAGTGTGACCCACCTAAAAAGAACTGCGGTGTTTTGGTTGTGATCTATTACCCCCTGTTAACTATTGCTGAGAATGGTGAGGAAGAGAGCAAATTCGTGCAATCGGTAGCGGCTCTTTTTTTTCCTGTTGTTTCTGCCTAAAATCTCACGGTTTCCATGGCGCCCAATTGGCCCCGCCTGTGTGGCGCCAGCTGCCGCTTGTTGACAGATTGGCTTCTCTTCTATTTGAGCTCAGTGCTCTCACGCACCCTTTGGTCGGTCCGTCAACTAATCTCTGCACCGCAAGACCTGGGTTTTGACTCTGTCCTGTTTACTGTTGGTATTTCATGTCCGATATTGTTCCCGCTCATTTTGTCCTGTTTAATATCGGTTTCCAGTTTCGTTCCCGTTTAGTTTGTCCTGTTTAATTTTGAAATCCTGTTTTGATATCAATCCTGTCTGTCCTGTCTGTCCGGTATCAACCCCATTTGTCCGATATCTGCTCGGGCAATTGGTATCGATCTCGTCAGCCTCTGGCTTCCTGTCATTCCACGCCACACAGCTGCATGACTCCCCATTTCCCGTAAAATAAAAGGCTTGTGCGAGAAAAAACGAAACGCATTTAGGTGCTGATCCTGTTCCGGTTCATGACATAAAATGAACAGCACCAGTACAGCTGAGTTCCATTATCAGGAATAGACTACTTCACGGATTTTTGCCTTTCTTGAGAATGTATAGTCTTAATATAAGTAAATATACGAGGGATTACAGGATGAAAAAACAAAACAAAACTGACATTCCCACCGCATGATACACGCTTACACCCGCAACACTCACATGTCCAAAACAACAAAAGGACCTGGCGGGTTAAGAGTGACCATGTGACGAAAAACCCAAGGGCAGCAAACACACTGAGAAAGAGATGACAGCCGACAACCACGGGGAGAGCAGACACCCAAGCGACCCCCGGCACAAATTGACATTGATATATAGACAGGGTTGGGTAGGGTTACTTTAACTTGATTACTTTCAATTCCTTTTGGATTACTCCAATACCAAATATGCTAATAAAAGACAAAAAAAAAACTAAATATGAATAAAATGACTAAATTTGTGCAGGCTTGGGGAGTAACAGAATACATGGAACAGCAAAAATGATGTTGTCAAGCTGTTTGGATTTATTTTCATTTTGTCTCTGTCGCATTTTAAGTTCGTTTTGCAGGAGATCAAAGCCAGGAGAGAAAGCTTACCACATGTTGTGAGTCATCATTTTATTCATATTTAGTTTATTTTGTCTTTTATTAGCATATTTGGTATTGGAGTCATCCAAAAGTAATTGAAAGTAGTCCAGTAAAAGTAACTCTACCCAACCCTGTATATAGTGGTCGTCTTTTGTGTAGACACATTCACAATCTGGAGAGTATAAACCATATTGTATTGGAATTTCAAAACCCACAAGATTTCATCCTGCCTCATCCTGACTTGAATTCCAGTCCCAATATCGATAGATAGATAGATAGATAGATAGATACTTTATTCATCCCCGTAGGGAAATTCACACTTCCAGCAGTCTACCCAGGGGTCAGCAATAAATGATTGGTGAAAAATTAATGCCATTAATTGCGAAAAATTAATGGAATGGTTGCTTAAATTCATAAATCCATTTATTGCAAAATTTAAATAATTAGCAATTATTGCGAGTTTGCGACCCATTAATTGCGAAAATATTCGGGTTTTTTGTCAGTCGATTGCGTCAACAAACGTGCAAATTTTCTCGCCGCGCGAGCATTTCGTATGCGGTCAAGGGCACATACACGCACAATCGGGACAGTGCATGCATACGCGTAAGCTACCGTGTTTCCCCCATTATAAGGCCCAGCTTTTTATGAGAAATGAAATTCAACCTTCCTGCAAATAAGAGGCTCATATTACCTATGAAAACCGTAGATATCAACGTTATTTAACAACGGCAATGCTTTTCTAAGAAATTTTTAGCGAAAATTTATTACTTTTGCACATATTTTTATTTCAAAACCTCAATTTTTGACGATGATTTTGAAGTAAGGCCGGCCTTATATTCGGGAAAACACGGTAGCTGTACGTACATAGTGTGGTTGCAAAGCAGCTTTTTATTGGTCGGGACAAAATCGGGCTTGTTAATTAGCTCACGTTTTGCCTCAAGCACGTACGTCGTGGATGCACATACGCACATGTTGTACACCACTACTATTACGCTGTATTAATTGTAATCTTCGCACGGTTATGGGACCGAAGGAAAAAATGGTTAGAGAGTACTTCACACAGATTGATGTCGTCAACGGCAAATGGCGCTGCTCATGTGGCGCCGAGCGCATCCAACGGCGCAACACCGGTTGGAGCAATTTGGAAAGCCACATTAAAAGTCAGCACTTGCAGAAAGAAAGTGATGCAAAGAAGCAGGAGTCATCCAATTCTGGATCGATAGAAAATTTCCTGTCGTCACCTTCAACCGTTTGCCGAAAAGGAATACGAATCTTCAAGTGGCTGCGGTTGGTTTGTATCGACCTGGAGCCTTTCAATGTTGTTGATCGGCCTACCATCAGGGACATCAGCAATACGGAGCCAATCTGCACAAACACCTTAAAGAAGTATTTGGCCTTGGTGACACAGGGTGTGCGACAGAAAATCGCCTTCGATCTGCCATCCCGATTCGCGGTGGTATTCGACGGATGGACTTGTTCTTCCGATTATTACGTTGGCGTTTTCGCCTCGTATATAAGCCCACGCGGTCGGGAAAGTGCTCTCCTCGGCTTCTCAACACTTTTGGATCCCAAGGCACAGACGGCTGAAAACCACCTGGTGTTCATCGAAGACATCCTTAGCAGGTACGGCAAGTCTATGGCCAACGTGGTGGCGCTTTGTGGCGACAACTGCAAGGTGAACAAAGCCATTGCAAAGCAGTGCAATGTTCCTCTGGTCGGCTGCGCCTCCCATCGCTTCAACCTCGCTGTCAAAGAACTCTTGAAGCCCTACGAAAAGGTGAACTTCTTTTCTATGCTGCTTACTTATATCTCACAATATTTATATTGAAGACAGAGTGCACTCTGTCACAGCGGTTCCACAATATTTTTTTCACATACCCCACGCGGCCACGCCTTCTATCAAAGGAATTTTACGCAAGGCGATTTTAAGCTGCTCAAATTTAGCATATTTCTTATTTCCTGCTTTTACTTTTTTAAGGTACTCTGTAAGTTGAACTCCTTGATGGCTCGCCTGAGATACAGCACGCTTAGTGCACTACTGGATGAGTACACAGACCTTCGACCGTTGACGAGAAATGAGACACGGTGGTCAAGCACGGCAAAGATGGTGCGCAGGTTCTTCGAGCTGCAGAAAATTCTTGCAAAAGAAGTTTTCACCACCGACCCAAGGGTGATGGATTTACTTCTCAACGCAGCGGATGTTCATAAACTCACTCAACTCAACGGTGATTTGGCCAAGTTGGATTCTTTGACGCTTACTTTGCAGCAAGAAGATCTAACAGTCGCAGAGGCGAGGTACCTCTTTGATGTTGCAATGTCGTCCCATCCTGCCATGGCCCATCACCTCAGCCCCGACGCCGAAATCGTTCAAGCGCCTATGTTTGAGAGGGCTATTGTGAAAATTCAAAACCAAAAACATGGTCAACTTACGACAAAAGAGCGTCAAGCAGTGGAGGCTCTCAAAGTCACCGAAACTGCACCGGTCGATGAAAGTCCAATAGATGAGTCATCGGATATGGCCTTCGGCCAAAATTTGATAAAACGGCGCCGCCTGAACATGATGCTGCCCACCTTTGATCAATTTATCGATACAACATTTATACTGCCAACTTCCAACATAGTAGAACGCTTTTTCAGTGCTGCCGGACGTGCCTATGCGGATGAACGGTACAACTTGTCAACAAATTGCCTAGAAGCCCAACTTTTTTTGTTTTCTAACAACCGCTTCTGGGACAGCGAATTTGTTTCCCACATCGTTTCATCTAATGAAAATCTCTAACATTTTCACTATCTCCGATGTTTCTATGTTGTACACATTTTTGTTCATAAATGAATGTGTAATAAATAGCAAAACCTCTTATTACTAAGGTGTCTTACTGCGCATGATAATGTTGGCGTGAATGTTCTATCATTCACTGTTCATCTAACCTCAGTTAGTGTTCCGACAATTCGCATATTAACTTAGGAGGAATCGACAAATTATAATTATAAAACAAGCCCCAACATGACGGTAGCTGATGTGATCACCAATAACTCAGAAGATATTTTTTGTACTAAAAGTAAAGATTAAAGGGACCAGTTTGTTCGACCATATTGACACGGCTAGTATACCATTAAATTACCAATTAATGGCTAGAAATCCAATAAATACCCATTAATTGGCCTTGCCGCAAAAAAAATAATTTTAATTTTTTCGCACTTAAATATTAATTTTTTTTCCAAAAATCAATTAATGATGACCCCTGAGTCTACCCTTTTGTTTATTAACAGATTAACATGATGCCCTAGGGGTGCTTGTAGCGGAGTCGATGACGTCACACGCTAGTCCAAAAGTTCGACATCCCTGCGGCAGATGGAAATCTTTTCATTGTTTTCAGGGATACACCACCTCGTGTTAGCAAGTCCGCCTCCTCTCCGATTCACGCAGGCTTTCGTGTCTCTGTATAGCGGTGCTGAAGCCGGATATCTCCGGGTAGCTCCGGGTGGCTACACGTTAGCGTCCGGAATGCTAAACGTGAGCCACGTTTCCACAAAACACAGCAACTGCGCTCCCTGTGCGTTTCGATTTTTTACACCAGCACTAGTTGGTCTTATTTAGGAGTGAGTTCTCATTTACCATGATTACGGATGGTACCGAAGACTTATAACGCCGCTAGCCGCTTAGCTAGCTCCGGCTCTTCTTCCACGATAGGCCCCTTCATCACGCCGGCACGAGAATTCTTCAGGGCAAGGAGTTGATTCCTTGTATAAACGCATTTTTGTGCGCTAAAACCCATGTCCATAGGATAGAAAGTAATCCATAGTGTAGTTATCAAAACGGGAAGAAAAACACTGAAGATAGAAGCAGACAGCCGCTCAGTGGCGCCGCTTTGATTATATCGTCAATATGGACAACAGCTGACACAATATATTACATTATATTATCATAATTTTTCATGTGCTCTTCTTTATTACTCATTCAGGACTCTCTGCGCCAGATATTTTGCTTATTGGGCACAATCTCAGTCAAGGTCCTCGAGGGAGCTTGCACCGGGCAGGGTGTTGCAAAGGCTGGACAGGGTTCTGACACTAGACCTGGCCCCTGGTCTGGCTGCTCCATTTCCCCTCCCAGCTATAATGCATCATACACCCATCATTAAGGTGAGTGTGGAATTGTGTGTCTGTGTCATGGAAACAATTGAAGTTTCTTTTGTCTTGTATTGGCATATTTGGTATTGGAGTAATCCAAAAGTAATTGAAAGTAATCCAGTTAAAGTAACCCTACCCAACCCTGGTCATCTGCATGGGTTTGGGAACTCAAGATGGGGTAAAGGAGTGCATCTAAAAATAGCAAACTAGTTCGTTGTTGGATTATAATTAGACGGCATATTTAAATCTATTAAGATGGTCTTGAGCAAGGTATCCTGAACCCGAGTCATGGCTTGTATGTGGTTATGCTTGTTCGGGCGTGCGGCACAAAAATCATCATGTAAGTTTGTTTTACATGTTTTTACAATCATCAAGTGCTACTGGTGGTTCATAAAATAAACAATTGCATTTTAATGATATTCCAGAACATCTAAACTGTCAAGAACCGAAACAGGAGTAGAACCCAAATGCGTGACGTTTCTCACACAAGCTTTTATTTTACGGGAAATAGGGCAAACATGCACGTTATCCCAGACACCAGTGATTCGGCGATCGCTGGGCGGAAGACGTAAGGCAGCAGGCTGGCGTGGAATGTCAGGAAGCCAGAGGCCGACGAGATCGATACCAATTGCACGAGCAGATATCGGACGGATGGGGTCGATACCGGACAGGACGGGACAGACAGGATTGATATCAAAACTGGATATCAAAATTAAACAAGACAAACTAAACGGGAACAAAACTGGAGATCAATATTAAACAGGACAAAATAGACGGGAACAATACCGGACAGGAAACACTAACAGGAAACCAGAGTCTAAACCCACGTCTTGCGGGTGCAGAGGTTCGTTGACGGACTGACCAAAGGGTGAATGAGAGCACTGAGCTTAAATAGAAGGGTAGCCAATCTGTCAACGAGCCGCAGTTGGCGCCACACGGGCGGGGCCAATTGGGCGCCGTGGCAACCGTGACATAAACTATGCGGACACATTTAAAGTATTGTTCTGTGATACTGTGGAGGCTGTACCGTACTAAGGTTTCGTGAGATGTTAACTACATCCCACTTAAATTCGGAGCTTCAAGGCATCAGTTTGATGATATCTTTATCCATTATCCCAGATGGCTAACATATGTCCATTTCTAAATGCAGTTTGCAATGAAAACAGCCGTTTCAGTTTGAGCATTCGTTCCAATTTGGCTGCTAGGCTCAATTCGGGGCGCTGCCACTGCTGCTGAACATGGTATTTGGACATTTTTATTGATTTGGCTGTTTTATACGCCAGTGTTCAAAAACACTTCTTCAGGCAACAAGCAATTAAAACAGATTCAAATAAAATATCTGGTTTGTCCCTCAAAATAACATTTAGGGTACCAGGAACCATCTGCTACTTTATTTCTTCTTCTCAGAGGCATTGAATGCCCCAGACTTACCGTAAATTCCGGACTATAAGCCGCTACTTTTTTCCCAAACTTTCAACCCTGCGGCTTATTCAGCGATGCGGCCAATTTATGTCATTTTTCTAACGGCCGCCAGCGGCGCTCGAGTACAAAAGGTAAGCTTTAGACTGCAACTTCTTAGCTTGTGCACTAATTAAATTAGCGTAGACATATCCTCATCATGCTAATTGCAACAAAAAAGGCACATGACGCATCCTTCAAGTTAAACGCAATCGAGCAGGAAACTTTACTTTGCGAGCGTGATGCAAGCGTGTTTTTTAATCAGAGAGCGTGGGACGACTTTGATGACGTCGGTTATGAGGAGGAAGTTAAGGACGGATTACCGTGCTTACTTCAAGCTATTTACTGTGTCGAGTGCGTGTTGCTAGTAGCGTTTTGCTACCCTTCACAGGCACGGTTTGGGATGAAAGTTATAATATTATTATTAAAGCTTTGAAAACTCTCTCGGTGTACCGTCTTTCTTTGTAAATATGTGTAACCATGTATAATATGTATTTGCAACTGTATATTTTTGTAATGTATTTATTTTAGAAACTTATTCTGATATGTTTTGTACAAGCAAATGAGAAAGAATAGGGCCGCGGGCTGACGGGAAGTGGAGTAAAGGTGAGACTTGTTTGTGGACGCGGCCGACGATAGTGGATATATATTTTTCCCACCCTTACCCTTTGGAAATATACACTTTTTTCCTTGGATTACTTTCAATTGGCACCTGGACTCTGCAGGTCTGCATTAAATCTTAAGTACCGGTATCATTTTTCGTTCAATTTGCCGGCTGTGTTTTTTGGACTTTATCGGGTATGGGTTAATTTTGTGTCTGAATTGCGTTTATTCAATGTGGGCACATGCGGCTAATATACAAGTGCGGCTTGTGTATGTACAAAATCGGTTTGCATCCCGAAATGTGGTGGGTGCGGCTTATAATCAGGTGCGCTCTTTAGTCCGGAATATACGGTAATAGGTTTTAGATCAGGGTATGGTGTCATAATAGTCTGTAATCTGTAATAATCTGTGGTCTGTGCCTTTGAGACATCTTGTGATTAAGGGCTATACAAATGATTTGACTTGTCATGTTTTGCATTTTATGTACACAATTATTGAAAAAAATATATATATTTTGCATGGGAGAAGACAATGCTAGCTAGCTTTCCAAGTAGAAGGAAACAATACGAATTCAAGACGTAAGAGAAAAAAAAAATCCCCAGTTTTGGGGATGGGTTTCAGTACGAGTCTTGCAGCCATCACTGTCCATCATTTTTAATGTCAATCAAGCCACGGGGTAAGTCAGTTCTATATCTGCAACTCAGAGCTAATGAGTGAGGAGGTCGTTGTCATACCCTAATTTTGAAATTCCTTCCCACCGAGACCATAAAACGGTTCTACTGGCTAAAGCGGGGTGTCAAACTGAGTTTGGCTCTGGTACCAGTTCCAGACTTTATGTTCTAAGGCGGGCTGGATCAGTAAATGAATCTCAACTCCAAAAGTTTAGCTTTGTTTTTTCAGTATTATGGTCTGTCATTTGGCCAACATTAGTAACCTACCCTACATACTATAATCACAGATGACAAAGGACATTTTCTAAACACAACTCCTTTAGAGATTCAGATTCAGATATACTTTACTGTCATTCTTGTACACGTGTATACGGAACGAAATGTCAATACATCTGACCCGCACAGTCTCCTTGAATGTACAGATATAAATAAAATGTTGTATTGAGTTGGAGTATTGAAGTAGTAATAATATACTAAATAATTATAGCTATGTATAGTATTATACAGTAGTGCAAAGAGTGCAAGAGGAGCAGCTAACCAGATGTGCAAAATGGGCAGTCAGGTAAACAAGTCACTATACAATAACAATAACAATAACCCCTATGAGCATATCAACAAGTGCAATAAAAAAAAAACAGTGGATACGTTTTGTGGATGTGACAGATTAATTTGGGATAATGATCTCTGGCTGATATGAGAGTCAAGGAAGATGCAGGTTTGAGATCAACAGGAGGCCCCCAGTTACCGCGGGGAGAAAAACAGACCCACTCCTTCGAATGACTCCTCTTTCTCACCGTGGCCCAGTGACGCGATTGTTTTTATTTAGAAGAAGTCAAGCAGTTGTAAAAACATACCATGATGAGTTTCCTGTACCCTTCAAAATAAAGACTGAAATTATGCGTGTTTTTAAACAAAATCATATAAAAGAGTAGAAAAATAGAGAACAAGTAATAAAAAATAGTATGAAATCAATTATATTCCATCAGAGCCATTTGTAACGTGAGTACCGTATTTTCCGCACTATAAGGCGCACCGGGTTATAGGGCGCACCCCGAAAAAATAGTTTTTGGTCCTATTTTTGACATACATAAGACGCACCGGATTATAAGGCGCTACAATGGGAACGTGGACAAAAGTCAGATAGTTCAGTCCAACTTATTACCCCCTTAACATTCCCAAAGCTTGCAAAGACGCAAATACGTGTCGAGAACACGTGCGGATGCGGTGTCCGTAAGATGTCACTCAAATGCATCGTTCCATCATTCGGAAGGTTAAAGTCTTGGGATTCAATAAATGATAACCATTCCTTCGTATCTATTTTCTTTTTCGCTCGCAACTTTACTGTGCATATGACAATAAACACTTGGAATTGAGTTGAATTTAAAAATAGACACTGCATTCCATCCATTATCTGCACCCCTTATCACAGAAACATCGAGTTCAGTCTGAAACAAGATACAGGGATAATATAGAAAGCCGGAGTAGCTCACCGAAGTCGTTGTGTTCATAATAATGTGCAGGCAATGTCCTCTTATATCCGTGAGGGTAGTAAATCCAGGAGAATACAATATTTACAAATACAGAATAGAAAAAAATGCTTTCTCTATGCCGTCAGCCACATGCTATACGCATACGTATTTTCGGCCAATTGCAGGCTTTGTTTCGCTGTTTAAGCCAATGGCAGCCTGTAAATTATAAAAAGGATCCGCCTCTTGACCTCCGAATAACTTTAGCCAATAGTGATCGTTTCAACTGATGATTGACACGTCTTTTTCGGCCAATTGCAGGCTTTGTTTGCCGTTTGAGCCAATGGCAGTCTGTAAATGATAAAAAGGATCCGCCTCTTGACCTCCGAATAACTTTAGCCAATAGTGATCGATTCAAATGATGATTGACACGTCTTTTTCGGCCAATTGCAGGCTTTGTTTGCCGTTTGAGCCAATGGCAGTCTGTAAATGATAAAAAGGTTCCGCCCCTTGACCTCCGAATAACTTTAGCCAATAAAGATCAATTCAAATGATGATTGACACATTGGTTAGCCAATGAAACGCCGGTAAATAAATCCCAGCATCCACCGCGTACTACTTGGCGTTCGGGGGAAAATCGAGTCGGCGGCTGCAAGTTAGTTGGAAAACTTAATGTTGATCCATAAATAAGGCGCACTGTATTATAAGGCGCATGGTCGGCTTTTGAAAAAAATAAAGGCTTTTAGGTGCGCCTTATAGTGCGGAAAATACGGTAATTGAGAAAATTACAAATAACTAGATGTAATATACCTTACAGGATGGGCTTCAGTACGAGTCTTGCAGCCACAACTGTCCATCATTTTTCTTTAAACAGAATTTTAACCAACATCATCCTTTTTTATATGAGAAAATAGAAACAATAACAATAATGAGGGGGGGGGGGGGTTGTATAGGTTTATTATTCTATAACCTTGAGCAATTATCCATTTATTATCATCAGTCGATTCATGATACATTCCAAAGCCAGTAGGCCGAGACACTTGCTCCCAGCCAGGGAACTGAGTCAGTGTCCTAGCCAAAGCGCCAAAAATCTATGAGAGTAAGTACACCGTTCCCGGAGGTACTGCAATTCCAGGCCGATACTTAGATGAACAGAGCAAGCTACTTATCATTTGATGCAGACCTGCCGAGTCGGGGTACCTGTTAAAAGTAATCCAAGGAAAAAAAAGTGTATATTTCCAAAGGTAAGGGTGGGAAAAAATATAACCACTATTGTCTCCCGCGTTCACAAACACTCACCTTTACCCGTCCCCAGTTCCCATCAGCCCGCGTTTGCTCCGCCCCTTCTTTCTTATTCGCCCGTAAAAATCAGCATGTGTCTCAAATAAATACATTACAAAAATATACAGTTGCACATATTTACAAAGAAAGACGGTACACCGAGAGAGTTTTCAAAGCTTATAGCAAAGTAGCGGCTTATAGTCCGGGATTTACGGTAATTTCTTGTTTGGAATTAAATGTGTTAACTTGTTAATTTGAACAGTAGAGTGAATGCAGTTTTGCACCAGAACCAGAGCAAACAATACTGTAAAAAACTCAGCATTGTCATCTAGTGGCCAAAGAGAACATTTGGTTTGCATTTAGATAAAAATATCACAACTTTTGATTGAATTGATCAAGAGAGCTACTTCTTTTTTTGACATACTGAAGGATTTTTTATTTGTATTGACTATAAGGGATTTAATATAATACAAATTAAATGTTGCTGAATGCAGTAGGGATTTTTCACAGGGAAGGTTTGGGGTCAGTGTGGCCTGGACAAGAATTATGTTTACAGAAAAAACAAGAATGAGGACAAGGAGTGACGCGGGAAAAGGAGACAAGGTTTCTGATAAGCTTTCTTGTTGTGAGTCCTTCAGACATGGCGGCCTCTTCCGGCGAGGAGGAGGTGACGTTGGCACCTGGCCCGCCCCAGGGGAGGAGTCAGCACGTCCCATGGGAGGGGCCGATGCACCGACGTGTCAAAAGGAGGGAACACGGAATACGGAGGCTCGACAAAAACTAATTAGGCTAATTCGACAATAATTCGGCAAAATTCGATGGAATTCACTTAATAATAAATTAAGAAAATAAATCTCCCCCCGTGTGCAAAAGCCTGTCTCTTGTCAATCTGTTTCCCTAAAATTAAGAAAAGAGCATGCATTGTCAGGAGAATAAAGTTTGTGTTTGGTTAATGGAGTCAGAAAACAAATTCGAAAAAATTGGTAAACGCTAAATTTATAATACAGTTTAGTTCCTAACAATACCCAGAAATGTATAGTGTGCCGGATTCAACCATCCAACAGGCCGAAACTGGCCAAATGGCCGCATATTTGACACACCTGGGAGCAAAACCCAAAACTGACACTTGCATAAAAGTTTCATTACCAGGTGGAGACTGTCGCGATTCTCTGGGACGTGAGAACGGAGGAGACATTTATCACCCTGTCTCCAAAAGGCAAATGACAAGCCCCTAGCCGGCCCCCAGCCAGCCCCTACCCCACCCACCAGAAGCAGATGCATCCAACCCAGATCACAGCTGCTCCTCAGTACACACTTTTCAACACACCTCTCCTACATCTAGTCATATTTATTAACAGTGAATAGAAACCACCGGAATAATTTGTTTTGCTAATTGCTATTATAAGTTTATTTTACTTTTGGGGTAGAGCAGGATCTGTGTACAGCGTTTGTTGACAAGCCACGATAACTCATTCCTTATTCAAACAATATACAGTGGAACCTCGGTTTTCGAACGCCTCAGTCAGTCAGATATCAAACAGGACGAGATAGACGGGATCAATACCTAACTACGCTACGATCTCCCGCTCCAGAAGATACACCTCCTCATTCAGAACACGCTCTGATCCTGTGAGCTGTTTGCTTCCCGCGTCCAGCGAGCACCGGAACACTGGCACTGCCTTTCCTCTATATTTCAATATACAGTGGAACCTCGGTTTTCGAACGCCTCAGTCAGTCAGATATCAAACAGGACGAGATAGACGGGATCAATACCTGATACTGGAGACTGGAGTCAGATATCAGACAGGACTAGACAAACGGGATAGATACCCTACAGTGGAGACTGGAGTCAATTATCAAACAGGACGAGATAGACGGGATCGGTACCGGATAAGATTCACAAGCAGGATACCGGACAGAGTCAAAACACACGCCTAGCGGGTGCAGAGGTTCGTTGACGGACTTACAAGGGGTGAATGAGAGGACTGAGCTTAAATAGGAGGGAAGCCAATCCGTCAACAAGCCCCAGCGCACCGTGACAGTCCAATTTGTTTTCAATGGAGAACTTTTACTTTCATAATCAGGCTTTGTGTGCATTTTTTTTTGTAAATGCAGTTGAGATAAGTGTAGTTCTCCACTCGTCCGTTCCTGATTTCCCCGTTTGTCTCCTGCTACGACCCGTTTTTTGACCCCAAAAACATTTTCATCTCCCGTCCTGGCTAACGACCAGTTTTTGACACCAACCACGTTTTGATCTCCCGTCCCGGCTAACGACCTGTTTTTTCCTCTAACTACGCTACGATCTCCCGCTCCAGAAGATACACCTCCTCATTCAGAACACGCTCTGATCCTGTGAGCTGTTTGCTTCCCGCGTCCAGCGAGCACCGGGACACTGGCACTGCCTTTCCTCTATATTTCAATATACAGTGGAGCCTCAGTTTTCGAACCCCTCAGTCAGTCAGATATCAAACAGGACGAGATAGACGGGATCAATACCTGATACTGGAGACTGGAGTCAGATATCAGACAGGACTAGACAGACGGGATAGATACCCTACAGTGGAGACTGGAGTCAATTATCAAACAGGACGAGATAGACGGGATCGGTACCGGACAAGATTCACAAGCAGGATACCTGTCAAAACACATGCCTAGCGGGTTAGAGGTTCGTTGATGGACTGACAAGGGGTGAATGAGAGCACTGAGCTTAAATAGGAGGGAAGCCAATCCGTCAACAATGGAGAACTTTTACTTTCATAATCAGGCTTTGTGTGCATTTTTTTTTTTGTAAATGCAGTAGAGATAAGTGTAGTTCTCCACTCGTCCGTTCCTGATTTCCCCGTTTGTCTCCTGCTACGACCCGTTTTTTGACCCCAAAAACATTTTCATCTCCCGTCATGGCTAACGACCAGTTTTTGACACCAACCACGTTTTGATCTCCCGTCCCGGCTAACGACCTGTTTTTTCCTCTAACTACGCTACGATCTCCCGCTCCAGAAGATACACCTCCTCATTCAGAACACGCTCTGATCCTGTGAGCGGCTTGCTTCCCTCGTCCAGCGCGCACCGGATCGCTGTCACTGCCTTTCCTCTATATTTCAATATACAGTGGAACCTCGGTTTTCGAACGCCTCTCAGTTCGAACAAATCGGAGTCCGACCCAAAATTTCGAGAAATTCTTGCTTCGCTGTTCGGTCAAAAAATCGGAGTTCGAACGCCGGTAATGCGTGAGTGCGTACGCTAGGATGCGATGATGAGCGGCGTACGGGTGTAGATCGCTCTTTTCTTGACCAACTGTTATCGCGTGCGTACGTGCTTTGTTTTGCTTTCGCTTTTAATATAGGTGTACCAAGTGTTTTAGCCCCTAATTATGCCTCAGAAAAAAGTCAGTGCAAGCAGCAAAGTTGCTACAGGTGAAAAAAGAAAAGTAGTGCGTACAACTATTGCATTTAAGAAAGAAATAATAGCAAAATATGAAGGAGGTCTGCGAGTGTCTGATCCTCTCCCCTCCGTCCACCTGCGCCTTCTGCTGGCCACCACAAAGGTAAGAAATCCTATGCATAATTATTTTCTTTATCCTTTTATTTTTATTTTTACACGTTTATGTTAGCGTAATCTTTCGTATGGAAGATTACGATAACACGAACGTACGATTAGCCTGGGTTAGCTTTATGTTTACGTTAAACATTCAAGGTAAACATTCAGAGTGTTGGAACGGAGCCCCGTATTCAGGGTGTTGGGACGCAGCCCCCTTTCCAATGAACCGCTCACCACTTGTTGTGGAGACCCGGGTGCTAAATGACTTGTAAACGACCTGATTTTTTTTATTTTTACACGTTTATGTTAGCGTAATCTTTCGTACGGAAGATTACGATAACGCGAACGTACGATTAGCCTGGGTTAGCTTTATGTTTACGTTAAATATTCAAGGTAAACATTCAGGGTGTTGGAACGGATTAAAACGATTTACATTATGTTTAATGGGAAAAATGATTTCGGTGATCGAACAAATCGGTTTTCGAACAGGGTTCTGGAACGGATTAGGGTCGAGAAACCGAGGTTCCACTGTAACAGTGATTCGGATAATGTCTAAAACGGGAAATTATTAAATACATGTGGAGAATGTCGGGTCTCAAAGAGGGCTGACCAAGGAATGCAGGCAAAGACAAGAATTTTTGCTACTGCAGCAGGAGAAGGATCGTCAGAGGGTGCAAAGTGGCACGTTTGGCTGTTCGGTTCCTTCTAACTACTTCCTGTGCAGCAGCGCATATTTATTGTAGAATCACGCATGCGCATATCACAAAATGGAAAATCACTCATATGTGAATGATAACCATTTGGTGAGGCTATGTGTGTGTGTGTGTGTGTGTGTGTGTGTGTGTGTGTGTGTGTGTGTGTGTGTGTGTGTGTGTGTGTGTGTGTGTGTGAATGAAAAAAAGGTTGCGGAAGTTAATTTCATTAGGTTGATTTCATCAGGTTGAGTAAGTTAATCTGTAACTCGGAGTCTGAGAAATACACAATAACTAAGAGTACCGTATTTTCCGCACTATAAGGCGCACCGGGTTATAGGGCGCACCCCCAAAAAATAGTTTTTGGCCCTATATTTTCCATACATAAGGCGCACCGGATTATAAGGCGCTACAATGGGGACGTCGACAAAACAATCAGATAGTTCAGTCAAACTTCTTACTCCCTTAACATTCCCAAAGCTTGCAAAGAAGCAAATACGTGTCGTAGACACGTGCGGATGCGGCGTTCGTACGATGTCACCAGACAAACATTTCTTAGTTTGCATTTTATTTTTTGCTGGCAACTGTGTGGACAGCAAAGTAAGAATTTTATTGTGCAGGGAAACGGGGTTCTTTACCGTGCATATGACAATAAACACTTTGAATTGAATTTAGTTTAAAAATAAAACTCATCACAGAAACATCAAAATCGTTCTAAAACAAGATACCGGAAAATATAAATCCGCATAGCTCACCTAAGTTCTCTTGCAGCCTTCACGTTCATTAATGATACGTAACCATGGTCTTCTTACAACCGAGAGTGTAGTAAATCCAGGAGAGTAAAATATTTACGAATACAGAATATTTAAAAATGTTTTCTCTATGCCATAGTGCAACCCAACCAACGTGTGATTCACATTCATCTTTTTCGGCCAATTGCAGGCTTTGTTTCGCCCCTTTAGCATATGCGAGCCTGTAAATGATAAAAAGGATCCGCCCCCTTTACCTCCGAATGACTTTAGCCAATAGTGACTGATTCAATTGACACATTGGTAAGAAATAAAACGCCGGTATATAAAACCCAGCATACACCGTGGACTACTTCGCCTTCGGGGGAAAATCTAGTTGGCGGCTGCTTGCTTTAGTTGCAAGACTTTGCGACTTAATATTGATCCATATATAAGGCGCACTGTATTATAAGGCGCATGGTCAGCTTTTGAAAAAAATAAAGGCTTTTAGGTGCGCCTTATAGTGCGGAAAATACGGTAATTTACAAGAAAAAAATGTCTTCTGGTATTCAGAACGGACAAGTGATGATCATCCTTGTCTTTTTTTGCTATTATCGTAACCTTATCGTTACTATGGGCACTAGAACCCCACGCGATATGTGAAAAGCCTTGAAATAGCCCCCATTTTTATATTTGACATGCACCCCGCTTCAGCAATAGTCAACAAGGGGTAAAAAATGAAAAGCAGTCACAACTGTGCATTTCATTTTAGGTGGGCCAGAACGCTACTTTTCCGACCCGTCTTCTCCCAATCCCCGTTTGTAGCAATGCAGGATTGGGGTTAATAGATTGTGGCCGCACGAGAGCAGTTGATTTTAGGCGGAATAACGGAAAGAAAGAGCCCCCTGACTGGATTAAAATGGACTCTGCCAACCCTCATCAATTGGTGACTGGAGATAATGGATCACAACTGCATGGGTGCAGTTCATCTAAAACAACACAAAAAACAAAATATCAGGACCAGAAGGGAAACAGGACTCACTCGCGTAACATTTCTCACAAGTTTTATTAGAAGAGAGGGAAAGGGTTGCACCCACGATCCAGGGATTTCTGGACGGGGGAAGCAGGTCGCTCCGAACGCGGAAGTGGCGAGCGATGGCGATGTCGGGAGCGGAAAAAAAAGGTCAGTAGCCGGGACAGGAGAGTAAAAAAATGTGGTCGAGATCAGCAACAAGTCGAAAGCGAGGAGAGGAATCAAAAACGGATGGTAATTCGGGACGGGAGAGCAGACGTGATCGAGATCAAAACAGATCGTAGCGGGAAAAAAGAAGCAAAAACACAGGACAGGTGAAAAAGGGCTTGTCTTGTAAAAACGGAGATTCACAGCCAGACCGACAATAGGGGAATGACAGGACAGAGTTTAAATGCTGACAGGGACCCAATCAGTAAACAAGCTGCAGCTGGCGCCACACAGGCGGGACCAATTGGGCGCCATGGCAAATGTGACTCACGGGCGGGGCCACTTGGGCGCCATGGCAACCGTGACATCTGACAAGGATGCCTCCACGACACCTCCGTCAGGAGGTGTTCCAGGCATGTCCTACAAGCAGGAGGCACCAGGAATGACCCAGGACACAATGGAGAGACCACCTCCCTAGGCTGGCCTGGGAACGTCGAACATATTACCTATTGTTTTTCTTTTATTGATATTTACTGTTTTGTGTACTGTTACTCAATGCTAAATCTATTGCACCCTGGTCATCCTGGAAGGGAGATTACCACTTGTCCCTTCCAGAGGTCTATTATTTTCCTCATGTTGAGTTTTTCCTTGCCCACATGTTGGTTTTAGATCAGGGGATGGTGTAATCCTTTGTAGTCCTTTGTTACATTCTGAAATTAACGGCTATACAAATAAATGTGACTTAAGTTGATACAGTCCTGATCTGCGAGTGTTAGATTAGCAGGGATCGTTTTATTGTCTAAAAACTGCAGCGATAGCAGTGTTGGATACCCACCCACACTTTAAGATACAGCAGATTTGAATGTTTTAGTAAGTATGCGGAGGAAACACATGAACAGATTTAATCTCAAGAGTTTATGTCAGCACTAATTAAGCATATGGGAAATTAACCATCTTTAATTGTGAAAGGTCCATGAATAAAGATAAAATTTAACACTGTGGGTGTGGAGTGCAAACCATATTCCACAAGAACAAAAATTGCATTTGATGCCTAACTGTTTCCAACTGTTCAGCAGAGTGTATTTCGGATGTCACGGTTGCCATGGCGCCAGCTGCAGCTTGTTGACGGATTGGCTCCCTGTCATTTTTTAAACTCTGTCCTGTCAGTCCCCTTTTGTCGGTCCGTCTGCAAATCACTGTTTTTACACGGCAAGCCCTTTTTTGGCTGTCCTGTCTTTTGCTCCTGTTTGTCTCCCGCTACGATCTGTTTTGATGTTGACCACGTCTGCTCGCCCGTCCCGAATCACGACCTGTTTTGATCTCGACCACGTCTGTTCTCCCGTCCCGGATAACGATCCGTTTTTGATCTCGACCACGTCTACTCTCCTCTCCTGGATTTCGACTTTTAGATCCCGACCACGTTTTTCTCTCCCATCCCGGCTACTGAGCTGTTTTTTCAGCTCCCGACACCGCTCGCCACGGAAGTCCCACTTCCGCGTTCAGAGCGACCTGCTCCCCCTGACCAGCGATCACCGGATCGTGTGTGCAATCCTTCTATATCAGAGTATACTTCTGATATAATTGAAATAAAATCCCACACATGTCACGGTTGCCATGGCGCCCAATTGGCCCGGCCCGTGTGGCGCCAGCTGCAGCTTGTTGACGGATTGGCTCCCTGTCAGTATTTAAACTCTGTCCTGTCAGTCACCTTTTGTAGGTCTGTCTGCAAATCTCTGTTTTTACACGGTGTCGTAGCAGGACATATGTGGGGCCCGCCCCAAAACATACACAAGAAGGCAGAGGGAGTCAAAATGAGAGGGGAACACGCTGTTTATTTCACTCAAACATTCAGTCGTGTTCCGAAATTGTCCAAGCAGACAGTCGCATTTATACCGTGTTCGGTCAGCTCTGACGTGTTGTTTTTTTCCAGTCAGGCACTTGATTTGAGTTGCGGCGACCCCAAAAAAGTTCTTATCAGTTAAGCAAATAGTTGGAGACATCCTGACATGGCCAATGTCCTGTCAGTCACGTACCCTACAAATGCTTTCTACTTTCCACAAAAACGGCAAACCCTTTTTCGCCTGTCCTGTTTTTTGCTCCCGTTTTGTATCCCTTTACAATATAGTCAAGTCAAGTCACACTTATTTATGTAGCCCTTAATCACAAACATGTCTCAAAGAACTGCACGGGATTCTAATTACAAAATTACACAATTACCTGATCTTAAATCTGTTTTGCTCTTGACCACGTCTGCTCTCCCGTCCTGAATCACGACCTGTTTTGATCTCGACCACGTCTGTTCTCCCGTTCCGAATAACGATCTGTTTTTTATCTCAACCACGTTTCCTCTCCTCTCCTGGCTTTCTGCTTGTTTCCGATCCCGACCACGTTTTTGGTCTCCTGTCCCGGCTACTGACCTGTTTTTTCCGTTCCCGACACCGCCATCGCTCGCCACGGAAGTCCCACTTCCGCGTTCAGACCGACCTGCTCCCTGCCACTAGCGATCACCGGATCGTGGGTGCAACCCTTTTCCTTTCTTCCAATAAAACTGAGAGAAACGTAACGCAAGTGGGTCCTGTCTCCGTCCTGGTCCTGACAGTTCAGCAGAGTATACTTCTGATATAATTGAAATAAAATCCCACAGATGGCTTGGTCAACTGCAGTATTTTGATCAGGGTTGGGTAGGGTTACTTTAACTTGATTACTTTCAATTACTTTTGGATTACTCTGATACCAAATAAGCTAATAAAAGACAAAATAAACTAAATATGAATAACATTACGACTCACAACACGTGGTAAGCTTTCTCTCCTGGCTTTGATCTCTTTGATCTCCGGCAAAACTCACATAAAATGCGACCAGGGTTGGGAAGGGTTACTTTAACTGGATTACTTTAAATTACTTTTGGATTACTCCAATACCAAATATTCTAATAGAAGACAAAAGAAACTAAATATGAATAAAATGATGGCTCACAACACGTGGTAAGCTTTCTCTCCTGGCTTTGATCTCTTTGATCTCGAGCAAAACTAACATAAAATGCGACCAGGGTTGGGTTTGGATACTTTAACTGGATTACTTTCAATTACTTTTGGATGACTCCAATAACAAATATGCTGATAAAAGACAAAAGAAACTAAATATGAATAAAATGATGACTCACAACACGTGGTAAACTTTCTCTCCTGGCTTTGATCTCTTTGATCTCCGGCAAAACTAACATAAAATGCGACCGGGGTTGGGTTTGGATACTTTAACTGGATTACTTTCAATTACTTTTGGATGACTCCAATAACAAATATGCTGATAAAGACAAAAGAAACTAAATATGAATAAAATGATGACTCACAACACGTGGTAAGCTTTCTCTCCTGGCTTTGATCTCTTTGATCTCGAGCAAAACTAACATAAAATGCGACCAGGGTTGGGTTTGGATACTTTAACTGGATTACTTTCAATTACTTTTGGATGACTCCAATAACAAATATGCTGATAAAAGACAAAAGAAACTAAATATGAATAAAATGATGACTCACAACACGTGGTAAGCTTTCTCTCCTGGCTTTGATCTCTTTGATCTCCGGCAAAACTCACATAAAATGCGACCGGGGTTGGGTTTGGATACTTTAACTGGATTACTTTCAATTACTTTTGGATGACTCCAATAACAAATATGCTGATAAAAGACAAAATAAACTAAATATGAATAAAATGATGACTCACAACACGTGGTAAACTTTCTCTCCTGGCTTTGATCTCTTTGATCCCCGGCAAAACGAACATAAAATGCGACAGAAACAAAATGAAAATCAATCCAAACAGCTTGCCGACATCATTTTTGCCGTTCCATGTGTTCCGTTACTCCCCAAGCCTGCACAAAATGTAGTCATTTTATTCCTATTTAGTTTCTTTTGTCTTTTATTAGCATATTTGGTATCGGAGTAATCCAAAAGTAATTGAAAGTAATCCAGTTAAAGTAACCCTACCCAACCCTGATTTTGATCGATAAAAAATAATAATAACTACTGGATACAATAACATAAAAATGCTCATTGTTGGTCGTCTCACACAGTACTTTTTTAATTAAAAGTTTTGTCGTCCCCGTAAGATTGTGGCTCTTTAAGGTCACGCTGCCATGGTGTATTCATCGGAATCCACACACGCTTTTCTCTTGTGTTCCCCAGTCTCTCATGCAAGTTTTGAGAAATGAAAATCTGACGTCGGATCTCTCACAAGCCAGATATGCACTTCTTCAGAGCTCCTCAACGACAAGAAAAGAAACGAAGACAACAAAGGGTTCGCTTTTCAGACAAGGCCGACATTATCTCAGACTTCAAAATAATCCCATGCTACTAATCATGTAGGGTTGTAGATTTGTCAGCCGGGGTAGAAAAAAAATGACAAAGTGAAATAAATAAATAATCCGAATAAAAAAAAGGGTCAGTCTGCCCATCACTGAATCCGAAATGAGGCTGCAGTCAGGCAGTTCTCGTATTTGGAGCAAAGGGTGAGGACATGGATCATCAAACTCTCTAGCGAGCTCATTACTCCGTCCAAAAAGGCCGGGACGTTTGTACCATGCCGGAAGGGGATTAAGAAATATGACTCTGATTTCAGCTCTTTCCCACTCATACTCCTCAAAACAGCCTACTTTTGACTAAAGCATGTTTAGCTTTACTAAACCAAGATTTTGTTGCCCGGACTGTTTATTTGGGGTCATCCTCCTGAAAATATTCTATGAGACAGTAGTGGCAAGCGCCCTCTTCTATGCGGCAGCGTGTTGGGGAGGCAGCGTCAAGAAGAAGGATGCCTCTCGTCTCAATAAACTGGCTAGGAAAGCGAGCTCTGTTGTGGGCAAAGAGCTGGACAGCCTAACAACAGTAGCTGAGAGACGAGCACTGAAAAAGCTGAGGTCAATCGTGGACAATCCATCGCATCCACTACACAGCATTATCTCCAGACAGAAGAGCAGTTTCAGCGACAGACTGCTGTCACTGTCTTGTACTACGGACAGACTGAAGAGATCTTTTCTTCCTCATGCCATGAGGCTCTTTAACTCTACCCGGCAGAGTAAAAGCCCACAGTAAACCACACCCCCTACATTGCATATTACTATACTTTTATTGCAATATGTATTCTGTGTAGCACTATTTAGATATTCTATATAACAAGCTACAGTGGGCATTTGCACGTCACACTGGGTATTTGTATATTGTATTATTTTTGCTTTATTATTGTATTGTTCTCAGCTCAGGGATGCTGCTGGAAATGTAAATTTCCCTCCGGGGATGAATAATGTATCTATCTATTTATCTATCTATCTATTGAGACCCAGCCATGTTTCATCTTCAATTCCTTTGCTGGTTGAAGAAGGTTTAAGATCAAAATCAAAGTGTCAGGACCAGAACAGAGGGAGAACCCAGATGCGTAACGTTACTAACAAGTACAGTGGAACCTCGGTTCTCGACCATAATCCGTTCCAGAACCCTGTTCGAAAAGTGATTTGTTCCAACAGAGAAATCATTTTTCCCATTACAAGTAATGTACCGTAAATTCCGGACTATAAACCGCTACTTTTTTCCCAAACGTTCAACCCTGCGGCTTATTCAGTGATGCGGCCAATTTATGTAATTAAAACTGGGCTACTGTTGGGGGACTTGTGACCGCCATTGGGGGCTTCAAACCGCCTCGTCCGGTCTGATATCTAACTCCAGTCTCCAGTATCCGGTATCGATCTCGCCTGTCTCGTCCTGTCTAAAATCTGACTCCAGTCTCCAGTATCTGATATCGATCCTCTACGGTATCGATCCCGTCTGTCCGGTATCTGCTCGTGTATCTGGTATCGATCCTGTCTATCCCGTCTTGTCCGGTATCGACCCCGTCTGAACTCGTCGGCCTCTGGCTTCCTGCTTTTCCACGCCGGACTTCTGTCTTACTTCTTCCGCCTAGCAATCGCCGAATCACTGGCGTAGTGTTCACGCGCATGACAGCCCCATTCCCGGATTATAAACCTTGTGTGAAAACGTCACGCATTTGGGTCCTCTTCCTGTTCTGGTTCTGACATGGGCATGATCCATCCGAGATGTATCCATCAAATAACAGCAACAGCGATGATACTAATAGTACTATAAATAGAAACTTGTAATTACTGTAATTTACTGACTTAAAAGGTATCCAAAAATAATAATAGTATACCCTTAAACACACTAGCATTGTTACAATGGCCCTCCTGTTAATTTCTTCTGCCATTGAAACACTTGTCCTTGACTTTCTTCAAAGATCGACATGAACTGAACCGCAACTGAGTTTATTTGCAAGCAGAGCGAGGGCGACCCTTCTAGCAACGTCTCTCGCTACTTTTTTTTTAAACCCCATTTACTTAATCAAACCAGACAGGTGTGAAGACATTTTAAAAATAGCCTTTGTTAATATTAATTGGACTGTGCTATGCTAGGATTCACTGGGAAAAAAATAGGATGATGACTCATTCATTCTGCAGCACGGGTACTGCTTAAACCAAGAGCGTCAAACTCATTTGAACTCGGGGGCCGCACGATAGAACAAACATTCTGTCGGGGGCCGGACGAGTAGATTAAAAAGAAAGAAAAGGAGATAAAGAAATAAGAGAAAGAGGGAGGGAAAAGGAGAGAGGGCAGGACAAAGAAAGAAAAAGAGAGAAGGAGAGAGCGTGAGAAACAAAAGATAAAAAGTCATGAGAGAGGGGGAAAAGAAAGGGAGAGGAAGAAAGAAATCCAAAGAGAACTAGAAAAATAGAAGGAGAGAAAAGAAAGCGCGAAGAGTAGGAAGAGAGAAAAACAAAAGAGAGAAAAGGAAAAAAGGACGTTAGAGCAAAAGAGGTTAAAAGACACAGAAAGAGACAAAGAGCAACAAAGGAAGAGATAAAGAGAGACACAGAAAGTGAAGGAGACAGAGACAGAGTGAGAGAAAAGGGGTGGAAAAGAGAAAAAAGAAAGAAAGAGAAAGAAAGAAAGAAGGAAAGAAAGACATATAGAAAGAAGGAAAGAAAGAAAGACAGAAACAAAGAAAGATAGAAAGACAGAAACAAAGAAAGAAAGAAAGCAAGAAGGAAAGAAAGAACGACAGAAACAAAGAAAGACAGAAACAAAAAAGAAAAAAGAGAGAAAGAAAGAGAGAGAGAAAAGAGAGAGAGAGAGAGAAATAAATACAAGTACAGTGTCTTTGTTCGAGGCACCTGGCTTTGGCAACATCAAGTTGACATATTTCAACCTGCAGCTTGTTTTTCTCTTGTGCTTCTCTGAGTGTTGTCCCGCGGGCCGGATTCAATCCCTTAGCGGGCCTGATCTGGCCCGCGGGCCGCCTGTTTGACACCAGTGGCTTAAACAAATAAAAAATGAACAATAATGATATTAAAAATGATAATAACCTGGGTCATTTTAATGGTTTTAGTCTAATTAAGTGTATATTGTTAAAGTGTTTTAACCAATATTCCCTGTAATTTTCCTTATGGGTCTGAGCGTTCACACAAAGTCGGTGAGCAACGCCTGAAACAACAGTGAGCCACCATAATCCCAAGTGTGGCAAGATAATTCATTATCAAACATGTCCAAAATTTGACATCAAGTTACATTTTGCTGAGTTTCTGGCAATGCAAAAAAAAATAATCACTTTTGAATGAATTGACTAATGTATTATTGCAAAGGTTGTAAGGCCTACAAACATCATTTGTTTTTACAACAATTCTTTCACAAGATTTCCATTTTTTTTTTCCCCTGGTGTCTTTTGTCGCATAATACTAACATTGTTGGGGGCTTATTTAGTCGGTTGCACGATACACAACTGTATTTGATCACATTTTTGAGTAAAAGTGCAAGGTTGGCAACACGATTGACTTGGTATAATTGGAAATTATTGGAATGCAAGACTTTTTATTCTTTTTTCTGTGTTTTTTTTTTCAACTTTTTTTTCTCTAATTCCTTTAAAAAAATCTTATTGTGTTTATTTTTTTCCGAGCTGTTACTTTTTTCTTTTGGTTTTCTATTTACTTTTTTCCTACATTTCTTTCTTTTCTTTTTTTTCTGGCTTTTTCTAAACTTTGCTTCTTTTTTTTCTTTTCCTTTTGTTTCTTTTTTTCTCAGCTTTTCACTACTTTTTCATTTTGGTATTTTTTTCTTTTTTGTTCTATTCCCCCCTTTCTTTAAGTCATTTTGTGCATCATTTTACTTGATATTTGGTCATGTTGGGATTAAATAAGCAGAAAACAACCTGAAGAGCTTTTTAGGACCCGAATGAGCCGGTTCACTTTAGTGAGCCGAGCCGAAGAAGCCGGTTCTCGACATACTCTACTAACTTTACTCAACTTCGTTCGACTTCAAAATACCGCATTTAGGACACAACGTCAGGGGAACCCGAGTACACAGAGGCACACAGAGACAGACAACTCACTCGCTCATTCAAACCTAGGGACAATTTGGACCGGCCAATTCACCTGAAATGTTTTTCGAAACCGGAATGCCCGGAGGAAAACCACGCAAGCACAGGGAGAACATGCAAACACCACAAGGGGAGGCTGCGGTGGCTGAATGTATAACGCTCGTCTTGGGATCAAGAGGTCGCAGGTTCGATTCCCGGCTCCTCTGTGTTATATGTCGAAGTGTCCTTGGGCCAGACACTGAATCCTTAATGCCCCCAATAAGCAGGTCGGCGCCTTGCATGGCTTCATGGCTGCTATTGGTGTGTGAGTGTGTGTGTGAATGGGTAAGTGTGAAGCACATTGTAAAGCGCTATGGGAAGTCATTGACTTGAAAAGCGCGATATAAATGCAGACCACTTACATTTACATTTAACCCTGAATCTCTTAACATTGGGGCTACATGCTAACCACCCAGCCACCGTGCCACCCTATTCAGTACTTATATCTGTAAAATACATTCGTTTTTTTGGTTTCAATATCCAAAAAAATTCTCGTATTCCGCCTAATCCGAGTTATTTTCAAACATAACATCTGCATACATTATTATTGGACATTGAAAATGACTTTTTGTAAATTGAGAATCAAAAGGGACGATTTTGGAAAAAAAAGAAACCTACTTCATTATGCATCAAATGGAATTGTTTATAAAACTCGAGGATGGAAAAAAGGAAAAAAAAAAAACCTTTGAGAATAAAGCTTCCAGTGCAACGTGACTAACACGGTAATGAAAAGTGAACCCAAACAACTGAAACACAAAATAGCAACAACAGAAAGTCCTGATGTGTAACAATATGAACAAGACATACAGTGAAACCTCAGTTTTCGAACGCCTCTCAGTTCGAACAAATCGGTGTTCGACCAAAAATTTCGAGAAATTCTTGCTCCGCTGTTCGGTCAAAAAATCAGAGTTCGAATGACGGTAAAGCGTGAGTGCGTACGCTAGGGTGCCATGCTGAGCGGCGTACGGGTGTAGATCGAGTAGATCGCCTCCCACCCCTCGTGACCAACTGTTATCACGTGCGCACTTGCCTCTTTTTGCTTTCGCTTTTAATATCGGTGAACGGAGTGTTTTAGCCCCTAACTATGACTCTGAAGAAGGTCGGTGCAAGTAGCAAAGTTGCTACAGGTGAAAAAAGATAAGTTGTTCGTACAACTATTGCCTTTAAAAAAGACATAATAGCTAAATATGAAAGAGGTGTGCGTTAGTTAATACAGCATGCGCCTTCTGCTGACCACTACAAAGGAAAGAAATCCTATTTATAATTATTTTCTTTATCTTTTTTTTTTACACGTTCGTGTTAGCGTAATCTTTCGTACGGAAGATTACGATAACGCAAACGTACGACTAACCTGGGTTAGCTCTATGATTACGTTGAACATTCAGGTAAACATTCAGGGTGTTGGAACTGAGCCCAACATTCAGGGTGTTGGTACGGAGCCCCCTTTCTAATGAAGTGCTAGCCACTTGTGGTGCTAAATGTCTTGTAAATGACCTGATTTTTTTATTTTTTCTTTATCTTTTTTTTTTACACGTTCGTGTTAGCGTAATCTTTCGTACGGAAGATTACGATAACGCGAACGTACGATTAGCCTGGGTTAGCTTCATGTTTACGTTAAACATTCATGGAAAACATTCAGGGTGTTGGAACGGATTAAAACGATTTACATTATTTTTAATGGGAAAAATGATTTCGGTGATTGAACAAATCGGTTCTCGAACAGGGTTCTGGAACGGATTATGGTCGAGAACCGAGGTTCCACTGTACTTCAATCTATCCATCTATCTGTCCGTCCGTCCGTCCGTCCGTCCGCCCGCCCGCCCACCCACCCATCCCACTATCCTTTTAAGACACCTCTCCACTCATTACTATCACCAACACGAGCTCTAGCTTCCACTATATTTAGACCTTCTTCCTGCAGTGCACTCATAACACCATCCATCCACCATCCAGCCTTCCTCTTGGTCTCCTTCCATACTTCAATAAAATAATTAAATCCTTCTTTAAAGTTGACGTGTCAATGCCGTCCAAGCAAAATTGCCTTAACATCAATGTGTTCTGTATTCACTGGTCAAGATAGAAATACTAAGCAATAGCTTTAAATTTGATACAGATGTTTGTAAGCACCCCAACCCAAATTGGATCATGTGGCCACGTAAGAACGTGCAAAAAAATCAGCCTTCTTCATCTTAACATTCCATTGGTATTCCAAACCTACCTTTGCTGATGTCTTGGTACTCCATCCACAGTTGTCTCTGAACCTGTTTGTTGGGGTACCAAATGGTACAGGACTCCTGGAACCCGTACATGGCTTCTTGCACGTAGTGGTTCCCGAACTCCTTCAGGATGGAAACAAAGTCGCCCCGTTGCGTTGCGCCATCCAAGGAATGGACGGCAGAGCTGAAGGCTAGGAAAAAAAGAAGATTGTCCGGTTAAATATTTATTATCACAATTTTTTTATGTATCCTGATATGTGTACGTGTGTTTGTACGGGGTAACAGGCTCCAAAAGGGCAGAATGTCACGGTTGCCATGGCGCCCAATTGGCCCCGCCCGTGTGGCGCCAGCTGCGGCTCATTGACAGATTGGCTTTCTGTCTATTTAAGCTCAGTGCTCTCATTGTTCCTTTGTCAGTCCGTCAACGAACCTCAGCCCCGCAAGACGTGTGTTCTGACTCAGTCCTATTTTCCTGTTGGTATTTCCAGTCCGGTAGGGTTCCCGTTTATTTTTGTCCTGTTTAATATCTATTTCCAGTTTCGTTCCCGTCTATTTTTGTCCTGTTTATTGTTCTCCCCAGTTTTCCTTCCCATCTTGTTTGTCCCTGTTTATTTTCGATATCCTGTTTCATTATCAATCCTGTCTGTTCGTCCTGTCTGGTATCGACCTCATCTGTCTGATATCAACGTGGGCAATTGGGATCGATCTTCCTCTCAATTCACACCAAGCTGCTATCTAAACCGCAGAATGTCACGGTTGCCATGGCGACTAATTGCCCCCCCCCCCATGTGGCGCCAGCTGCGGCTCATTGACAGATTGGCTTTCTGTCTATTTAAGCTCATTGCTCTCATTGTTCATTTGTCAGTCCCTCAACGAACCTCTGCCCCGCAAGACGTGGGTTCTGACTCAGTCCTATTTTCCTGTTGGTATTTCATGTCCGGTATTGTTCCCGTTTATTTTTGTCCTGTTTAATATTTATTTCCAGTTTCGTTCCCGTCTATTTTTGTCCTGTTTATTGTTCTCCCCAGTTTTCCTTCCCATCTTGTTTGTCCCTGTTTATTTTCGATATCCTGTTTCATTATCAATCCTGTCTGTCTGTCCTGTCCGATATCGACCCCATCTGTCCGATATCAACTCGGGCAATAGGTATCGATCTCGTCGGCCTCTGGCTTCCTCTCATTTCACACCGGACTGCTGTCTAACGTGCATGACTTTTGTCCTGTTTAATATTGGTTTCCAGTTTCGTTCCCGTCTAGTTTGTCCTGTTTGATTCCTATATCCTGTTTTGATATCAATCCTGTCCGTCCCGTTGTTTAGTATCGGTTTCTAGTTTCATTTCCGTCTAGTTTGTCCTGATTATTTTCGATATCTTGTTTTGATATCAATCCTGTCAGTCCCGTCCTGTCCAGTATCAACCCGGTGTCTGATATCTGCTCAGGCAATTGGTATAGATCTCGTCGGCCTCTGGCTTCCTGTCATTCCACGCCAGACTGCTGCCTAACGTGCATGACTCCCCATTTCCCGTAAAATAAAAGGCTTGCGTGAGAACGTCACGCGTTTGGGTCCTAATCCTGTTCTGGTTCTTGACACAGAACGACTTTCCCTTAAAATTGACACAGTATTTATTTCGGCCTTCGCTAGTCTCTTGAATGAATATATAGTATTTGACAACACCATTTGAGGGCTTCTCTTTTTAGTGCAAGAAGCGATGTTGAGAGCAGCTGCATAAAAGCATCTTGGATCCTCGGATTGAGCCAGGTGAATAAAATACAACAGTCACAAACATAACAGTGTGCCACAAGTTGTAGCTCCAGGTCATCCATTTCATGGGTAATTGTTGAGATACAGGCTCAGCAGGGGTGACTTGTGTGAGTAGTAGGCCAGACCTGCAGCCCTGCGTATTTACTTCCGCTCCCAACGCTGCCTCTGCCAAAATCCAATCAATGGACAGGGTTGGGTAGGGTTACTTTAACTGGATTACTTTCAATTACTTTTGGATTACTCCAATACCGAATATGCTAATAAAAGACAAAATAAACTAAATATGAATACAATGACTACATTTTGTGCAGGCTTGGGGAGTAACGGAATACATGGAACGGCAAAAATGATGTTGGCAAGCTGTTTGGATTTATTTTCATTTTGTTTCTGTCGCATTTGATGTTCGTTTTGCCGAAAATCAAAGAGATCAAAGCCAGGAGAGAAAGCTTACCACGTGTCGTGAGTCATCATTTTATTCATATTTAGTTTCTTTTGTCTTTTCGGCTGAGCTACTTCGGGGCGGCAGTACCTCAGGAGGTAGAGCGCTCGTCTTGGGATCAAGGGATCCCAGTTCGAATCCCGGCTCGTCCGTGTTACATGTCGAAGTGTCCTTGGGTAAGACACTGAACCCCTAATACCCCCAATAAGTTGGTTAGTGCCTTACATGGCTGCAAGGCTGCTTTTGGGAAATGTGGAGCACATTGTAAAGCGCTTTGGGAAGTCATTGACTTGAAAAGCGCTATATAAATGCAGATCATTTCATTTTATTAGCATATTTGGTATTGGAGTAATCCAAAAGTAATTCAAGGTAATCCAGTTAAAGTAACCCTACCCAACCCTGTCAATGGAGCACTGTGTAGTCTCTCCAATTGGTCCAGATGTTGTCTCATTGTCAATGGTCGATTTCCACAATCTCCTGTCAGCTGTAGTGTCAACAACCTTGTTTGCTTGAAAAGCCTCCAAAGACAAACATGTAGTTGGTCGGTGGAGTGGACCAGAATCAACCCTCCTTCTCCCGAGTCCTCACACATGAAAATTCTGTCGGGCTGGATTTTTTTCTTAGGCCCGATCTTCCCTGTAGTATTTATCTGGCTCCGCCCCTTTCAGACAGGAGAATTGACGTCCTCATTTATTTACATAGCATCACATAGTTGCAAGATTGTAGAGCAGGGGTAGGGAACCTATGGCTCGGGAGCCATATACGGCTCTTTTCATGAGTACATATGGCTCCAAAATAAAATGCAACTATTGCATATCTCTCTGTGGCCTTCCAAAGTCAGGTGATTTCATCCCGATTTTGGTCCATATAAAGCCGAATCAATTTAATGCAGAAGTTCGATAAGAAACCATTTAAACTAAACGCTGGTAAACAACTTTGATTGGGTGAGCAGTAGAGGTGGGCGGATCCCTGCACACAGCGCAAGGCACTTCCTTCTCTCTCTCTCTCGCTCAGTGCAGTCTACACCCAAAGTGAATATGACGATAGGCTTATCGTTTGCAGTCATTTGTGACATTTTTACAAAAGAACTTTGCATGCACATTGTTTTAAAACCATTATTAAGGACAAATTTCATGGAAAAAAATGGCCTCAACGCTCTTAACTTAAGGTGGAAGACAAATTGTAAATGGCATACAGTGGAACCTCGCTAATTCGCGGTTCCACTTTTGCGGGTTCAGAGCTTCGCGGGTCTAAAAAATATACCTTACCTTCTCAATAAAATCATTTATTGACTTGACGCCATTGAGCGCGAGCTAATGTCAACTGAGGACACGGTGTGGACACTCTTATTGTGAAGGGGAGGGGGAGGCCCTGACACAATGCTTAGTCATGGTGAGTTACCCCTTCGCTCACAACCCCCTCCTTTAACTCCTCCCACCTCATCCCCTTCTTATGTGGCGCTCAGTTCATCATGGAGGAACTCGGCGACGCGACGTAAGTATATTCTCTTCTGTCACATTTCATCTCAAGTTTGACTTTATTATACCAAAAGCGAGCGGTTGTTTTGTACTACCTAAACATACGTTTTTTTAAGCATTTTTGAAGGGGTGCCGCTACTTCGGGGATTTTCAGTTTTCGCGGGTGGTCTCGGTCCCCATTAACCGCGATAATCGAGGGATTACTGTATTTACGTTGATTTGGGACACAGGATTTGGCATTATTACAATTTCATACATTTGATTACATCATAAAATGACACAAAGTGAAATAAAATATGCTGAAGAATTAGCTTTTGTCTAGAAAGTGTGTTTGGCATTTTTTTCAATTTTGTCAGAAAATATATGATGTGGCTCTCTACATTTCTTTTAAAAACATTTTTTGCTTTTACGGCTCTTTGGGTCAACAGACCAGTGTTCCAGCTCTCTTTATTATTTTGCTTTCTTCCTTTTATTTCTATATACCGTAAATTCCGGACTATAAGCCGCTACTTTTTTTCCTAACTTTCAACCCTGCGGCTTTTTCAGTGATGCGGCCAATTTATGGAATTGTTCTAATGGCCGCTAGCGGCGCTCGAGTGTTGCTACCATTATCTGCCCTGTCAAAGCGATATTATTATTATTAAAGCTTTGAAAACTCTCTCGGTGTACCGTCTTTCTTTGTAAATATGTGTAACCCATGTATAATATGTATTTGCAACTGTATATTTTTGTAATGTATTTATTTGTATTAATTTTAGACATTTATTCTGATATGTTTTGCACGGGTGAATGAAAAAGGAGGGGCGGAACAAACGCGGGGTGCCGAGTTTAAGTGGGGACCGCTAAAGGTGAGGGACAGACAAGGAAAGAAGAGGGGGTACAAAGTTGGTTAAAGAAAAGGAGTTGCATGAGTAAATGTGTTCATCTGATATATTTTTCCCACCCTTACCTTTGGAAATATACACGTTTTTCCTTGGATTACTTTCAACGGGACCTGGACTCTGTAGGTCTGCATCAAACCTTAAGTACCGGTATCATTTTCCGTTCATTTTGCCGGCTGTGATTTTTGGACCGTGTACTTTAATGAAGGACATTTAGTTTCAATCGCGGGACTTGATGTCGGGTTTTGGGTTACTTTTGTGTTTGTGTTACATGTTTAAATGTGGGCGCATGCGGCTTATATACAGGTGCGGCTTGTGCATGTACAAAATTGGTTTTCCTCTTAAAATGTGGTGGGTGAGGCTTATAATCAGGTGCGCTCTATAGTCCGGAATTTACAGTATATATATATTTCTTTTGTTATTATTATTATTTTTTTTTACCTCATGTTTTCGTACAAACTTTCTCGGTTGGAAAGAGGTGTAAACATGTTCCAGGAATCATATCTGTACTCCAAAGAATAGACCCAAACATGTCTTCATAAAATCAGGTTCTACAGTTTATAAGATACACTGTATTTTCCGGACTGTGACTTCAACTGTGTATTTTTTTTATCTTGCTCGATAAGAAATGGGTGTTTAAATAATTTACAAGCTTTTTTTTTAAAAAAAAAAAACATGTACTATAATAATGTACTCCCTGAGTGTTTTTATCCCACACACAAAAATATATTTCAATTTAACGCACAGAGAGCTTATAAGGCTGCCCAATTGCAGTTTTACCGTGTGTGCATTATTGTCTAATATTTTCTGTTTATTTTCTGAAAATTGAAAATCTGTCCTCAGGACAGGCTCAAATAATAATGGAGGTTGAGTTCTGGATGCATCTCATTTTTTGTGAGTGCAATGCAGAAAAATATGTTGAACTCATCAACATAAGTTTCTCTTTTGTAAAAACAGTTTCTTTAATTTTAATATATATTTCCTGTAAATAAAAATAAAAATGATATAAATAATCCTTATAATAGGTCTATTATCTTATCTTGCAAACAATAGATCACTCAGAAAAAGGTTTCTTCCAAAAATAAATATAAAAAAAAAATACAAGGTGAAGAACATTCAACCACCTTATGAATAACTTAAATTTGTCAGGACCAGAACGGAAACAGGACCCACTCGCGTAACATTTCTCACAGTTTTATTGGGGAGAAGGGAAAGGAGTGCACACACGATCGGGTGATCGCTGGCCGGGGGGGAGCAGGTCACTCTGAACACGGAAGCGGGACTTTAGTGGCGAGCGATGGCGGTGTCGGGAACAGAAAAAAAATGGTCAGTAGCCGGGATAGAAGAGCAAAACAACGTGATCGGGATCGGAAACAAGTCGAAAGCCAGGAGAGGAGAGTAGACGTGGTCGAGAAAAAAAAAAAAAAAAGATCGTTATTCGGGACGGGAGAACAGACGTGGTCGAGATCAAAACAGGTCGTAATTCGATGCCGGAGAGCAGATGTGATCGAGATCAAAACAGATCGTAATGGGAGACAAACAGGAGCAAAAAACAGGGCATGCGAAAAAGGGCTTGCCGTGTAAAAACAGATTTGCAGACGGACCGACAAAAGGTAACTGACAGGACAGAGTTTAAATACTGACAAGGAGCCAATCTGTCAACAAGCTGCAGCTGGCGCCACACAGGCGGGGCCAATTTAGCGCCATGGCAACTGTGAACCACATGGGCGCGGCCAATTGGGCGCCATGGCAACCATGGCAAAATTGTCTCATGTATGTATCAAATACATAAAAATGTTAAATGTTAAAACCTAACAATGGAAATAATGCCAAGCATTTTCAAGCACTACACCCAAAATTCAAGTATTTTTTGACCTTGAAAACACAACATTAGGATTCAAGCAATTTCCAGGATTACAAGCACTTGTACGATTTGGATTACGTTACTGATTAAATCTCTAACATGCAACTAGTAACTGTATCTGATTACGTTTTTAAAGTAACCCTCCAAACCCTGTTCATTCGTTTTTTCAATCGAACCTGAGAGTACCGTAAATTCCGGACTATAAGCCGCTACTATTTTCCCAAATGTTCAGCCCTGAGGCTTATCCAGTGGCCAATTTTTGTAATTTTTCTAGCGGCCGCTTATGATTTAGACCGGTGGAACACGTGCGTCTAGGACTTCATCTTCTTAGTTTATGCAAAAACTGTCTTTTAGATCAAGGTTCTTTCAGATGGCGAGAAGACACCTCTTAAGGTGACAGTTTTAGTGAGGAAGATAAGGACAGTATACGGTGAATTTAACAATTACGGTATGATTATTAACAGGTACGTTTGATGCGTTGCGAGCGTATTCATAGTAGCGTGTTGGTACTTTTCAAAGGCGCGGATTGGGATGAAAGTTATATTATTATTATTAAAGCTTTGAAAACTCTCTCGGTGTACAGTCTTTCTTTGTAAATATGTGTAACCATGTATAATATGTATTTGCAACTGTATATTTTTGTAATGTATTTATTTGAGACACATGCTGATTTTCACGGGCGAATAACAAAAAAGGGGCGGAGCAAACGCGGGCTGATGGGAACTAGGGACGGGTAAAGGTGAGTGTTTGTGAACGCGGGAGACGATAGTGGATATATATTTTTCCCACCCTTGCCTTTGGAAATATACACTTTTTTTTCCATGGATTACTTTCAACAGGGACCCCGACTCTGCAGGTCTGCATCAAATGATAAGTAGCTTGCTCTGTTCACTCCAGGTATCGGCCCGGAATCGCAGTGCCTTCGGGAACGGTGCTATAAAAGTAAGCTTTTCAGAGCATGACAATGATTGCAGCAAGGCTTTAGGGCTAGGACCTTAGCTTGGCCTTTTGGCTAAGAGTAAGTGTCCCGGCTCCTAGGCTTTGTAGCGTATTATGAACTGACCGATAACGGATAATGGATAATGAATGACGAAGATAGAACAATAACCCTTAAAAACCCCAAAACCCCCCGCAATAACTCTAGAGCTTGCTCTGTCCACTCCACGCATCGGCCCGGTATTGCAGTACCTCCGGGAACGGTGCTTTCGCAATGACCGCAGCAAGGCTTTAGGGCTAGGACCTTAGCTTGGCCTTTTGGCTGAGAGTAAGAGTCCCGGCTCCTTGGCTTTGTAGCGTATTATGAACTGACCGATAACGGATAATGGATAATGAATAACGAAGATAGAACAATAACCCTTGAAAACCCCAACTCTCATATATTCTTGGTGTTTTGGCTAAGACCTTGATCCAGTTCCCTAGTTGGGAGCAAGTGTCTCGGCCTATTGGCTTTGCAATGTATCAAGAATCGACAAATAATAGATAATGGATAATTGCTTAAGGTTGTAGAATGATAAACCTATACAAAATCTCCCCGTCAATAAAATTATTCAATCAAAATAAATCCATTATTTGATGTGGACGCATGCGGCTAATATACCGATGCGGCTTGTGTATGTACAAAGTTGGTTTTCCTCCCGAATTGCAGTGGGTGCGGCTTATAATGAGGTGCACCTTATAGTCCGGAATTTACGGTAGTTTGTGCGCTGTGAGCAGGGTTGGGTAGGGTTACTTTAACTTGATTACTTTCAATTACTTTTGGATGACTCCAATACCAAATATGCTAATAAAATACAAAAGCAACTAAATATGAATACAATGATGACTCACAACATGTGGTAAGCTTTCTCTCCTGGCTTTGATCTCTTTGATATCCGGCAAAACTAACATCAAATGCGACAGAAAAAAAATGAAAATAAATCCAAACAGCTTGCCAACATCATTTTTGCCGTTCCATGTAATCCGTTACTCCCAAAGCCTTCACACAATTTTGTCATTTTATTCATATTTAGTTTCTTTTGTCTTTTATTAGCATATTTGGTATTGGAGTAATCCAAAAGTCATTGAGAGTAATCCAGTTAAAGTAACCCTACTCAACCCTGCATTTTATGTTAGTTTTGCCAGAGATCAAAGAGATCAAAGCCAGGAGAGAAAGCTTACCACGTGTTGTGAGTCATCATTTTATTCATATTTAGTTTATTTTGTCTTTTAGTAGCATATTTGGTATTGGAGTAACCCAAAAGTAATTGAGAGTAATCCAGTTAAAGTAACCCTACCCAACCCTGCATTTTATGTTAGTTTTGCCAGAGATCAAAGAGATCAAAGCCAGGAGAGAAAGCTTACCACGTGTTGTGAGTCATCATTTTATTCATATTTAGTTTCTTTTGTCTTTTATTAGCATATTTGGTATCTGAGTAATCCAAAAGTAATTGAAAGTAATCCAGTTAAAGTAACTTTACCCAACCCTGCATTTTATGTTAGTTTTGCCAGATATCAAAGAGATCAAAGCCAGGAGAGAAAGCTTACCATGTGTTGTGAGTCATAATTTTATTCATATTTAGTTTCTTTTGTTTTTTATTAGCATATTTGGTATCGGAGTAACCCAAAAGTAATTGAAAGTAATCCAGTTAAAGGAACCCTACCCAACCCTAGCTGTGAGATGTGCTGGCAACACTAATGAGAACATGCATTATGAAAAATGGATGCCTGGATGATCAATGTGACTCACTGATCCGAAGATCAATATTTCTATGTGCTCAGCCTCACATACCCGCACCAAATACCCGAAAGGCAAAAAAGCGCAACAGTGTGTAATCATGATCATTTCCCGAAGAGCTGGTGTTAATAACTCAACTCAAACACCCGCACCCGTCTGCTCTTATTTCCCCTCTAAAATTCAATTAAGCATCCGTTGAAGTGGGAGACGAGCTGAGCAATGGGTGCTTTACTTTCGAATGTAAAAACCTTGTAATCGCTCCCCCTCCGGTGGCTTTTCAAATACGATGAGCCGAAGAGAGAAAAGGCAGAAAGAGAGCAAAAGGGTATGGAGCAGCTTTTAGACCAGGGGTGTCTAACTCATTTTAACTCGGGGGCCACATGATAGAACAAACATTCCGTCGGGGGCCGGACTAGTAGAGAAAGAAAAAAAGAGATAAAGAAATAAGAGAAAAAGGGAGGGAAAAGGAAAGAGGGCGGGGCAAAGAAAGAAAAAGAGAGAGAGGGAGAGAGAGGGAGAAACAAAAGATAAAAAGTCGTGAGAGAGGGGGAAAATAAATGGAGAGGAAGAAAGAAATCCAAATAGAAAGAGAAAGACAGAAGGAGAGAAAAGAGAAAAGAAAGCCCGAAGGGTAGGAAGAGAGAAAGAGAAAGAGAAAAGAAAGACATCTGATCTCCTCATTCCAGTGTTATTGTTATTGTATAGTGACTGCCCATTTTGCACATCTGGATAGCTGCTCCTCTTGCACTCTTTGCACTACTGTAAAATACTATACATAGCTATAATTATTTAGTATATTATTAGTACTTCAATACTCAGTACAACATTTTATTTATATCTGTACATTCAAGGAAACAGTGCGGGTCAGATGTATCGACGTTTCGTTCTGTATACATGTGTACAAGAATGACAATAAAGTATATCTGAATCTGAATCTCTGAAGTTAGAGCAAAAGAGGTAAAAAGACACAGGGAGCGAAAGAGACAAAGAGCAGCGAAGGAAGAGAAAAAGAGAGACACAGACACAGAGACAGAGTGGGAGAAAAGGGGTGAAAAAGAGAGAGAGACACAGAGAGAGACACAGAGAGAGAGAGAGATAAATAAACACAAGTACAGTCTCTTTGTGAGAGGCACCTGGCAACATCTAGTTGACATATTTCAACCAGCAGCTTGTTTTTCTCTTGCGCTTCTCTGAGTGTTGTCTCGCGGGCCGGATTCAATCCCTTAGTGGGCCTGATCTGGCCCGCGGGCCGCCTGTTTGACACATGTGTTTTAGACTGTACAGTATGCTCCCCTAAAGGCATTTCACAGTAAAGTCCATTAAAATAGGACCTTCCGTGGCACGTTTCATGTTAAGGCGACTAAATAGCAAAAGTGCCATTACCCTGAAACCAGAAACAGTATTTAGTGTGAATTTCCCTGCGGGGATGAATAAAGTGTCTGTCTGTCTGTCTGTCTGTCTGTCTGTCTGTCTGTCTGTCTGTCTGTCTGTCTGTCTGTCTGTCTGTCTGTCTGTCTGTCTATCTATCTATCTATCTATCTATCTATCTATCTATCTATCTATCAATGTGGAAGATATACAGAGGGGCAATGTTCCCTGTAATTTTCCTTACGGGTCTGAGCGTTCACACAAAGTCGGTGAGCAACGCTTGAAACAACAGTGAGCAACCATAATCCCAAGTGTGGCAAGATAATTAATGATCAAACATGTCCAAAACTTGACATCAAGTTATATTTTGCTGAGTTTCCGGCAATGCAAAATGATTTTTCTCTTTTGAATGAATTGACTTATGTACTATTGCAAAGGTTGTATGGCCTACAAACGTCGTTTGTTCTTACAATTCTTTCACAAGATATCCATTTCTTTTTATTTCCTTTATATTTTGTCGCATAATATTAACATTTTTGGGGGCTTATTTAGTCGGTTGTAAGATACAAAACTGTACTTAATCCCATTTTTTAGTGGAAGTACAATGTCGGCAACAAGATTCATTTGATATCATTGGAAATTATTTGAATGCAACACAAACTTTTTCTTCTTTTTTCCCTGTTTTTTTTCTACTTTTTTTTAAAATTCCTTTAAAAAAATCTCATTGTGTTTATTTTTTCCGAGCTGTTACTTTTTCTTTTTGTTCTCTATTTACTCTTTTCCCAAATTTCTTTATTTTCTGGCTTTTTTTCTAAAATGTTCCTTCTTTTTTTCTCTTCCTTTTGTGTCTTTTTTTCCTCAGCTTTTCACAACTTTTTCATTTTGATATTTTTTTTCTTTTTAATTCTATTCCCCCATTCCTTTAAGTCATTGTGTGCATAATTTTACATAACATTGGTCATGTTGGGATTAAAGAAGCAAAAACAACCCGAAGAGCCGTTTAGGACCTGAATGAGCGGTTTCATTTAGTGAGCCGAGCCGAAGAAGCCGGTTCCCCGACAAACTCTACTAACTTTACTCAACTTCGTTCTCCTTCGACTCGACTTCAAAATACCGCATTTAGGTCACAACGTCGGGGGAACCCGTGTATTTTTACATTCATGCACTGTAACTTTGACTTGAGTCGCTTCTCTAATTATCAATTTTGAGCCCTCAAATTGTGCGCTGGCTAGATTTTCTTGTGCGCTAAGAATGTTCGAGCAGTGTGCAATTGCGCACGCGCGCAGCTTAGAAGGAACTCTGCAGGGGGGGGGGGGGGGGGGGATCCTGACATCCTTCAGTATAATCCCCAACAGCAGCCAGGAGCCAGTTTAGAGGAAACCTTGTTTGACTAAATACCTATCAACAGTTCTTTTAGCCCGAGAGGTGTGCAAGGCAGACGCTGTCACCATCTATCGGTGCCGCTCGGAAAACAAGGCTTTGTAATCTGACAAATTGCCGGCAAAAAAATAAATAAAAAATAAAAAAAAACACCGGGAAATAAAAACATGTACACACAGTCTGTTGTGTAGCCTCGTTTTCCCAGTCACCCATCCATTTACTCACATTCAAAGCACATTTACACATTTTAGAGATACAGTAATCCCTCGCTTATCGCTGTTAATGGGGACCAAGACCACCCGCAAAAACTGAAAATCCGCGAAGTAGCGACGCCCCTTCAAAAATGCTTAAAAAAACGTATACAGGTATACAGTATACCCCCCCTGTATACAGTACACCATATAGAATACGAGTAGAGAGAGAGAAAGAGAGAGATTGAAAATCATGTCATAAAAAAAAAAAAAAAAAGTAAAATATGTTGTACCGTAAATTCCGGACTATAGACAAACCTGATTATAAGCCGCATCCACCACATTTCGGGGGATTGCCAATTTTGTACATACACAAGCCGCACCTGTAAATTAGCCGCATGCGCCCACATTGAAAAAAGGCAATACAAACACGGAATTATCCCATACCCGATGCAGTCCAAAGACCACAGCCGGCAAAATGAATGGAAAATGATACCGGTATTTAAGATTTAATGCAGACCTGCAGAGTCCGGGTGCCCGTTGAAAGTAATCCAAGGAAAAAAGTGTATATTTCCAAAGGTAAGGGTGGGAAAAATATATATCCACTATTGTCTGGCGCGTCCACAAACACGTCTCACCTTTACTCCACTCCCCGTCAGCCCGCGTTTGCCCCACCCCTTCTTTCTCATTTGCTCATGCAAAACATCATAAGAATAAGTTTCTAAACTAATTACATTACAAAAATATACAGTTGGAAATAAATATTATACATGGTTACACATATTTACAAAGAAAGACGGTACACCGAGAGAGTTTTCAAAGCTTTATTAATAATATTATAACTTTCATCCCAAACCGTGCCTGTGAAGGGTAGCAAAACGCTACTAGCAACACGCTCGCAACACAGTAAACGGCTCTGTTAAAAAAAACATACTGTACTTGTAGTTAGCACAGTATTGTTTAGAGCTTGCTCTGTCCACTCCACGCATCGGCCCGGTATTGCAGTACCTCCGGGAACGGTGCATTCGCAATGATCGCAACAAGGCTTTAGGGCTAGGACCTTAGCTTGGCCTTATGGCTGAGAGTAAGTGTCCCGGCTCCTAGGCTTTGTAGCGTATTATGAACTGACCGATAACGGATAATGAATAATGAATAACGAAGATAGATCAATAACCCTTAAAAACCCCAAAACCCCAGTAAATCTTCCTCATTTTCCTCCTTATCACTGAGGTCATCAGTCGTCTTCCTTCAGTATGGGAAAGAGACTTTGTCACATAGACGTCGTCCCACGCTCCCTTTTTCTAAAACACGCAAGCACGCTAGCATCACGCTCGCAAAGTAAAGGCTACGAGCGGTAGCTCTGCTTCCTTTTACATCGGATGGCTCGATTGCGTTTGGCTTGAAAGTTGCGTCATGTGCCTTTCTTTTTGCAATTTGCATGATGAGGATATGTCTATGCTAAATTAATTTGTGCACAAGCTAAGAAGTTGCAGTCTAAATCTTACCTTTTGTACTCGAGCGCCGCTGGCGGCCGTTAGAAAAATGACATAAATTGGCCGCATCACTGAATAAGCCGCAGGGTTGAAAGTTTGGGGAAAAAGTAGCGGCTCATAGTCCGGAATTTACGGTATGTACACGGAATAGGACTGCGGCGAAACCACTACGAACCATTCAGTATGATTGTATGAACCGCTCTCAACCACATGCAGCCATCGCAGCTTATTTCGCGTGTTAACACTACCGGTTACATATTGAAAATAAAAACAGTGAAAATGTGATATTTGATGAGTGTGTGTGAAGCGTTTTGGGAAACAACAGTTCAAAAAATGGTCTGTGTTCATTTTAATGAAAGTGAAAGAGCTACCTTGCGACAATAACAACATACTTTAGCTAGCGCCATCGAACGGCTTTTACAACAAAGACACGAAACCACACACAATTAGCCGTGTTTAGGTAGTACAAACAACCGCTCGCTTTTGGTATAATAAAGTCACACTTG